>NW_015505337.1:736-46553 GCF_001515645.1 Sinocyclocheilus grahami
ATTTTATAATAAACTTAAAAATAAAATGCTAATATTTTTATTATTGTTATTTTAAATTGAACCTTAATTATTATTTTTATTTAAATTTTTCATTTTCAAACTTAAAATCTTTGTTTTGGTGGGTTGCCGGTGCAGCAAGCTCAAGTGGCTGTAGTGTCTTCTCTGCAGCAGGACAGCTTTTGTGTTGTCGTGTTGTTTCACCGCAGTGGCCCCAATCTCATCCATCACTGCTTTCAGCAGCATGTTTGTCCAGTTTGAGTATAAATATCGCTCTGCTGGTGGCCTCAAGTTACCATCTCCCTGCTTCTCTAATTTCAGCTGTCTTTCATAAGCATCACCTCCTCTTGATGTTTTATACTTAACAAATGGTTTTGGAATACATCTTTTGTCCAAATGTACAATGTCCAAAAATTCTGCTACCACTAGTTAATTTTTATTTTTTTTAATGATTAATATTTCACAACATTGCTGTTTTTATAGTAAAAATGCAGTTTTGGTGATTAAAAAACATTTTCCAAATTATGTCCCAACAGTTAAAGTACCACTAAAATATTTACATTAATATTTACATATAATATAATATATAATGCTGTTATTTCCTTTAACCAGGAAATTAACGTTCTTAGAATTGACAAGACGGTTGACCCTGAGTGGTCAGCTAAATATCTACAGTGGATCTAAAATATGAATAGTTAATTATAACTAGTTATGGTTAATTATTCATATTTCCCCATGAGCTGATCCGCTACACAGCTGCCATTCTGTCATTATATATGTTTAAATTCAAAAGCATCTTACTTTGCGTCAAACAAATTAATTAATAATTATTCAATTAAGTTTTAACTATTTCACATAGCAGAATACACCTCAACCCTACATCTGCCCTACTATAAGCAACATAGCAGCTGTTCAGTAAAAAAAGTTCTTGCTGCAGTCATTTGCTTTGATTAATTGCTGTTACTTCTTGATTCTTTTAATGAAAGCGGAGGAGACCAGTGATTAAAACATCCCAGTTTTAAAACGGTTTTGCTATATCTTTAAAAGTGGTTCACCACAAAATAAATTTTTACAATGGCAGGGAGAAGGATGAGGTTAAAGAGTCTAATAAACTGCTTATGATAGAATGTGAGGGGAACAGCCAGCTTTTAAAAGCCATTAAAGGCAAGCAGCTTGAAGCACTAATTACAGAGACTTAACATGCTGCAGTCATGCTGTGACGGTCAGAAGTTGGCCTCTGTTTGGGCCTGCTGCGCTAGAGGAAGTCAAATAGGCTCACCCTGTCAGAGCAATGAAGAGTAGTGAAGCACATTGCTAAGATTTTCAATAACATTTCCAAGAAGCCTAATGAGAAGAAAAAATTGTAAGAATGCAAATTCAGACTTCAGTGTTTAATAGCACTTGACTTTATCCATGGTTACACCCATGGCCGGACTTACCATTGGGCTTGAATGGGCTGCAGCCCAGGGGCCCCGCCTTGTAGGGGGCCCCGCCTTAACCCGTTTACATTTGTTCAGTTATGTGCCAGTCAGAAATTATTAGCCGCATTTCAACTGCGCACACGGGCCAGCCGGGGCTAACAGCTTCCAACTACCAACTTCAAAGCATAATCAAATCAATCGAATTTGTGATTTTTTTCACATAGAAAAAGGACACACGTATTAAATCACGTCTGCACTGCGCCGAATCGCCGATTAATTTGTGATCACATGGCTTTAAACAGTTCAATTAAGCCTTTAGCCCAAAAGAGCGCACATTTAGAAAGATAATGACAAATTCTCACATGTTCATGCCTCAATTCTTGACAGAGGATGATTCTATATTATATTAATGTTCCACTAAACTAATCTGAAGAGTTTTGAGCGCTCTCTCCCGTCCAAAGACTATAGAATACCCTAATATCTTGCAGGGACTTTGTCCCGTCTCACTACCTCCACACAAAGTGGAGCAGAAATTTCATCAAAACGATTTAAAAAAAAAATAAAAATAGCCATTTACATGGTCATGAAAACCTCAGAAAGCTTTGGAAAAGTCGTGGAAATTTATTTGACAAATCTCTATATAATAGAATATATGTTTAATCATGTCCTGAATCTCGGTGCGGGATTGCGCATTTTGGTTTTACTCATTCCCGCAGGTTTCGCACGTTTGGAAAATTCCAGCATACATGTATTTAATATACAATGTAGGTGAGATGAGTTTTAAAAAATCACACAGAATATCAGATTAAGTCAGTCATTTGAAAACAGCGTGAGTGGTTCAGCTGTACCGCGTTTTCTTGCTCTCAATCTCTCAAAATTGCCTCACATCAGTGCATCTGGTCTGCGCTAAAGAGAGCCGCACACTGCCAATTGCCAGTCTGCCATACAAGACTTTAGCTCAGCTGATAGAACTGTCACTTGCCTAATCGGGTCAGAGTTGCATCATCACAAAAGTTTATCATTTGCACGTCTTTTTAAGTCTTTTTAAACCATTCGGTACTTGCGCTCTCCAAACTAGTTTTCTGGGCGCTCACGGTCACATCCAAAGCATGAAGCCGCCTCACAATCACCTCAAGAAAAAGTTATTGTTTTCATTGTTTCTGACTCAAGTAGCCTTGCATTTTAATAAATAATGTTACATAAAGACAATTAAACGGTCAGTAATAAATGAACAAGTTACTAGCAATGCAATAGCACAAGGATACAAATTAAACAAACTGTGTTTGAACTTTTTCAGGTAGGCTATAGCCTAAAACTAACAGTAGCTGCTACTATTCAGGAGCACAATACTATGATGTATAAAGTCATAAATATAGATTATATGTATTATTCCATATTAAATATGAAAAAGTTATTTAGTCAAGAGCAGATTTGAGCAGAGTGATTTTTTTTCTTTTGTTCTGTTTGGGCCTGCTGCGCTAGAGGAAGTCAAATAGGCTCACCCTGTCAGAGCAATGAAGAGTAGTGAAGCACATTGCTAAGATTTTCAATAACATTTCCAAGAAGCCTAATGAGAAGAAAAAATTGTAAGAATGCAAATTCAGACTTCAGTGTTTAATTGCACTTGACTTTATCCATGGTTACACCCATGGCCGGACTTACCATTGGGCTTGAATGGGCTGCAGCCCAGGGGCCCCGCCTTGTAGGGGGCCCCGCCTTAACCCGTTTACATTTGTTCAGTTATGTGCCAGTCAGAAATTATTAGCCGCATTTCAACTGCGCACACGGGCCAGCCGGGGCTAACAGCTTCCAACTACCAACTTCAAAGCATAATCAAATCAATCGAATTTGTGATTTTTTTCACATAGAAAAAGGACACACGTATTAAATCACGTCTGCACTGCGCCGAATCGCCGATTAATTTGTGATCACATGGCTTTAAACAGTTCAATTAAGCCTTTAGCCCAAAAGAGCGCACATTTAGAAAGATAATGACAAATTCTCACATTCTTGACAGAGGATGATTCTATATTATATTAATGTTCCACTAAACTAATCTGAAGAGTTTTGAGCGCTCTCTCCCGTCCAAAGACTATAGAATACCCTAATATCTTACAGGGACTTTGTCCCGTCTCACTACCTCCACACAAAGTGGAGCAGAAATTTCATCAAAACGATTTAAAAAAAAATAAAAATAGCCATTTACATGGTCATGAAAACCTCAGAAAGCTTTGGAAAAGTCGTGGAAATTTATTTGACAAATCTCTATATAATAGAATATATGTTTAATCATGTCCTGAATCTCGGTGCGGGATTGCGCATTTTGGTTTTACTCATTCCCGCAGGTTTCGCACGTTTGGAAAATTCCAGCATACATGTATTTAATATACAATGTAGGTGAGATGAGTTTTAAAAAATCACACAGAATATCAGATTAAGTCAGTCATTTGAAAACAGCGTGAGTGGTTCAGCTGTACCGCGTTTTCTTGCTCTCAATCTCTCAAAATTGCCTCACATCAGTGCATCTGGTCTGCGCTAAAGAGAGCCGCACACTGCCAATTGCCAGTCTGCCATACAAGACTTTAGCTCAGCTGATAGAACTGTCACTTGCCTAATCGGGTCAGAGTTGCATCATCACAAAAGTTTATCATTTGCACGTCTTTTTAAGTCTTTTTAAACCATTCGGTACTTGCGCTTAGTTTTCTGGTTTTCTGGGCGCTCACGGTCACATCCAAAGCATGAAGCCGCCTCACAATCACCTCAAGAAAAAGTTATTTGTTTCTGACTTTCTGACTCAAGTAGCCTTGCATTTTAATAAATAATGTTACATAAAGACAATTAAACGGTCAGTAATAAATGAACAAGTTACTAGCAATGCAATAGCACAAGGATACAAATTAAACAAACTGTGTTTGAACTTTTTCAGGTAGGCTATAGCCTAAAACTAACAGTAGCTGCTACTATTCAGGAGCACAATACTATGATGTATAAAGTCATAAATATAGATTATATGTATTATTCCATATTAAATATGAAAAAGTTATTTAGTCAAGAGCAGATTTGAGCAGAGTGATTTTTTTTCTTTTGTTCTTTAACACAGACTGACAGACAGCAGGTATACTAAAAACTGCTGTCACTTTCATACCAAATGTTAATGTTAACAATGTTAATTAATTATTGGTTATTGTTAATTAATGTTAACAACAAAAGACAAAATCACTTACTGCTCTTGACTGAATAATTTTTGTAACTTTAATTTTAAGAATTCATCTGTTGTTTAGTTTACAGTGAATTTACTGTTTTTAATTGACAGTTTATTCCATTTCTGCAGCATTTCTGTACCTGAATGTTTTCCACCAAAACTGTTTCTAAAACGAAATTCATGTCCTGAGTTTAATTTATAATATTGGCTAAGCAAATTGCAATATACTTAATATTCTTGCATTCAGTTTTGTGATTATGTAACTTATGTTCTCTGCATGAAGTAACGTTTTGTGCAAAATCCATCTATGGATTTTGTTTATAGTGATTTCATTTGATTGTTAATAGCCAACATGTTTTTTTTATTCAGATTGAATTTATTAAATTTAAGAATCTGACATAAAAGGACACAGATATGACACTAAATTTTCATAATAATACATCTCTTAGTTTTTTTCTGCTCAGTGTTATTTCAGGGTTTTGATCACATCCTGTTTATTGTATTATAGTGACTATTTAATATTACATCTAAACTTTGACTAGGCTAGACATGTTGCCTATTAATTGTATACAGTATATGAACCTGAAAGCATATTTTAATTTTTGTGTATTTTATGTTACTCCATAATAATGTTCTAGTTGAGGGCATTTGTAGTATATGGGGCCCAAACATAACCTCAAGCCCAGGGGCCCCCGGCCCCGTAAGTCCTGCCCTGGTTACACCCCAAAAAGCCTTTAAAACATATAATAAATAAGCCTAAATTGCCCCCGAATTCTCTACCATGCATCTGTGCCAACTAAAATTCCACAGGAAGAAAGATTAACTGTGGAGGAGATGGAGAAGAAAAGAGCCGAGCATTTCTCTAAGAGTCGAAAAAGCAACTATAAGGACGTATTCACAGAACACCTCTTAACCTTGGCCTGCTCTGTTTTCTTCAGTGTAATATTTCTCCTTTGAGCCCCTGTTGCAGTTTTCTAATCAATACCACATTGAGTGGAAACTTATGTCATACTCTTTATGTAATGTTATTAGTTGCCTAATGTTTTAGAGGGTGCATTAACTAAAAGTTATTGAAATTCTGTACACAGCATAACCCAATAAATTATTCAAAGAAAAAAAGAAAAAATATTTCGTCTTGCTCAACCTAGCATTGTTTGGCCAAAGATACAGGGGCTAAATGTTTTACAGCAAAATGCAGGAGCAATTTAATCTTACTGTCAAAATAGTCTGTTTAGCTTAGGTTTTAATTTGTCTAATGGCCGATGCAAGCAGCACTGTGTTTTGTCTCTTTCACATAGAAGTGGAAATTTATATCCTGTAATTGAGATTTTTTTTTCTTGCAATTCTTACTTTTTTTCTCAGAATTTATATAATCTCGCAATTGTGAGAAAAGAAGTCCGAATTGCAGGATATAAAAGTCGCAACTGTGTGTTATAAAGTCTGAATTGCATGATATAAACTTGCAATTGCTTGATATAAAGTCAGAGCTACAAGATATAAACTTGCGAGAAAGAATCTCAAAATTACATTTTTTTTTTTTTCTCGATGGCGGGAATGGGCTTCCATACTTTCACCTACCACCATGACTGAACAACCGTTTGATGAGTGTCTTGCTGAGCAAGTTAAGTTAAAATCAGTATGTTTATAGCAACTTGAATAATAACACATCCAGTTTAATGGCAGACAGACATCTGAATGTAACTCAATTGCGCCATTAAGTACCGTGGTATGTCCGAGCTTTGCATCTGTGTCGCGTAAGCTACTTGTGTAAAGTATGTTTCCACCCTCAAACAACCAAGTAATTAAATAGCCTGTGAGACTGCAAGACCTTAAACTTATATTTGCAACCTCACTGACTGTAAATCACAGAATAATATAGTGCTTCAATTAGTTCCGTCTAGCTAGTGGCACCTCTGATGTCTGAGTAACAGAAGGCCTTCTGACAGCTCTGTGCGTTCTCCTCCGTTCCCGTGTTGCCCAGGCGTCCAGTCATGTTATTAAATTCACCGCTCGGCAGCAATACCTGGAGGGCTCGTCCATTTATGTCACTTCGTCATTGGGGATAAAGGCTCTGGAAGCCGTGACAATGCAATTTCATTTGTCCCTGATTTTGTAATGCCAGAATGCAATAAAAATGTCTGGCCTCATGTCTGGCTCCAGTCGGACTGTTTTACTGACCCAAAATTCTAGCCCTGAAAACTATTAATAGTGAAATGTCAGATGTAGAATAATGGCATCTTGTTCCTTGTAGGTTTAGCTGCTGGACAAGTGAGTCACTAGCTACCTGGGAGGTAAACCTTGCATTTTAATAACTAACCTATATGTGACCCTGGACCACAAAACCAGTCTTAACTCGCTTGGGTATATTTGTAGCAATAGCCAAAAAAACATTGTATGGGTCAAAATTATCGATTTTTCTTTTATTAGGTTATTAAGTAAACATCATGTTCCATGAAGATATTTTGTAAATTGCCTACCGTAAATATATCAAAACTTAATTTTTGATTAGTAAAATGCATTGCTAAGAACTTCATTCGGACAACTTTAAAGGCGATTTTCTCAGTATTTTGATTTTCTTTGCACCCTCAGATTCCAGATTTTCAAATAGTTGTATCTCGGCCAAATATGGTCAGATCCTAACAAACCATAATGGAAAGCTTATTTATGCAGCTTGTATAAATCTCAATTTTAAAAAAATAACCCTTATGACTGGTTTTGTGGTCCAGGGTCACATATTGCAATATTGGCTGGACTACTGGTCAAATCAAAGGTTTGTTTATTTGATTTGGCAATTGTAACTTTGGTGTTAGAGATCTGTGTGTGGGAATTAAATGTCTCTAATCTGTTAAAAGTTTATAGAGTCGTTTTGGTTTCTTGCTTTTTGGTAGAAGAAGCTGATATTAAAGTGAATAGAGGTGGCAACATTTTCCACTGTAGCCGGTTTTCATTTTGATGGTTTTGGATGATTTTTGGGGAAGCTGCAGTTACAAAATGCCTGGCTTTCAGTATTTCCATCGCTATAAAGAAGCACGAAAGAGCTGCAAAGTATCAAAAGAAAAAGAAAGAGACTCATAATCTTATATGTCAGTATTTTTAGCCCCTCTTTGCTGTTTTATATTTTAGATAAACCACGTAAGCCATGTGATTCAACGAACAACCAATTTATTTGCTTAGTCAGAATGCCCTTGAGGAGAGAAATATATCCACTGGGCATATCAGCCCAACTGATGCATAACATTTGCTTTTAATAATTAAATTTGTGGGAGTGTGTGTGCTGTATAGAGGTGTTTTGACTGAATTATAGCCGGCTTTTGTCTGAATTGCAGACTGGGAAGGTCGTTGAGAAGGTTTGTAGTACAAAATAAATAAATATAAATGATCTGATTTACTACCCATTGATGAGAACTTCAGCTACTGCTGTGACAAAAAAAGGTACAATATTTTGGATTTTTAACAACAAAAAATGCTTTAGAGGAATCAAAACATTGGGGTCAACTTTTTGAAGCTATGGTTATTTATTTGATTGTTTCTCATCATCAACAGGTAAATATTGGTAATCATTGAACTTTAAATGTATTAAAATTATGTTAAATTTAAATGTTATTTATATACAATTTCTATTATATAAAATATATCTGTTATAAGTGTGTGCGTGTTTTTTAATTAAGGAAAACATTTACATTTTATTTAACATTTATTTATTTATTTGCTTGTTTATTTACATTTTATTAGACATTCTCATCATCAAGAGCTAAATTTTGTCATAATTATTTGTATCTTTAAACTTGAAATGTTATTTATATACTATTAATATAATATATAATCACAAGATATTTAATATACATGCACACACACATATGTATACATAAACACAAGCTATTTATTAATTAATTTAAAATATTTACACTTCATTTAACATTTGTTTATTTTTTGCAGCTGCATAAATGCATTTATAAATTATTTATTCATTATATTTTTATTAGTATTTTATCACTACTACTGTATAAATCACTACGTGGACTGTTATTGATTAATAATTTATACTTTTTTTTGGAACCATTTCTTTAATCTTCCCATTTGTGTTTCAGGTTAATAATTCTGGACAGAAGTGCATGGTTGTTTTTGTCTTGAGCTGAAACAACCTCACATTTAGTGTTAATAGCACGACTAATTACTTGCAAGTAACATCGGCCTATTAGAGAAATTGATCTCGCCATCAGCAACGATTTACTACAGCTGTTGTTTATAAACATCAACGACAAGGTGCTTCTGACTGATACTCCTGGCCACATGTATTTCTACAGTCAGCGCAAGCAAACAGAGAGTTAATAGAATCTATGGTTGTTTTTGTCTTGAGCTGAAACAACCTCACATTTAGTGTTAATAGCACGACTAATTACTTGCAAGTAACATCGGCCTATTAGAGAAATTGATCTCGCCATCAGCAACGATTTACTACAGCTGTTGTTTATAATCATCAACGACAAGGTGCTTCTGACTGATACTCCTGGCCACATGTATTTCTACAGTCAGCACAAGCAAACAGAGAGTTAATAGAATCGTTTGTCACTGTTGTATCACATTAAAGGTTGAGCAGTGATTATGTGGGCTGGAACAGTTTGGCAGGAAGAGGACAGCACTTCTATCTAGCGTCCACTCTTTCATTCTTTCTTTGTGATAAAATCAGTGCAGGGTCATCATTCAGCTGTTTGACACTATCAGAAACCTAATTGTGCAACTAATGTAAATCATGCATTTAAAACATTGAAGCATACACAAGAACGCTGACAGCAAAGGCTGACTGTAAGGTCATTAGAGCCAGATCAATAATGCAAATGAACAGACAGTTGCAACAGCAAGTGTGACAGACCATTTTAGATGAGCACCACTTTGAACCTATTAGATCAGCACAGAGACAGCTCCCATGGGAAATACAGGTTTAAGGAGATTTTATTTTGTTTGCATTTATTCATGCATTTATTCATTAGAATTTGAGGGTATGAGATTACGATAGAATTGTTTCTTTATTCTAGCCACACTGCTCATTACACCTAATGTGCGGTTCATACTGTTACGACAGCTAAATGAATAAATGTAAATGTAGCTAACTCCAAAAGTTAATTTAATGCACTTTTTGTAGTCTCCCTAATGGGCATCTTTGTCAGTTGGAGTTTTTAGCCTAAATAAAATATATGTATTATACATGTGTGTGTGTGTGTGTGTGTGTGCGTGCGTGCGTGCGTGCGTGTGTGTGTTGGTTATTTATTTGATTGTTTCTCATCATCAACAGGTAAATATTGGTAATCATTGAACTTTAAATGTATTAAAATTATGTTAAATTTAAATGTTATTTATATACAATTTCTATTATATAAAATATATCTGTTATAAGTGTGTGCGTGTTTTTTAATTAAGGAAAACATTTACATTTTATTTAACATTTATTTATTTATTTGCTTGTTTATTTACATTTTATTAGACATTCTCATCATCAAGAGCTAAATTTTGTCATAATTATTTGTATCTTTAAACTTGAAATGTTATTTATATACTATTAATATAATATATAATCACAAGATATTTAATATACATGCACACACACATATGTATACATAAACACAAGCTATTTATTAATTAATTTAAAATATTTACACTTCATTTAACATTTGTTTATTTTTTGCAGCTGCATAAATGCATTTATAAATTATTTATTCATTATATTTTTATTAGTATTTTATCACTACTACTGTATAAATCACTACGTGGACTGTTATTGATTAATAATTTATACTTTTTTTTGGAACCATTTCTTTAATCTTCCCATTTGTGTTTCAGGTTAATAATTCTGGACAGAAGTGCATGGTTGTTTTTGTCTTGAGCTGAAACAACCTCACATTTAGTGTTAATAGCACGACTAATTACTTGCAAGTAACATCGGCCTATTAGAGAAATTGATCTCGCCATCAGCAACGATTTACTACAGCTGTTGTTTATAATCATCAACGACAAGGTGCTTCTGACTGATACTCCTGGCCACATGTATTTCTACAGTCAGCACAAGCAAACAGAGAGTTAATAGAATCGTTTGTCACTGTTGTATCACATTAAAGGTTGAGCAGTGATTATGTGGGCTGGAACAGTTTGGCAGGAAGAGGACAGCACTTCTATCTAGCGTCCACTCTTTCATTCTTTCTTTGTGATAAAATCAGTGCAGGGTCATCATTCAGCTGTTTGACACTATCAGAAACCTAATTGTGCAACTAATGTAAATCATGCATTTAAAACATTGAAGCATACACAAGAACGCTGACAGCAAAGGCTGACTGTAAGGTCATTAGAGCCAGATCAATAATGCAAATGAACAGACAGTTGCAACAGCAAGTGTGACAGACCATTTTAGATGAGCACCACTTTGAACCTATTAGATCAGCACAGAGACAGCTCCCATGGGAAATACAGGTTTAAGGAGATTTTATTTTGTTTGCATTTATTCATGCATTTATTCATTAGAATTTGAGGGTATGAGATTACGATAGAATTGTTTCTTTATTCTAGCCACACTGCTCATTACACCTAATGTGCGGTTCATACTGTTACGACAGCTAAATGAATAAATGTAAATGTAGCTAACTCCAAAAGTTAATTTAATGCACTTTTTGTAGTCTCCCTAATGGGCATCTTTGTCAGTTTGAGTTTTTAGCCTAAATAAAATATATGTATTATACATGTGTGTGTGTGTGTGTGTGTGTGCGTGCGTGCGTGCGTGCGTGTGTGTGTGTGTTTATTTGTTGTTCAGAAAATACATTTTATTCAAGACACACACACACACACACACACACACATTAACAGTTAAATATTTGTTACAATCATTATCTGTAATCTTAAAAATATATATATATATATATATATATATATATATATATATATATATATTCAATCATTTTGTCATCTTAAAATTATATATATATATCTATATACTGTATGTGTGTGTGTAATCTGTGCATGTGTTTATTTACTTTAAATGTAATGTAAACAAAAACATATAAACATCAACACAACATTTCAACATTAATTTCTTTATATTTATTATTTTATGTTATATCCCATCTCCCTAATTGACAACCAAATTTGAGTTATATATGTATGTACTATCTATCTATCTATCTATCTATCTATCTATCTATCTATCTATCTGCTTGCTTATTTTTTTCCCACAAAATTTTGCAATCAACAGCAAAACATTCAAATTATTATATTGTGTGCTATTACAAAGTTAATTTAATGCAGTTTTTGCAGTCTGCCTAATGAACATCTGCCACTGAGTTTTTACCCTTAGATGGCAGTCATGGGTTGTGTTTGGCACTCTGCGTGACTGATGACTTGTTTAATAGACATTTCCTTACAACATTTCATTTATATTCTCTTCCTTCTAAATTTCCCTCTGAAAGTGACACTAGTTTGATTAAGTGCTCATCATAAAAGACACATTTTGTAAATGATTAGATCTATTGCTGAAAACAATAAAAGCATAAAGTTTCAATGGCCTCATAAAAATACATGATATCTGGTTGGCCAGTCAGGTGGAGTGCTGACTATGTTTAAAGTAGATTCCCCAGGGCATGAAATATAGCACACTTAAGTGAGCATTTATGTAAAATTCAACTTCAAGAAATTTATTGATTATTCCCTCCAATGTCGCAGCAATTTACGCTCTCATTCACAGGTTGCGTGTGGATTTTCTGTTGCGTCAGCTTGAAGAAATAACGCATGAAAGGAGATGTAATTTTTTTTTTTTTTTACTTAGGTCTTTTGGGTTTGGAACCACAAGAGGGTGAGTAAATAATGACAGAATTTCCGGCTGAACTCTCCATTCACGAAAGTGGTTTCTTAATTTACTCTGGGTTATATAATATATGCCCTTCAGGATTCATTTCACAAAATGTTAGGAAGTGTTAAATGGACATGTCAAAAAATCCTTTTGTTGGCTTCCCTATCACAAATGAAGAAATCTGTCAAAGTTTATTAAGAGTGCCATACTTCCCCCGACTGTGCTTTATATATGTGGGGTTAGCAGGGGAAACAATGGGCGTAAACAACAAATAAAAATAGTCATTGCCATAATGATTACTGTAATGGACTATGTCATTAAATCTTTGAGTAATATTCTTCCCTCTCTTTTTTTATAGATTTGGAGACCAGAGACTTGGTTCTTGACCAAACAGTGACAGGGATTTTGGGGGAGGAGGTCTACTTGCGTTGTCTGTACACTGGACAGAGTAACATCTTGTACTCCTCCTGGAACCGTTTTGATTCTACAAAGAAGGCAAAGAAAATGGCAGGCTATAAATCCAGTGCCAGTTTTTTCAACAGAGAAAACTTTGGCATCCCGGCATCAATTACAAACCTTACTGTAAAGATAAATGTGACAAGTTTTGATCAAGAGGGAGAATACACTTGTGGCTTCGACTCTGAAGAGGATGAAACAAAGGACACCATGTTTCTCAGTGTTATTGGTGAGTATACAAAAATGTATTTTCCCCAGAAAAAAAGGAAGCCGTATGAGTTTGAAATGACATGAAGAATGAGTTGATTGAAGAATGATTGGAAATCATTGAAAAAAAAATCATCAATACCTCTGTTTTGACTCTAAGCTCGGCCTGATGTTGACATAACTGTGAAAGAGGAAGTTGTGAATAGGACCCTCTACCATGCTGTCACTTGCTCTGCCTCCGGTGCCAAGCCTGAGGCTGTGATTAGATGGGAGATCTCTGGTGCCCTTCCAAGAGACGACATCTTCTCTGTGAACATGATTAATCCAGTTCATCCCAATGGCACAGCCAGTTCAATCAGTGTACTTCGCTTCCCCCTAATTATGAATAATGAGAGCACTGTTACCTGTGTGGTTGAGCATCCAGCTTTTACTGAACCCAAAAGAGCCAACATAGAGGTGGACACATTTGGTAAGTTCTGTTTTAATCAAAAGAGATAGCGTTATTAGGAAAAGCCAGAGTGTGCAAGACAACATAAGTTACGTTTCTGTTTTTATGAAACCTAAAACAGAACTGAGAAAACAAGTTTTATTCTCCTATTGTCTGCTCATTGCACCAAGGTCGCATGTGTTTCCTGTGGTACATTTGCAGCAGCTGTCTGACCCCAAATGTAACATACTGTGTAGATAGATACAGTATAGATGTGTTCCTTGTAGACTACAAAAACTGCAAAACTGTGAAGAGTAAACATCAGTAGTTCTGTATGTATTACCATTTATTACAGAACATACTCTATTTAAAAATGCCTGCTAATCAAATTTATGAATGTTGGTGAACTCGGCAAGAATTGTTCTCACAGTTAACAGTTTATTTGCTCGTTTGCAGGCCTGATTCACAAAAACAGTTATGCAAATCGAGTAACAATACCAGCCCAAAAATGTTAATTTGCACAATGCAGTTCTTAATCTTGCAAACCTGATAGGATACATTTCTGTTTACCTTCTGCTTTATGTTAGCGGTAATAGAGCAAGACAGACTTTTGACATGTAATTTTTGTTTAGAAGACCATCTGTAAAGGCCTTATTAACATATAAAGTGTTTGCCTATAGCAGTAGTGTTGAGTCTGAAATGAACAACGACAGCTTACTTTAAATACTCCGGCGCTAAATGCTAAACTATATTACATGTGGGTAGTGAACAGGTTTTTGCACTCAAATACTGCAAGTGGTGTGAATGTTTAGTGACTTCATCTTTTATCATTTCTTGAACCATGACATCTAAACCAAGTGTCTTTCATTCACTAAGAAAGTACCTAACTTGGAGCTAGAGTTAGTGTCTCCAACAGCTTGGTAAACAGACCGAACAGCTGTTCAAACTCCTCTAAACTCAAATGTATGCTTGATTAAACTCACAGATACACTTCTTAGTTTTCTAAAAAAAAAAGAGCTGTCTATTTTTTATGAACTTCCCCTGTTCTTATTGGCACTTTTCTTCTTTTTAACAGTTTATCCTGTTATAAGCATGGAGACCTTCCTGGTCCAAGAAGAAGGAGAAGACTTTCAAGAGGTCATCTGTACAGCAACAGGAGGGAGGCCACATCCAAATATCACGTGGATACTGCCTGAATTCAAAAACATGCCACCTTTAGAGAGAAATGTCTCCAAACCAGATTCAGTTATCAGTTCATATAGGTTCCCATCAGATCCTTATGAAGGAGAAAATATATTTTGTGTCTTTAGCTACATGTTTCTCCCATTCATAAACAAAAGGACATTCACTTTGCCAATTTACTGTGAGTACCAGCACTATTTAAACTGAATAGATGCACATATGTAGAATATTTTAAGCACTTTTAATTTGTAAAAAAAATTTTCATTTAGACCTTTCCTCACTTCAGCTGAAGGACCTTGATTATGCCATTAACCGTGAGAATCAGACTTCACTGGCGCTTGTGGAGGGGGACACGGACATTACAATCAGGATGGATGTTTTGGGCAATGTACCAAGTTATAAAATGAAATGTTCCAGGTAAGATGTAGTAATATTATTCCTGAAGGCCTTGAATATGAGCATAAAATGAAAGTAAAAAACGAGCACTGATACAACACAATGATATAGTCAATTTTATTTGCAATGTAAAAATGTAAGTATTGGATTCTAGTGTGTTCACCACAGAATAAAATCATTGAGACAAGTTGTGAAATGCTTGCTTTGCACTTTTGTATCACTTGATCAAGGGAAGACCAACCTCTCCCTGAGGATGTGGATGTGGTTGGCAGTGATCTCTTTATCAGAGGACCCATACAGCTGCACCTTGTCGGACAATATCTCTGTCAGGCCTCTTACCGTAGACATCAGGCTTCCTTGCAGTTCACAATCAAAGTAAATCCAAAAGTCCTACTGCCAGGTACTATATTTGCTGTCATAATATCATCACTCTGTATTGATATTCTACACTCTACAACTGAAGATTGTAAACTAGAGTGTAAATGTGATTTGTTTTTATTTTTAGTGACATTTCCCCCAAATATCAGTGTGAATTTTGTAGAGAATTCAGACTATGTTCACATTGAGTGTTTGGCCTCCAATGCTGTTCCCGCTGCAAATGTGTCCTGGATTCTTCCACAAGAGATTAATAGTACAATTCATTCTGAAGACACACACTATAATGGATCTTGTTCTGTCAGAAGTGTGTTGACTGTGCCTAGCTGCATGACCCGTAAATATGCAGTTGAGTGCGTAGTCGACCATCCTGACTTCATGGAAAAAGAAAGGCGGCAGATTCCTCTTCCTGTGTGTGGTAAGACGATGGATGTAAATAAATGAATTGATAGGTGGACAAATGGATGGATGGATAGGTTGACGAATGGATGAATGGATGGATGGATGGATAGTACAATGATGATGATAATAGAATGATGGATGGATGGATCGATCAATCGATCGGTTGATTGATTGATTGATTGATTGATTGACCGATCAATAGAACAATGGATGGATGAATGGATGAACAAATAGGTGGATGAATAGATGCATTGATGGAATGATGAATGCATGGATGGATAGAACAATAGATGGATAGTTGATGGATACAAGGATAATGGATGGATGGATGGATGGATGGATGGATGGATGGATGATTGAACAATAGATGGATGGATGGATAAGTGGATGAATAGATAGGTGGATGCATGAATGGATAGAACAATAGATGGATAGTTGATGGATACAAGGATAATGGATGGATGGATGGATGGATGGATAGAACAATAGATGGATGGATAAGTGGATGCATGGATGGATTGAACAATAGATGGATGGATGGATGCATGGATGGATAGAACAATAGATGAATAGTTGATGGATACAAGGATAATGGATGGATGGATGAACGGATGGATAAGTGATGCATGGATGGATAGAACAATGAATGGATGAATAAGTGGATGCATGGATGGATAAAACAATGGATGGATGGATAGCTAGAACAATAGATGAATGGAATAATGGATGGATGGATAAGTGGATGCATGGATGGATAAAACAATGGATGGATGGATGGATGGATAAGTGGATGTATGGATGGATAGAACAATGGATGGATGGATAAGGGGATGTATGGATGGATAGAACAATAGATGGATGAATAAGTGGATGCATGGATGGATAGAACAATGGATGGATGGTACAATGATGATAATACAGTAGAACGATGGATGGATGGATAGTACAATGATGATGATAATAGAATGATGGATGGATGGATGGATGGATGGATGGATGAACTGATCGATTGATTGATGAATGAACAATAGATGGATGGATGGATGGATGGATGGATGGATGAATAGATAGGTGGATGCATGGATGGATGATAGAAGGATAATGGACAGATGGATGAATAGATTGTTGGATGGATGGACTGAACAATAGATTGACGATGGAAGGATGGCTGGATAATGGATGAATGCATTGATGGTTAGATGGATGGAGGTTGGACAGAACAATGGATGGACAGATGGATGGATGGATGCTGTTGACATAGGCAGCTCACTAGGTTTTAAAACAGAGCTGTCTTTCAAACATTCTGACATGTAGTTTATGTTTTTTGTTTATAGCACCACCGAATATAACCCTGCAGTCTGGTGTTGAATGGGACAATGGCATTATATACGCATGGCTGGTGTGTTCAGTGCAGAGCCAGACCCCAGCAGCGGCCATCACCTGGGCTGTAGAGCGCCATGTCATTGATATTAGCTCTAGTGAATTTATAATGACTCAACCTGTGTTTCAGGAGAGTCATATGGTTGTTGCTCAGAGCACGGCGCGTATTCCTATTTACTCACATGCCGGATGCAGCGTGACCTGTGTGGTTGAGCATCGAGGGTTAGAGAAACCAGAGAACAAAAGCATTGTCCTCCCATCCTTAGGTAAGTTTTACTATTACATTAACCACAAAAGTAGTTTGACACTTGAGCCAGACTTAGAAAAGTATTAATGTGATTGCATTAGGAAGCTAAATGTCAGTCCATTCATACATTTTAAACATATCATCACTATAATTATCATTGTGCTTCTTATAGCTTGAATTTCAAGAAATAATCAAGTTTAATCGACAGCAGTTGATGAAAACTTAAAACCCTAAAATGACCACTACAATAACAAGAACAACTTCACAGCTGCTTTTACAAAATCGACACAATAATGAAGTAATGAAAATGTCTTTGTTGTCAGGGCCATCTGCAAGCCGCGCATTTCTGGGTGAAGAGAGATACACTCAGATTTGGCATGCTGTGTGTGAGTACAGCGGTGATGGGGTGGAACCCAACATCTCCTGGGTCCTTCCTGATGAAGACACTGTAACTCAGCCGACTACTGAGGTCAAATATAATGGAATTAAAGTAGAAGTCAATTCAACTCATGAATTTCAACTCAGTCAGTATGAGGGGAAAGATTTAATATGTCTGATCCAGAACAAGCTCGGCAGGGATGAGAGACGGACAATACGAGTTCCAAAATACTGTAAGCATTCCTCAACCCCAAAATATTGACTGGAACGTTTTTTGGTTATTCATTCAGTAAATATATTTTATTTGCTGAATGCAATCTGCTATATCTTTCACTCAGCTATCTCATCTATTGAGGTTTTAAACGAAACCACACTTGATCGTAGAAGTCATGGCCAGAATGAGCATCGTTTAGCATTGCAAGAAAACCTCTCAAATCAGAAGATACTTCTCAGAGCCCATGGCAATGCTCCATCATACAAGACCATATGTTACAGGTACGTTGAGTAGTGCATGCTTAAATAAGGCACAAAATACTCAAGAGTTCAAAGTTGGCGCACAGAAAAAACTTCATGACCGTATCACGGCCTATTGCTCAATTCCACAGCACTCTCAAAACCTAAATGCTGCACATTGATTTTTCTTTCATTTCAGACACCCAAAGGGATGCATAGAGAAGACAAGGGCTAGTTAATGTTTTCACATGAATGTTTTACTGTATCAGGCCGTGAGGTTCTAAAGGATTCTTTATGCTTGACAATAAATGTGGTTCCCTGTACTACTCTTACCAGCAGAATTATTCAACTTAAAACTAAAAAAGGCAAAATTTCTCCTTTTTGTTTAGTTTAACCTGAAGTACTAAAATAATTAAAGCTAAATTACCTAAAACTAATGCATAATATTTATAAAAACTATATAGACATATTAGAAAATAACTAATAAAAATAACTTACTTAGTAAGTAAAAATATAAAGTAAGTAAAAATATATACTATATTTTTATATAAAAATATTCCAAATATTAACAAAAACTATATAGCTAAAATTATGCAGCTTAGCCCAGTAAAAATCCCTTAAATGTGTCATTCTTTAAGAGCACTCAGTGTCTCACAGGGACTGTTTACCCCAAAATTAATATTCTGCCATCATCAATATTCTGCTACTCATTCTCATCTTGTCTGATTATGGTTAACTAAAATTAAGCTATGCAAAATCATTTATGTTTATGTATTAAAATAAAGCTCAAATTAACATATAAATATTAAAACATTTAAACCTGCAAATTAGAAATGCTAACTGCAGCTAATGAAATAAATGAAATTAAATGTTTAAGTTAATACTAAAATGACTGAAACTAGTAAATAGTAATACTAAAAATAAAAATTACTTCAAGCTAAATAGAAATATTTAAAAACGAATAAAAACCACAACAAAAATACTAAAAGAAATTAAAATTAAGATGAAAACTTAAAATCTAAAAATAAAAGCTAATTCAAAATACTAATATGCATTCTATAATATTATATAAATAAAACAAAAATAACACAGCTCCAAAAATGAAAAAGTCACAATGTTTTGTGTTTAGAGCTTGAAAGTATGTGCCAATATTCAGTTTCATTGTATTGAGAAGAGCAATGTTAACGTATTCCATGAAATAATGAAAGTCATGAGTGAGTAAATTATGACAATTTTAATTTTTGTGTGAACTATGCCTTTTCAGACATCCATTGTAAAGTTTTGTTTGTGCTAATTTCAGACCTTCTTGACCAAAACTCTTCTAAATCTTCCATCTATCAGTTTCTAGAAAAAAATAGACTTTTTAAAAGTTGTTATTTGAGACATGTCTCTGAATTTTTCTCATCCTAGGGAGGACGGGTCAGCAGCTGACACCGTGGGCATGGCATTGGTTTTTACAGAACCAGTGTCTGAACTGGATGCAGGACTGTACATATGCCACGTCTCGTACCACCACCACATGGCTAAAGTTTTCATTCGGGTGGATGTAACTAGTGAAGAGACTCAACACAGTGAGTTTTCCACATATCAGGCCTATAGATTATCAGCATATGGAAGTATGGTGAATCGGGGTAATGAATGTATGTTTTCCACAGTGATATTCATCACTATTTGCTTCTCGTCAGCCGCTGCAATCACCCTCATCTTGATTATCATTTTGGTTGTCCTCTGGTGAGTAGACTCGCTTTCTAACAAACTAGGTAAAATTCTGCTGTTTTCTTTTTGGATATTACCAGACAGGTGAGAACAGTGGAGGCAAACAGGAAGCAAGGTAGCTTACCTAGACCAATGACATGCACAGTGTTCATAAACAGGATACATGGTGGCATGCACAGACTGGCAGAACAAGACCACATCTACCACATCTCTGCTATTCATGCGACATAAACAGATTGTTCATGTCTTAATGGTAGAGACGTCAATTTAAATTGTGAAAGTATCGGTGGCTTTTTGTTTTAGAAAAAAATCCCCCTTGAAATAAATTTCATAATCTTGTTGTTTCTTTCTAGCAAAAGTGGGAGAAGTCACTCATCACAAAAGGTACTTAGACAAAGTGTTATATAATTGTTACTATAGCTTGTCCAATAGATATCAATAGCTCATTTGAGTTTTTTTTTTTTCAAAGAAGAAAGACAGGAGAGAGCGTGAGTCTCTAGCTGCTCTAATGCAGGACCCTCGCTGCCCAGACAAGACTGTGATTCCAGGCACAGCTGGGCCGCACTATGCTGAGCTTGTGCACTATTCCATTGTTTTTGATGCTAAAAGCACCGTGTGACACACCTGTTGAATTTTATGACCGTAATATATACGCTTTTGCACATACTTGTGGAGTTCATCACAGCTTGAGTGCATTAAAAGGGGGACATGTTTAAGAAATTAATTCATTTTCAGTCAGATTGTTATGCTGATAATGTAACTGGTAATGGAAAAAAGAAAAAGAACATTTGCTGAAAGTTTACTCAACCTCAGGCCATCCAAGGTTTTAGATGAATTGTTTCATCTGAACAGATTTGGAGAAATTTAGTTTTACACCAATGGATCCTCTGCAGTGAATGGGTGCCGTCAGAATGAGAGTCCAGACAGCTGATAAAAACATCACAATAATCCACAAGTAATCCACACAACTCCAGTCCAGTGAAAACCTGCGTGTTTGTAATAAACACATCCATCAGGATTCTCCAAATCTGTTCCGATGAAGAAACAACTCATCTACATTGGATGGCCTGAGGGTGAGTACATTTTAACCAAATGTTTAATTTTGGATGAACTATTCCTTTAATAAGAATATTTCACTAGTGGTCTTGGACCCCACTGTATATACACATTGCAATTGGTGTTTTTGATATGTAGCTGTTCTTTTTCCTCAATTACAAATACCAATTGTAAGGAAAATGAAGTAGCTTGGTATTACTTTCAGCATTATGATTTACTTTGATAAGTAGCATTGTTTTATAAATATTATAAGCACATTTCAATGTTTTACTACTTTTTAGGATTGTTCTGATTTACACAGATGTTCTGATATGTTCTTCTTTACACAGAGATATACTTTAAAAATCTGGCTGGTGTCTTCTATCTTGTTTTCATTCCAATTGAACTTGTAGCACACGAACTGACTGAATTTGTAACGCTGTAGAGCGCTCTGGTGATCATAAAGTAAATAGTGGGGGAATCCACATCTGGGCCTGGTGAGTCCAGTCTGATATTTTAGTTATAAGATTGTACTGTTTTCACAGTCTTTGTTACAACGACGTCTGATCCTCCTTTGTGTTGCTCTAAGATGTTTAGGCATCTCCGGGGTAAATAATGTGACTGTGACACTTGTAAAAATACAATAAAATTCTTGACAAGTTTAAATACTTATCAAATCTGTTTGTTTACCAAGTAAACACTGTTTCTAACCATAAAACAATATATATATGACAAATACAGTTTTCACAAAGGACAAAATTCCTTGAATATCACATTCTTTTTTTTAATAAAATGTACTTTCCTGTTACATTGATTTTCAAAACATACAATGTTAAGGAGAGATTTGACCCTTGAAACTGAATTACTGCTGATAAACCTTTCATACACAGTCCATACATAAAGAAGCTAAATATTTACTTAATGTACATTTATGGTTTCTTGTACAGACAAGGTTTAAGTTGAAGACCGACTTCCTTCACGTTCACAGGTGCTTTTCCTGCATGTCTTTATGAATTCAAAGTAGTGGAAGTGGCTGTTGTCCGTGTTCTGAAAAAAATTACAGAAAACAAATAGCTTGTAAACAGCTCTTGCTCATTATACTGTAAATTATACTACATTTTGATTACTAAATTACGATCTATTGCTATCTCCATTATTTTATTTGAAAAACTGAGGACATTGAACATTTTATGTTAGTGTTGTTGTTAATATATTCCATTATTGGTCTGCATATTTGCAGAACAGCACAATTCTAGTCTGCAACACTGCACACTTGGCCTGATTTTCCATCCCTAATACAGCATTAGACCTGCAACTAACAATCATATATGATAATTAAGGAGGAGATTATTCTAGTGATTTAATAGCAGTCCTTTATTATTTGCATGTTTGTCAGTTTTTAACAGTGAGTCTGCAGAAAATGTTGTGCACAATCATCTATAGAATAAATAAGGGGTGGCCAACATCGGTCCTGGACAGCCACAGTCACGCAAAGTTTTGCACGTAATACTAAAAATAAAAATTACTTCAAGCTAAATAGAAATATTTAAAAACGAATAAAAACCACAACAAAAATACTAAAAGAAATTAAAATTAAGATGAAAACTTAAAATCTAAAAATAAAAGCTAATTCAAAATACTAATATGCATTCTATAATATTATATAAATAAAACAAAAATAACACAGCTCCAAAAATGAAAAAGTCACAATTTTTTGTGTTTAGAGCTTGAAAGTATGTGCCAATATTCAGTTTCATTGTATTGAGAAGAGCAATGTTAACGTATTCCATGAAAGAATGAAAGTCATGAGTGAGTAAATTATGACAATTTTAATTTTTGTGTGAACTATGCCTTTTCAGACATCCATTGTAAAGTTTTGTTTGTGCTAATTTCAGACCTTCTTGACCAAAACTCTTCTAAATCTTCCATCTATCAGTTTCTAGAAAAAAATAGACTTTTTAAAAGTTGTTATTTGAGACATGTCTCTGAATTTTTCTCATCCTAGGGAGGACGGGTCAGCAGCTGACACCGTGGGCATGGCATTGGTTTTTACAGAACCAGTGTCTGAACTGGATGCAGGACTGTACATATGCCACGTCTCGTACCACCACCACATGGCTAAAGTTTTCATTCGGGTGGATGTAACTAGTGAAGAGACTCAACACAGTGAGTTTTCCACATATCAGGCCTATAGATTATCAGCATATGGAAGTATGGTGAATCGGGGTAATGAATGTATGTTTTCCACAGTGATATTCATCACTATTTGCTTCTCGTCAGCCGCTGCAATCACCCTCATCTTGATTATCATTTTGGTTGTCCTCTGGTGAGTAGACTCGCTTTCTAACAAACTAGGTAAAATTCTGCTGTTTTCTTTTTGGATATTACCAGACAGGTGAGAACAGTGGAGGCAAACAGGAAGCAAGGTAGCTTACCTAGACCAATGACATGCACAGTGTTCATAAACAGGATACATGGTGGCATGCACAGACTGGCAGAACAAGACCACATCTACCACATCTCTGCTATTCATGCGACATAAACAGATTGTTCATGTCTTGATGGTAGAGACGTCAATTTAAATTGTGAAAGTATCGGTGGCTTTTTGTTTTAGAAAAAAATCCCCCTTGAAATAAATTTCATAATCTTGTTGTTTCTTTCTAGCAAAAGTGGGAGAAGTCATTCATCACAAAAGGTACTTAGACAAAGTGTTATATAATTGTTACTATAGCTTGTCCAATAGATATCAATAGCTCATTTGAGTTTTTTTTTTTCAAAGAAGAAAGACAGGAGAGAGCGTGAGTCTCTAGCTGCTCTAATGCAGGACCCTCGCTGCCCAGACAAGACTGTGATTCCAGGCACGGCTGGGCCGCACTATGCTGAGCTTGTGCACTATTCCATTGTTTTTGATGCTAAAAGCACCGTGTGACACACCTGTTGAATTTTATGACCGTAATATATACGCTTTTGCACATACTTGTGGAGTTCATCACAGCTTGAGTGCATTAAAAGGGGGACATGTTTAAGAAATGAATTCATTTTCAGTCAGATTGTTATGCTGATAATGTAACTGGTAATGGAAAAAAGAAAAAGAACATTTGCTGAAAGTTTACTCAACCTCAGGCCATCCAAGGTTTTAGATGAATTGTTTCATCTGAACAGATTTGGAGAAATTTAGTTCCTTTATTATTTGCATGTTTGTCAGTTTTTAACAGTGAGTCTGCAGAAAATGTTGTGCACAATCATCTATAGAATAAATAAGGGGTGGCCAACATCGGTCCTGGACAGCCACAGTCACGCAAAGTTTTGCACCAACCTTGATAAAAACTGACCTGCCTGTAGCTTTCTAGTAACCCTTAGACCTTGTTCAGGTGTGTTTGATTAGGGTTGGAGCTGAAGTCTGCGGGACTGTTATATTTGACTCCCTCTCTGTTATTTTAGTATTTATTAATATTTTGAATGAGCATATATTTTGGGTTTTCAAAAGTAATGACAAGAACTTCATATTCTGAGATAAAAAAATAAATAAAAAAAAGGAATGTATGATTAGACTGCCATTTAGAAGCTGCTTGTATCCAAAGAAAGTACAGGAGACAAATATCATGGTGTAAAAAGCATAAAACCTGACCCTGGAATAAGTCATATGGTCTGATGATCATATTTGACCCTGTATGCTCTATACCACAGCGTGCCTTCAACAGTGTTCTGGACAGTGTAATGGTCTGTCTCATGGGAGTAATTAAGCGGACAAAAATATGAGGCCATTTCACAGGACCAGGTGCATGTTATGCTGGAAACATGTTTTTATAAGTCTCTTATGCTCACCAAGGCTGCATTAATTTGATGAAAAATAGAATACAAAATGTAATATGAAATATTATTCAAATTGAAAAGAACTGGTTTCTATTTGAATACATTTATTCATTTTATTGGCAAGGCTGAATTTTCAGCATCATTACTCCAGTCACATGATCCTTCAGAAATCATTCTAATATGCTAATTGGCCGAAACATTTTTTTATGTTGAAAACAGTTGTGCTGCTTAATATATATATATATATTTTCAGGATTCTTTGATTAATCAAAAGTTTAAAAGAACAGCATTTATTTGAAAGATTATAAAAGTCTTCTTTACTGTCACTTTTGATACATTTAATGGATCCTTGTTGAATAAAATAATGAACTTCTTAAAAAAAACATTCATGTTCACTGGAAAGAGGATATAGATTGGCTAATCATTAGACTCACAATAGTTTGGATTTCATAATAAACTTAAAATAATGGCAATTGATTAAAAAAAAATGAAATAAGACATTTACCCCATCACCAGGACTCTGTTTGCTTCTGCCAAAAATTCTCCCAGATTTGTCCCCATCAGAGAAAGACAGAAAACAGCAGTATCTACTGTAGAATCACAAAGTGGCACCTGGGAATAAGTAATAAACAGAGCCATCTTTAGTCTTTCGGCTGCATTACAATTAAAACCTTTATTACCACAATAACTTACTTTTGCCTTGTCACATGCAGTGGCAAGATCACAAACCGGAGCCAAATCAAAAGTGTACTTTATTATTTTACACTTTTACAGTCTCCACAGCCGAAGTCTGCGACAGCTAAAAGGAATCAGAAATGCATTGACATTCAGTGCTTTCCAAAAAGCAAAGTGCAACCTTAAAATGCTGTATTTTTGTAGTCCATACATAGAAGATTATTACATGTATGACCACTATTATTTGATAAAGAGAAGTCTGGGGTATGTCAATTACTTTGTTAATTGTCTTTGTTAAATGTCTTTAAAACAATTAACACATTTAACAGTAGTTGAGGAAACTGTAACCATGACAAAAACAGCATACAAAACAAAATTAATAATTCTTCTTCCTCATCTTCTTAATAATAATTATTAAAGAGCAAAAAAGACCAAGCAAAATCCAGCTGCTAAGAATTTTTATTGTTTAGTGTTTGTGTTATTTTCTATTCTTGCTATTTAAAAAAAAAAAAAAAGTGCATCTAATAATAATTATTAAAAATACATATTTTTTAAATATTAGTATAAATATAAAAAAAACAATCTAAATAAAAAATAAATAAATAAAATAATATATATATATATTATAAAAATGACAAAAAATACAGCACTACATATAGGAATCAACAAAAGGCAGGTTCTCTCACTTTTTACAAATATACGAAATGATTGAATCCACAGGGTTTGTAGGCCAGTGTTGAGCTTGTGCTGTGTAGCCCTTGTAGTAAACTGCAATGGCCTCTGGGTCCTGCTGAAACATGCATTTGGCCTCACCGCTGGTGGACGTGTAAAGCAACTCATTGATGTAGCGGAATCGAGCGGCTTCTAACCGCTTCTTCATCTTTGCCCTTAAAGCAGTTGAGGGGTCAGGAGCCCCTTGCTCTTCATCACCCTTCAAACTTACTGTTGTACCTTTAGGTTCTTCTGGTTCCTCTGAGGCTTTATTGCCATCATCAGGAAGCTGTGACTTTAAAATACGACGCACTTTTTCTGCCTGCAAATTTTTCATCATTTTAGAAGGTTTCCCTTTATCTTCCACTTTATGTGAGGCTTTATCGTTACTAAGGGAGTCATCTACTATTCTGGTTCCTGTGCTGGATGTTTTGTCTGTTTTAGAGTCTTTGCCGTTTTCAGCATTGTCTGAAATGGAAGAAATGCCATTCTTTTCGTGAGACTTCTTCGTTTTTTTGGATGCCCTGTCATGCTTCTTCACTTTCTTGGATTCGTTGACGTCCTGTGTTTGAACTAATGGTTCCTCCATTGCATTGGCATCATCGACTCCCATTGTTTCTGGAAGATATTTGTTCTTACACCTTTTTTTATTCTTCGTCTTGTTCCTCCACTGCTTTCTGCTTAGCTTGTTCTCTGCTTCCGTTTTCTCCAGTTGATGTCCGACTCCTTTGTCATTTGTATACCTGCAAACACAAATTGATGCGTTGATACAGTCAGTAACGTTCATGAGGGTAGACATATAAAATGAATATCACATGTTCTCACTTGTTTCATTTACGGTCTTCTTTGCTGGCTTCTTCTTCACAGGCGGTTCAGATGAATCTACTTTATCCTGCTGCTTCCCTTCATTTACAGCATTAGAAGTTATTTTACGCTTATTGCTCCTTTTCTTTTTTGTTGCCTTAACTGTAGTGGAGGCGTCTTTCTCCTCATCACTATCCTCAAGAACATTCCCAGTTTCCCAGTCTGGAACTGAACCCAATGTTTGCAAGGTTCTCAAAAGACTTCGCTTACCCACAAACTTACCCGGTTGGGATAAAAATACCAGATGAAAAATTAACTTCAAGTAATAGACCTATACTTAAACAAGAGGAAAAATCATAATACCTTGCCAGGGGCAGGAGACATTTTAATAGTGTGATATGATCCATCTGGTAATGGAGAATCAGTCCATTCCTCTTCAGCAAACATATTTGTAAACGCTGTTCATTTCAATAAACCATGATACATAATAACACCTATTATTCGGTTCCAAATTAAAAGTTTAAATTCCCCCTGGCTATTAATGCCGTGTGTTTCATTCTTGAGCATTAATTATTGTTCGCACCTTTTGTAATAGAGTGAAACAGAATGAGTAAATCCCTGTCCTCTTTTAAAAAGATGAGCTGCTCAGTTCAAACAAGGGACTAGTGAACAAGTATTACAAACATAAGACATAAAACAGTTGTTGATTAGCCAGGTAACAGCACACTGTGTCAAGCATGTGTAAACTTTTGAACGTTTTCATTTGTGTAAATTGTTACGGTTTCATCTTTTGGACGATATGTGAACTGTTACGCGTAAGATCTTATTCAAGGCAGTAGTTATTAAATAAAAAACAAAAAGACATGTGGCTCTTGAAAAAAAAAGTACACTTTAACATGCTTTTAAAAAGAGTACTTAGCCTATCACAGAAGTGTGCACATTGAATGTGATGTTTTTGGACACTTGCGTGTTATTTGCAATTAAATTAAAATATATTATTGTTTAACTTAAAATTAAATGCAATTAATTGAACTTAAGAAGACACCTTTAGCCTAGGCTTATATGTAATTTCATAATTACTCCCGTTGTCTTTAAAATAACAGCCCAAATAAGGTAAAGTGTACTGACGAATGTAATGACAAGCATTTAAAATATGCTTTAGTGTCATTTCTAATAATTGATTTCACACTGCAGTTAAAATTACAATCAAGAAGGCCTATATACAAGTAGCTAGCCTACATATATATTCGCTCTAGTAGCCTATATGTTCATCAACACATGGAAATAAGTGCACTTTTTTAAAAGTCAAATAAAATATATTAAAACGTAATGATTAAAAAAAAAAGTATTTTAAGCTAAAACCTTTAATTTGGCATTATTGCAAGTGCACTTTTTAAAAGTGTACTTAAAGAGAGATGCCTCGGTGACATTTCTCTACACTTTCTAGGTAAAAATCTGTGTACAAATAACTCGACATGATTTAGAGCTTTATACATATATTTTGTAAGCATAACTATTACTGGTATTTAACCTCTTCAATTACAAATTTGTGCAAATTAGTTTTGATTCTGTATTGACCCACCCTACCATATCAAATATGATATGGACATTTCTAAGGCCTCTAAAATCAAAACGTTTATCTGCCATCTGATAGTTTTTTTTTTTTTTAGCAAGTATATCAAATATAGTATTAATAGGTTATGATTCACTTATCTTTTTCTTTTCTTTGCTGATTTTTATAAAGTAAATGTAAAAATAACTGTTATGTTATTGTTAGTACCGTTGGTAGTATTAGTCAATAATATTTTAAGATGAACACTTAATGGACTGAAGTAACTTAGGTGTACTTGATTACATGCTTTTTTAAATCATTTTAAATATGAATATCAAATATGATAAATCAGGCTTTTGGGGAATGTTGATTTGTACATCTCTCAAAGCATCATTGTATTGCATTGCATCGATATGGTTCGATTCAAATAATAAACTTATAAAATAATGAACTCGTCAAAGATTTTTGTTATTGCATCCATCATATTTCATGTCTCGATTCTCAGGGGAAAAAAGTTGCATTATTTTTTTTATATATATATATATATACATATAACAATTGTTCGCAGTGCCACAGATTTTCCTTTAGATGGCGACATTTCTTTTCATTTCAAACACGGTTATGAGAGAATATTGAGGGATATTTTATGCAAAGTTATAAAGTAAATGTAAAAATAACTGTTATGTTATTGTTAGTACCGTTGGTAGTATTAGTCAATAATATTTTAAGATGAACACTTAATGGACTGAAGTAACTTAGGTGTACTTGATTACATGCTTTTTTAAATCATTTTAAATATGAATATCAAATATGATAAATCAGGCTTTTGGGGAATGTTGATTTGTACATCTCTCAAAGCATCATTGTATTGCATTGCATCGATATGGTTCGATTCAAATAATAAACTTATAAAATAATGAACTCGTCAAAGATTTTTGTTATTGCATCCATCATATTTCATGTCTCGATTCTCAGGGGAAAAAAGTTGCATTATTTTTTTTATATATATATATACATATAACAATTGTTCGCAGTGCCACAGATTTTCCTTTAGATGGCGACATTTCTTTTCATTTCAAACACGGTTATGGGAGAATATTGAGGGATATTTTATGCAAAGATTTAAAAAAAAAAAATATATATATATATATATATAAAGTCAACTGTTTCAGTTGACTGCCATCAATATTTTAGACACTACGGCTTGTTTTTGGTTATGTACGATGTATCTAAACAACAGTTTTTTCCATTTTAATATTCTTCGCTGTGTACTATTTAAGTGTAACTTATGAAGTAGCCCAGTGTGCTTCCTGCTACTTTTCTCAGCGCTGGTCCTGATGACCCGTTCGACTCGGAGTCTTCTAGCGCCCCCTGGAGGTAGACAGCATTTTTGTCTCAACAGTTACTAGCTAGCAACATTCGCTAGATGTGTTCATATCCAGCGGAAGTGGTCGACTGTCTCATGCATGTCAACAATGGCGTCGCAGCAGCAGATGGTCACTAACAGTGCTCAGATGGGCGTTCAGCAAGCGGCTATTTTACAGCAATCGCAAACTCAACAACAACAACAGCAGCAGCTCAGTCAACAACAAGATTTTGATCCCGTTCACAGATTCAAAATGCTGATTCCTCTGCTGAAAGATAGTTTACAGGTTTGTTTGGTGCCTTCCGTTGATCGTGAGAGCTGAACGTGCTTGTTTGAAATAGAATACTAACATTCATTTACAATTTTATGTTTTCAGAACGTCATGTCCATTGCTTCACAAAATTTTGGACACAATGCAGCTATTGACAACGGAAGAACAACAGAGTAAGATTCCCCGATTATTATGTAAATTACATGGTGCATGAATATGCAATACACACACGCATATATGTATGTTCGGTGCTGGTAGTAACTGATGTTACATGTAATCTGGATTAAAGGGGTCATATGATGCGATTTCAAGTTTGCCTTTCTCAATTCATTTGCAATTTCACAAGTCTGACATTTTTCCTTGCAATTCTGAGGGGATAAAAATTCACCAAAAAGAAAGAATATGAATTCTGAGTTTTTCTCACAACACAGAATGAAAAATACGAATGTAATAGTGACTTTTTTTTTCTCGCAGTTCATATTTTTCACAATTCTGAGATTGCTTATTGTTGAGTTGTGAGATAAAACGTCCCAATTATTTATTTATTTTTATCCTGTGGCAGAAATGAGATTCAATAGAACGATTTATGGGTGCGTAAACCAAGAAATAATATTATTTCACTTCTCAAAACGTAGGAAGGGTAATGATGCAGCAGTTCAGCGGTTTGACAAAAGTTTAGAGGAGTTTTATGCTCTCTGTGATCAACTGGAGCTCTGCCTGGTAAGTAACTGCTGTGTTTCTTTTGAAAATGTCATTCAAAGTTATTTTCTGATTTTGATTAACATTGACATTTTGTTTCTTCAGCGGCTGGCCCATGAGTGCCTCTCTCAGAGCATCGACAGCACAAAGCATTCTCCAAATCTCGTACCTACAGCCACGAAGCCGGACACAGTGCAAACAGAGTCTCTGTCTTACTCTCAGTATCTCAGTATGATAAAATCGCAGATTTCATGTGCTAAAGACATTCATAATGCTCTCTTAGAGTGTTCAAAAAAGATTGCTGGGAAGGGTCAAGGAGCTTGTAATTAGTAGCTGCCAACTGTATTTAGATTCCTTTTTTTATTTTTATATTGCGTAGCTTTGATGCTGATTGAAGAATATCATTTGTTGTATTTTCAGTTCCTTTTTTCTGTTTACTATTGTGACAAATGTACTCGTACAATTAAAATGATATATTCTTGAAAAGAAGTGTGTGTATGCATGTGTTATAATGTACTATTTTGATCTAAAAAGCTGCTTAAGGTTCCTGTCTACTCATTTGCTAAGAATATTTGAGTATTATTTATTTACTAAGAGTTATGTAGTATTATTTACATGCTATTATAGTATTCATATTTATAATTCGCTTATATTTTCATTTAAGTTTTTTTTTTTTACATTCTATTTAGCTTTAACTACATTTTATTTCAATTTAAGTTGTAGTGTTTAGCATTTCAACTTTATTTCAGTACGTTGCCAACGTACATCTACTTTTTAAGTTTTTTTAACCAATTATATTTTATTTAAGCTTTATTTGCATGAATGAAAACGATTTTGAGTGGTTTACATTTCTGCATTAACCACTTACTTTTGTGGGTTAGTACTTTTTCTGTACTCATGCTTCTCTTTGAAGATATCTCTATCTTTTTTCAGTAAATATGTGAATAGTGCCCTCTCGCCATAGACTGTATAAAAAAAAAATAGCAAAGAGAAGTCGTCGTTCCAGGCTCTGATTGGTCGAGCCGTTGCTCAGCGGTTTTATGTTTGTTAATGCAACTGTCAAAGAAGTATGATGGCTTTGATTCATTCATAACATAATTTAGAACACTCTCGATGTGAGGAATGAAGAATCAAAAGGCGAAACCTTCAAAGGGTGTAAGCAACAGAAAAGGGTCAGTTGCATTGGTTTGGAGGTTGTTCAAAAAATTTATATTATATAAGTATATTATATACAGTATTTTAACGCTCACTGCGTTTTGAGACAGCCGAAGCGAATGACTAATGCTTATTTGTTGTTGGCTGCACTTGGATTTGGACTGTAAAAAAGAAACCGCTGTATTCCAGGCATTATGAACTCATATCTTTCTTATTATCCACACTCTGCAGTGCTCAGTGATGTTTCTCCATCCACCAGTATTCCTCCTCTGGTGGAGGGTCAGCTGAGATGCTTTCTGAGGGTGACAGTGAGTAAAGTGCTGTGGGTCATCACCAGACCTCTATATATATATATATATATATTCCCACTCAAAAACTGAGGTGCATAAGTTGTGGGAATCAGGACTGGGAACACCAAATTAGATAAAGGATTTTCAGCACAGCACAAGGGTTAATTATGTGCTGTTTCATGTGTACCGTAGGTCGCACTTGCCCTGGAAGTGTTAACAGAAGGATATGACAGCAGTAGTTCAGTACCCACGACTGATATGAGCCTCAACGCACAGGCTCCTGGCATTACAACTGACCAGAACATGCCTGTACTGCCATCCCAGGATCAGGCTCTCCCAAGTCTGAAGGAGACAGCTGGCAGCAGTTCTGGCCACATACCTAGGTTTGTTTTTTTATCTTTTAAATTATTTGACTGTTGAATGAATAATGTGGAACAAACTCTCAATAAATCACTCAGCTCACGTACTGTTCTTCAGCAACAACACGCATCCTTATGACTGATCTTGTCGTCTATGAATGGACAAGTTAAATTAAAAGACTACAAATTTTGAATAACATGTCTTTTTAAAATCTTATTAAAATTATTATTTTATGTTAAAAACGTTTTAAGTAGTTCTATGGTAATAGTTTTGTCCCCAGTGTTATTTTAGTATTATTTATATAATATTTAGATATTTTTTTTCTATTCATGATCTATTAACTAATATTATTATTTTAATATTATTAATGTTTTCTTAATAATATTAATATGTACTATTTATTAATAATATTTGTTAATGTTTGAATTAACATTTATTGTTGTTTTCAATTTAATTTTTGTTTAAATTTTAGTGAAGTTATGTGCTTATGTCATTTTTATTTTCTCAGTATTTCTATTTCATTTTTAGTTTTAGTAATCTCAGTACTTCAGCTTCAACTTATTTGATTTCAGTTAGTTGCCAAGGCACCAATTTTGAAAATTCAATAAACTTCCATTTTAATTCAATAAACTTCAACAATAAAACATTGTTTTTTCCAATATTCTTGTCTTAGAGGGAAGGATTACCTGTATTTTCAAGAACAAGTCATGCCAGATTCTTCTACTGGAAAACCTAAACCTGCTTCTGCCCAAATTCTTTCAGCAAATACCCAAGCACCTGTTGACCTTTTGTCAGGTAAAGCTCATTAACTTGATTTACTGAATTCATTATATTGACATTACTGTTGAACACAGCAACATTTTGGCTAAAATAGTGTGTGTCATAGATGATTTCTAAGGACTGGTCAAATTAAAGAATTGTCTGTCATCTGAATATTGCCAAATTCTGCTGATTGATCTTGAGTCAGTTTTAGACCTTATATTGTGTCAGTACAGCACTATACAAATTACACGTTTTTCTTTAGAGACGCTTGTGGCCATTGTGGTAGTTCCGTTGGCAGATCTGTAGTAGTGTTGTGACGGTGAGGAAATTTTCCCACTGGTTAATCGACGTGTGACAACACCGGTAATATCGGCAGTGTGCGCATTTTACTTTCACTTTCGAATTAGCGGCAGTTCGACGTCAATTGCTTGAATGCAACAACAAAATACAACGTCAAACTCACTTTACCGTATATATAAAGCATAGAACTTTTATTAACAAAACAAATAAAAATACACCATGCTAAAGGGCAGGCTATGCCTAATATAAAATAACAAATAACTTACATAAAGTTTACATGTACAAAACTGGAAACAAGTAAACATGTATAATATATAACCAAATAAATAAGAAACGTAGAAAGTTTATTAGCAAAGTGAGTAAGAAAGCTTGGAGCCACGGCATACACCTTAATGTCAAATAAAATAAATGACACAAAGTTTAAATAAAGTAAAAATCAGCAAACAATGTGGAACCAATTAAATAAGAAACGAATGTTTAAAAAAACTACCAAAATCACCTTAGATAAACGGCAAAAGTCAACAGGCTTTTCAAAATCCCAAATATTGCCCCAAACTAAACTAAATCATCCGCTATCATCTTGTCTGTCTCACCCCACTCTTATTGTCAGTCAGCTCGACACACTTTCCTCACTGGATAAATTAAATCTGATCTGTGATGCAACTGTCGTTCAACTGCATTGAGCAGCCGCATTCAGTTTTTAATTGTAGTGTTTGTTCTTTTACTGAACTAAATGATTTTTATTACTATAAAAAAATCAAAACGTCGGTGGGGGTCGGTGGGCAAGTGACGTAACCGGTGTTGTGGCTTAACACCGGTATCACCGTCAGCACTGTCTATTGCGGTAAGCCTAATCTGTAGACAAAAAGACCAGACTCTTTACACTATTTAGTGATGCATACCTGATGTATATACTAAGTGTTTATTGTCCATTATATAGCTTACTTAGTTTCATTATATATTACTTATGTTTTTTGTATTTTTCCAGTTCTTCTGGAGCGTGGCAGCAAACTCAGAAATGCCATGGTGGTTGCAGCCTTAAAATCTGATGTGGAGTCAGATGTTCCTCTGAAGGACATTCTCCTCCCTCTCTCCACAGATAACACTGACGCCTTGTATGAACTCTTCTATTTCATTCAAATAGCCTTCAAAAGACAGTAAGTGCAGTGTGTGCCAATCACCAAATCAAACAAACCTCAAAAATAAAGGCTCCTAAATGGTTTTATCTGTTAGAGGCCTGATCTTGTCTTGTTTGTTGTTTAGCCTGTTCTCATTGGATCAGCAATGTTTCCTCTGAACTCCGTGATGCAGAGTGAATCACTGAGCATTTCTGCTGCCCTTCCTGTTCAAAGACCAGATAGAGACGCTGATAAACAACTCTGAAGGTAATGTATCACTCATAAGAACCACATTTAGGAGATTTATTTGATCTAAGTGATTCATTTTTTCTTCTTTTTTTTAAGGTGTCGTTTGAATTAGCAGCAGACAAGAATGATTTCTCCACCAAAAAGAGACCTGCAAAACGAATGCTGAGTCCAACCAGACCTCTTTCTTCCCGTTTGACTGAAGAGCATGATGTACCAAAGGGTTTATGTGTGAATGACCACAGGAGAACCCCGTCTCCTTGTGCAGGTGTTCATCAAGTCCAGAATATCCTGATACCTCCATCCAGATCACGATCCACATCTCCACCCGTCAGATACCAGAGCTGTCTTCATGAACCTCTGCAGCAGGAAGTGGAGGAGACTAAGATTTTGCTTCATATGTTGCTCATGGTGCCCGATGGGAAAGATTTTAATTGTGCACCCATGCAGCCCAACGTCTACTTGAACTGTAAGCTCCTCAGATCCGATGAAACGGCTCGATCACCAGTGAGCTGGAGTCAGAAACATCCAACATTCGGCTTTATTCAGGTTGGTGCTAAATATAGAATCGAGGAAAGTTCAAAGACTTTAGTTTACCCATATTACTTAGTGGTGGAAATCATCAGGGTTCCCTCTATACAGTATTATTTATTAGAAAATGTAGTTTGTTATTTGTTTTTAACCTAACTTCTAATATGATATAGATGGCTCCGGTCGCACTGACCAGCAAAATGTTGGAGAGAATGAAGAACAACATGACGGTCATTGAAGTTTGGTTGAGGGCCAGTAACTCAGACCATGATAAACTTCTTGGTTTGGTAAAACTACCTCTCCACCAGTTCTACATGTCCTTCAGGCAGGTCTATTGATCTATCTACATATGTATGTATGTGTATGTTATATTATACATATAACATTAGAAACTTTATTTATGTGTAGTATATTATGTTTGTGGTATTGTTGTAGTTGCAGTATAATATTGTATTTATTATACATTTCTTATTAAAATAAATATGTGAAATATACATAATTAAATATTTATTGTTATAAATGTAATATTATTATATTATATGGTAAGAATAAGAGCAGTAATATATATTAATAGTAACATTATATAATGAATTACTTTATATAAAATATAGCAGTGTGGTTGTCACGAATCCGGTCCTTGAACTTCCGTCGGCTAACCATCAGAGGTCACCCTTCCCATTTTCATTGACTCTCGCACTCACACTGTTGCATATCATCCCGGACTACATATCCCATCATTCACAGCACTGATTGCACACAGCTGGTTCACTAATTGCACACAACACTGATTGCACCCAGCTGTTTCATATCACTCCCTCACTATTTAGCACTCACTCTGATCCCTTCCCTCTGCCGAGTATTGTTTAGCGCATATCAGTTGATAGCTACTCTACAGAGCCCTCGTTAGCCTCCTAGCCTAGCCTAGCCTAGTATTGCCTTGCCTGTTTTCTCAGTTTCTGATCCTTGCCTGGTTTTCTGGATTTATCCCTTTAGTCTCGCCCTCTTTGATTCTGTTCGCCGTTCGTTGAATTTCGCTAGCCCTAGGATTATTCTTGTGTCTTGCCCACCATATACCTGTCTGCCATTATCTGACCCATGCCTGTTTTATGACCACGTCTCTGTCTTCTCCTAATAAAAAGCTTTGCATTTGGATCCACACGTCTCGTCAGCCCCGTAAAAGTGATTACCATTAAATAAAACCAAAGCCATTAAAAAATTTTAAAGTGTTTTTATTAATTGAAATAAGCTAAAATTTAAATCTTATATCCATCCTTCCATTTCCCATACCATTTATACTCTGTAGGGTTGTGGTTAATATTAGCTGAAAACTTTTTAAATTTTGCCTTCATGCCTGTTTTATGACCACGTCTCTGTCTTCTCCTAATAAAAAGCTTTGCATTTGGATCCACACGTCTCGTCAGCCCCGTAAAAGTGATTACCATTAAATAAAACCAAAGCTATTAAAAAATGTAAAAGTGTTTTTATTAATTGAAATAAGCTAAAATTTAAATCTTATATCCATCCTTCCATTTCCCATACCATTTATACTCTGTAGGGTTGTGGTTAATATTAGATGAAAACTTTTTAAATTTTGCCTTGGCAACTAACTGAAATAAAGTTGAACTTAAAAATAAGTTTTACTTAAATGACTTCTGTTGTGATCTGGCGCTATAGAGAAAATATAATTAAATAAAATTAACTTGACCTTAAAGGGGGGTGGGGGGGTGCCGTTGGGGGGGCGGGCCGTCCCCCTAAAATAATGGCAGGGGAAACACTGACTCCTCCTCTGTTTTTCAGCCCCTGACTGGCCAATGAGCTTAGCAGTATTCTTTGCACTGGGACGTCAGGAGGAGCCAGTAGGACATGAGTCTCATTATGTCCAAACACAGGGTCAGGCACACAGAGAGTGGTCTCAGAGTGGTAGGCCTTGAGCTCCACATCTGTGCAACAGAAAGTTGGTTGAGCTGAATAGAAAAAAAGACATTTTGATACAGTCAGCAAGAAAACAGCTTACTGCTCTCGACAATAAGTGGGTCCGTGTCCTCTCGACTCATTTTGTGCAGGGAAGGAGTACTGGATGTAACAGTCAGCTTCTCCCCACACTGTGGACTGCAGAGGCGTCAGACCCTTCACTCTCTCTACTCGGACCACAAAGACATGCTCACGCAGAACATCCACAGTGGTACTGGCCTACAAGAACATTGATTCAGAAACAAATTAAGCTTCATCCTTTAAGCATCAGGGCTGCTTTTGGGAGTTTTAAAGAGAACTTTAATGTTTCTACATGTGGCCGGTGGTCTAATATGTGCGCTGGTCGAGGCAGTGGTGATACGTGGGTCAGCTCATCATCCCTCATTCACTGCAGTGCTGTGATCTGCTGTGCCAGACCCATTGCTAGACACACCCTGAGGTTTCCACGAGTGCTGCCGCTGAATACATCAACCACAGGCATATAACGGTCCACTCCAACCACTAGATACTGAGACTGCAAGAGCAGCTCTGTGATCTTGGGGTCTCTGGAGACAAAATAAAATAAAAACAAAATTGTAAAGCTTCTATGTTCCAGTGTTATTTTAGTATTTTTTATTTACTATTAAAGTATTTAGTAATATTTTATAAGTGCTTTTGCTTTCGCCTAGAAACACACAGCGTCTCCCTGACATGCTGCTTCAACACTAACTGCGGTTACTGAAACCACGCCTTCTTTCTTTGCGTGCACATTTGGGCGGCATTATGCAAATATTTCCACATAGTGAGGTAGATATGTGGGGGCGTGTTAGAACGAGCCGTTTTAGGGGGGCGTGGCAGAGTCTTAACTTTGATAAAGAATATCTCTTTGGGTTTGAGACTTCTTTGCAACTTCAGGGATCTTATCTATGCACAATCAGCTTGTAACACTCCAATGAGAAAGGAAAACTTGAAATCGCATCATATGACCCCTTTAAATAAAAATATAAACATGTAGCTTTGATCTATATATTTCCATTTTCGTAATTTTGGTAGTTCGAGTTAAAGTTACCTTTCTTATAGAACATGTATATACCTTGTTCTTTCATTAAGCAAACTAAATGGCCTTATGTTATTTATCTTATTTACACGACGGCATGTCATTTCAGTCTCTACGTTATGGTCGCGCTCTCTGCATCACGCACAGCGGAGTTCCGCCCGATGCGCGCGCTCACACACACACACAAGTAAGCCCACTCCCACTAGTATTTGTAAATATTAAGCCGCAAAACGATTCATATTTAAATATGAATTCTGCGTGTCTCTGTGTTATTGAATGGCGCAGACGCGCGGTTTTGTGTAGTACTCGTACTGAAACGCACGTGACGCTTCCGGTGATATTAACCTCTGCCGTCTCACTAATAATACATAATACATAATACATGAACAACATCGCCAGAACTGCTCTGAGAGTCACTTCATGAGCATCTGACCGTTTCATCTCAGTAAAACTATCCTCATATCATACATGCACAGAAATCTAAAAGGTATTCACGGCAACCCGTCAAAATAAAAGTTCGGTTTAACTTGAGGGCATTGGCAGAAATATATTACTGTTGTTGAATAGAATGTACGCAACAGACTGCTACTACTAAAGTTATTAAAACCGTATTTTTAAGGAATAAGCATTCAATATTTCTTCAATGTTTTAATTGTAATATTAAATGACCTTTATTTTCCAAAAAATTTAATTTGTTTAATTTTCATTACTTAAAAGATAGATTAAATGAATGTTTTATGCCTTAAAACAAAATGTAAATACACAACACAGAATTTCTGAGCAAAAAAATCATAAGGCTATTGTAAGAATAAATTAAACTTGTTTTATGCTTTCAAATTAGACATGCTAAAACAGAATTTGATTACAATAAAACATAAGGTTGGACAAATAAAACATAGGGCCCTAAATGTAATATTTGTTAAACTTTTAATAAATTGATGTTAAATTGTTTAAGGTTCATGATTTTAATTAATCAGACATGCTTTTTGATTAATAAAATATAGTTTAACCCCCCCAACCCCCCCAAAGCCGTAAACCTAGGCGAAACACTCCGAGTGCTGTTTGAGGTTTGGTAATTTGAGGTAATTCCATTTCGATTTATTTGTTTATTTTATTTTAGTACTTAAAATTTATCTTTTTATTTGGTTATATTTCTGTTTATTTAGGTAAAACCTGTCTCTTAAGCAATATTTGATCTTTTTATTATTTTTTTTACATTTTAGCATGTGAAAGCGTGTTTCTTTTTTTTTTTATTTGTTTATTCATTTATTTACATTTTAGCATTTAAAATGTGTCTCTTTAGTTTGGCGATATTTTTGTTTAATTTGATTTATTTATTTACTTTTTACATTTTAGCTTTTAAAAGCATTTTTGACTTTTATTTATTTATTTGTCTCTCTTATTTGGAAATATTTTCATTTATTTTTTACGTTTAAACTTTTAAACTTTTAAAGCATTATTTTAATTTAGCAATATTTTATTTGCCAATATTATTATTTTTCTACTTTTATTATTTTATTTTATTTTATTTTATTTTTTATACTTTTATTATTTTATTTTACATTTTAGCATTTAAAAACATTTGCTTTTATTTAGTAATATTTTTATTATTTAATTATATTAATTTATTTTTCACATTTGGAGAATTTCAAAACATGTCTAATTTTTTGTAATATTTTTAATATTTGTTTGGAAAGTTATTTACAAGCCTATTGAAACATTTTTCAGTATTATTATCCAAATGTTAGAGATCAGCTAGTTGCCAAAGGGTTGCTGCCCATGTCCAAACTGTGCACCATGGTAAACATGCAGAAACAGGGTCAAGCCGATGCACAACTTTTCTCCCTTCCTCTGGTACCAAGAACCGACCGACCTGTTGACACACAGCCTCAGCCTCAGTTAGTTGCATATCTAATTATCTTAAAACTGCATGCAGATAACATATACAGTACAATATGAATTTGAGACAAATGTAATTAAGTAAAATCTGTTTTTATCTGTGCTTACCTGTAGGGCTGCTTGAAGTGAGTGTTCAGTACAAGTCTCGACCAATGAGGAGTGTGGGAGTGAAGAGTGGGGTTGTGCCGTCCCGCAGAGTGATACTTGTTGTGCAGGTGCACAGAGCAGCCGGGCTGCAAGCTGCAGCCAAGTGAGTCAATCTGCATCAAATCTACCTTTAGCTTTTTGACCAATTACCCCAACAGCAATCTAGAATGATTACAATGATCTGCCTTTACATGAAGTACAATAAATACATGTAAATTGTATTTTTATGTACCATCTTTCTATTATTTCTCAGAGCTCTTGCAGATACGGATAACGCACTGCAGTATTACTCTGAAGTGGGGCTTAACACTTTCATCACCATGCAGTTGTCATTCCTGCCGGACAGCGAGGTTCGAAGCACGTGTGTGGCGGCCAGAAGTTTCTGCCCAGAGTTTGAACATCACGCAGAGTTCTGCTGTAACCTGCTGGTGCAGAGAGACAGCGGGGAGAGCGTCAGTCTGGCTGAACTCCTGCAAGAGGCAGTGGCTGTCTTCACCATAAACAACAGAGACACACACAAAAGTGAGTTACCCAACTTGGAAAGGTTGACAGATATGTGGAGATTTCATTTTGTCATGACACACTTCTGTTAAGGATGTTTGGATACCTTTAGGTTACAAATGACTCCACAAAAACATGCAGCCCTTCATTACATAATCCCATCGTGCAAAAGATCCGAGGCTGTGTGTAGGTGTAGATCTGTGTTGTAAGGAATATAAAAAACGAGAGGGTAATGAGAGGATAGATTAGGTTTTGTCTGCTGATTCAGCATTTTTATATTACATAAGTGGTTCAGATTATTATTAACATTTTATTTTAGTTTTAGTTGTTTGAAAATGATATTTTTCCTGTTACTGTGTTTTTTTTTTTTTTACTTTTTTGTTCATTTTTATGTTTTTACATTTACTCTTTAGTATCATTTTAATATTTACTTGTTAATTCTTAGTATTATCACTCCATTCCAGCATTATAAACACTATGTACTGTGTGTTTTGTTTATCTCATTGTAGTGGCTGATACAACAAGTTCAAAGGACACTGTCTTGGGCACTGTGAAAATTAAACTTGCGGATCTGATTCATAAAAGAAGTGGTATGAAAGTCTTGAATATTAATAGGATTTAAGTTTTTGATTCATTTTTATATTGTAGTGTTAATTAATATATAATATAGTATTATTTATTTATTTTTATTTTTATGTTTACGTTTTAGCATTTAAAAACGTGTCTGTTTTACTTGGAAATATTTTGTATCATGTCAGTTTTATTTAATAAATTAATTATTGTAAATACATAATTATGTATTTTAATGTTTTTGAAAAAAGTATATTATGCTCACCAAGGTTGTATTTATTTTATCCAAAAGAATGTAAAAATATGATTACATTTTAAAACCACTGGTTAATATTTGAATTTTGATTGGATTAAAATTTTTGTTAGATTTTGTTAAAAGATTTTTTATTTTTATAAATCTGTATTGTAGTGTTAATAAATATATATATATATATATTAGGCTTGCCATGATAGACGGTGTTGACGGTGATACCGGTATTACGTTACTTGCCCACCGACCCCCACCGTCGTTTTGATTTTTTTGTAGTTGCCTTAGTTCAGTAAAAGAACAGACACTACAATTAAAAACTGAACGCGGCTGCTCAATGCAGCGTGCCAAACGACAGTTGCATGACAGATCAGATTTAATTTATCCAGTGAGGAAAGTGAGTCGAGCTGACTGACAAGAAGAGTGGGGTGAGACAGACAAGATGATAGCGGATGATTTAGTTTCGAAACTGAATGCAAAAGCGCCTGTTTGGCAATATTTTCAATTTTGAAAAGCCTGTTGACTTTTGCCGTTTATCTAAGGTGATTTTGGAAGTTTTTTTAAACATTTGTTTCTTATTTAATATATATATATATATATTTTTTTTTTTTTAGCATTTAAAGAACTTGTGTCTTCTATTTGGCTATGCTTTTAGTATTTAATTTTATTTCTGTATTTATTTATTTGTGGTATGAAAGTATTTAAAATGAATAGAAATATAACATAATTGTTTATACATTTTGACAGGCATATCTGGCTGGTACAATCTCTCTCTACCTCAGAGCACAACATCATCTCACAGTCTGACCTCAGCAGGAGGGCTTGAAGTCTCCATTAGTTTTTCTCATCGTGCAGATAAAGAGCGAGTTATCAGTTCAGCCCATGGACTGGGATGGGATGTGGGGCAAAACAGTGAAGATGAGGTAGATATAGAGGACGAAGATACTTTGGAAGCAGGCGCAAAGTCTCTGGCATTATCACTTTCCATGCCTAGAGCATGGCTGCCTGTCCATTGCCTGCTGCTGCCAGGACATGAAGACTTGTAGCGTTCCACCTACTGCTACTACAGATACAAATTGTACAACCAGCAGACCGTCTGCTCTGAACTTTGACATCCCGTTCCAGACGAGTGTGAGGGAGGAGAAGGTTTAGCCACGGTGGCATTTCAGGGGAGTAGAAGCGTGGTGCTGAGGAGGACTCAACCCCTGCTCTGGTACCTGAGGGAGGAGAAGCTGGAGGTGCAGATGTGGGTGGCTTTTGGGAAGGAGAAGAGAGTCCGGCCTCATAACGCTGACCGTCTGGTGGGCTCTGCATTTGTGGATCTCTCTGCTCTTGCTGGGACTTTGAAGCACCATCAAACAATCAGTGGTAGATATTTGTTTAGTTTTTTCTTATTTATCTGTGAAGAGGCTATTTGTGCACTTTAGTAACTTTTTATTTTTATGTAATATTATGCTGGCATATTATATAATCGTTATAAAAATCATTATGCAAAAACACTGTTACCACATGATGATTTCTCCCTTATTAAACGGAACACTGCAAGACAAGTAAACATATACTCTAGCGTTCAAAAGTCTGGGTTTGGTAAGATTTTTTTTTATTTTATGATTTTGAAAAAAGTTTATTTTATATTTATTTAATTTTATCCAAATGTAGCATCTGGACCAATCAAACACACAATATATATTTTGTTTTTATATTTAACAAATACTCCGTAACCCCCCTGCAGTTAACCCCTTAACCAGGAAATTAACGTTCTTAGAATTGACAAGACAGTTGACCCTGAGTGGTCAGCTAAATATCTACAGCGGATCTAAAATATGAATAGTTAATTATAACTAGTTATGGTTAATTATTCATATTTCCTGTTGTGAGCTAAATTCGCTACACAAAGTACAGTAAAAATAGTAATATTATGAACTATTATTACAGTTCAAAACCGCAGTTTTCTAAGTAATTCTGTGATGACAAAGCAGATTTTTTTTGCTTCATTACTCCAGTCTTCAGTGTCACATGATCCTTCAGAAATCATTCTAATATGCTGATTTACTGAAGGATTCTTTAAAAAATAGAAAGTTGAAAAGAACAGCATTTATTTGAAATAGAAATATTCTATAACATTACAAATGTTTTTGTCTTTTTTATTTTTATTTATATTAATGACCATTTAAATGGCAGTGTACATTTTCCCAGTTTTTACAAACATTGAAGTTGAGTGCCTTTTACCAATGTTACTATATATTAAAAAAAACAAAATTATCCTTTAATTTATACAAAATTTAATTTTATATAATTACTAACCAATATTTGGAGAAAAACTAGCCTTTTAAAGGCCCATCCTTATTTTTCTTTTTTTTATCTATTAAATCTATTATTAAGATTTTATTTATAGAAAAATATTTGGTAATATGGTTGAACAAGCTCCTAACTGTATATCAAATAAATGTAAAATAAAACATCAAATACATGTGTAGTTTAGTTTGAGATCTTTTTTTTCTGAATGTTAAGCACATTCCTTCCCAGAAATTAAATTATTTTTTATTTTCATTTTTATTTTGAAGCCCATTTTTACTAGATCTCAGAAGTGCTAGGAAAATCCTACCTTCCAATGATGTGTCCTCTGCTCATATCTAATATAATATTTTGGTAATGTGAAATCTGTATTCTCTCCTGACTAACACGTTTCTCTCTCTCATGGTAGGCGTGTATCCTCTGTTCAAGCGCTCTGCTGTAAACCTGAGTGCTGCTGCTCTCAGAGTCCATATCACTGTCACAACAGACTCTGTACCACATGAGCCTCAATCCACTGAGGAGCTCAACGACTCAGTAGAAGATGAGAAGGATGGAGGCCTCCCCACCACAGCGCTGTCTAGACCATCTCAATCCCCCAGCAGACAGCTGATCAAATCAGCCGTGAGCACTGATGCTCCACCATCCAAAGAAATCAGCAACGATGACACCTTCATAGCCAACATTACTGTGGACAGAGCCATGCATCTGAGCCTGAAGGGTAAAATAACCACAGTTATTACTGATTTTACTTCATTCTCATTTGCAAGTACCTTGCATTTATGATGTTTAACGCTGGTGTCATCCTCAGGTTGTCCTCTTGCTGAGCGCGGTGGTGGATTGCCTAGTTGCTGTGTTTCTTATGCCACCGCCGATGCCCCGGGCATGGTGGCCACAGCACTGATCAAAGACATTGACTGCCCTGTGTGGGACCACCAGCAAGAATGCAGGTAAACCCATATGACATTTCTCATACTTTCCCATGTGCCCTTTTCACAGACAGTGATGACTTGTTTCCATTCATTCGTTGTAAAATTGTATACATTTTTTTTAGATTTTCAATTTTAAAAAGATGAATGTACATGTTTTGCACATATTTTTTCTCTTTTGTAAAGTCATAGAAACGCTATTGAGGATACTTTCCTTGTTATTGGGGCAAATAGGAACACAAAAATTATATTTGTAGATTCAGTTCAAAACTATAAAAGTTTACCCAACTATGATAACTAGGGATGTTCATTTTAACCAGTTAACCGACGGTAAGAATTTTGACCGATTAATACAATCAGTTAAGCGGTTTAAAAAGTCATTTCATTAATTTTTTCAGGAATTTGTCAAATTATTTAAAACTGTTTGCTACATGGTTAAAATACGCATATAAAAAAAGGTGTTTTTTAGG
>NW_015505337.1:46783-47997 GCF_001515645.1 Sinocyclocheilus grahami
ATAAAGTTTGTTGCACAAGAGATAAAACAGTCAAAAAAAAAGGGGGTGTTGTGGGGGGGGGGGGGGGGGGGGGGAGACAAGTCGCTTTTTATTATTTCATTCAGAAATAGACCTAATGACGATGCGAAATGTTTATAAACATTATAGTAAACACTATAAACTTAGCTTGTGTTAGTTCCCCTCACTCCACAACAAATCCTTTCAATTAACAGTATTTAGAAAAGAAATAAAAAATATAAGAAGCTATTGCAATATAAATGACAAGCCAAAACGAATTCATTTAGGTTCAAATGAAACTGAAACCAACGTTGGGTCTCTCATTCCACACAAAATCAAATGTTTCCGTATTCGCGATGTATTTGAAATTTGGCAAATTATTTTATTATGTACTTCACTCGCGTTCCAATATCCACGTAAAACTAAATGTTTTACATCACGGCGGTACAGTGATAACACTTAACCTTAACGGCTTAACCGATTTTACTACATATTTTTTTTGAACTACATAGTTTTTTCCATATGTTTGATGGACTGTATTTTATTATGATAATGAACAGGCTGCATTGTCAAGGTAGCAAAGCTCAACTGTGGGCGCACATGCAGCGCCGGCGCAATCACTTGAATTTTTTCCTTCTAACAGTGGAAGAAACTAGCTACTCCTTTTAGTCATAAAGATAATCGGAATTGTAAAAGGTTTGCCTTTATTTGTGTACATTCACAATAAAAACAAATCTTTGTGCTTTTGTAAAATAAGCCTAAAGAAAAATAGGATGCCGTTGTCTGCCGTCTGTTTCCTTTCGCGCAGCACAAAAATGATCCGAAACTCTGCATACTAGGCTACTTGTTTTTCTTACATTTTCTTAATTTGTAATTTAAGTAAAAATATGTTTCTCGTACAGGCCTATTTGTTATATATATATATATATACAGTGGGTACGGAAAGTATTCAGACCCCCTTACATTTTTCACTCTTTGTTATATTGCAGCCATTTGCTAAAATCATTTAAGTTAATTTTTTTTCCTCATTAATGTACACACAGCACCCCATATTGACAGAAAAACACAGAATTGTTGACATTTTTGCAGATTTATTAAAAAAGAAAAACTGAAATATCACATGGTCCTAAGTATTCAGACCCTTTGCTCAGTATTTAGTAGAAGCACCCTTTTGATCGAATACAGCCATGAGTCTTTTTGGGAAAGACCCAACAAGT
>NW_015505337.1:48321-97223 GCF_001515645.1 Sinocyclocheilus grahami
TAAAACAAAATGTTTTACATCACGGCGGTACAGTGATAACACTTAACCTTAACGGCTTAACCGATTTTACTACATATTTTTTTTGAACTACATAGTTTTTTCCATATGTTTGATGGACTGTATTTTATTATGATAATGAACAGGCTGCATTGTCAAGGTAGCAAAGCTCAACTGTGTGCGCACATGCAGCGCCGGCGCAATCACTTGAATTTTTTCCTTCTAACAGTGGAAGAAACTAGCTACTCCTTTTAGTCATAAAGATAATCGGAATTGTAAAAGGTTTGCCTTTATTTGTGTACATTCACAATAAAAACAAATCTTTGTGCTTTTGTAAAATAAGCCTAAAGAAAAATAGGATGCCGTTGTCTGCCGTCTGTTTCCTTTCGCGCAGCACAAAAATGATCCGAAACTCTGCATACTAGGCTACTTGTTTTTCTTACATTTTCTTAATTTGTAATTTAAGTAAAAATATGTTTCTCGTACAGGCCTATTTGTTATATATATATATATATACAGTGGGTACGGAAAGTATTCAGACCCCCTTACATTTTTCACTCTTTGTTATATTGCAGCCATTTATGGGGTGCTGTGTGTACATTAATGAGGGAAAAAAAAATAACTTAAATGATTTTAGCAAATGGCTGCAATATAACAAAGAGTGAAAAATTTAAGGGGGTCTGAATACTTTCCGTACCCACTGTATATATATATATATATATATAGCCGATCTTTATTATGTTTTTCTCCACTGGCAGAAGCGCTGCAGGTGCGTGATGTGATATGATGGCCATGTGAATCCTCATGTTCTGTTGTTTGCTGCTTTTTGCGCATGTAAAATTAATCCCCGGGAAACAATTGTTAGTATTTTTAACGGGTCACAGACATTTATCCTTTCTAATTTAATTCAATTCTAATTTAAAATAATCTTGTCGATTAACGGTTAACGAGCGTCGGTTAGGAAAAATAACCAAAATGAACATCCCTAATGATAGCGTCTGCTTCTGAGAACCCTGGAAAATATTAAAAGGGTCCATTGATGATCACAAGTGGGTGCCACTAAATGCAGTTTAAACAGGGTCTAAAATGTTTTGAGCTTTTCCACTTTCGGCCACTTCCAGAGGTAGTCAAAAATGCATTCATCCGGATTGTTTTCATTGTGTAGATGCTCATATGGTCAAATGCGTGTGAACAGACTACTACTCGACACCTACTGACACATGAGTGTTATGTTTTACTGTGTTACTGATACATGAGTATTATGTGCCGCATTCAGCGCTCCCATGAAAGTGATGTAAATTGTGACAAATTAAGAGGGGCCACACAAGTGGTCACAGGAAATGCATGTAAAGACCAAGTGGAAGCGGTCATGCATGTATGCATCTTAATACCAGATGGAAACAGGGCCCATGTTAAACTTGTGGCTGTTGTTTTTGTTTTCAGACTGTCGAAAAGAGCTACTTTTGGATCCCCAGCAGTCCTTGGTTTTCAAAGTTTGGCATGAAGGAGGTAATGGCATAGCAATCATTCACGACACCCTAGCATTGTGGCAGTTTTGAACAGGCAGGCACCATGCATATTTTCACCAGAAAATATAAAAGACTAGTTTTGCAATATGTTTTCCTTTGCAGAGGTTGAGCGGGTGATTGGATTTGTGTCTGTAGACCTATCACCACTTCTGTCAGGATTTCAGTCAGTTTGTGGCTGGTATAACATCACTGATTTTAGCGGGCAGTGTCAAGGGCAGCTGAAGGTGTCTGTGTCTCCTCTGAGGGCAGTACAGGAACTCCGGGCACAGAGACTGCCGGCCCACGAGGCCGTTGCTCCAGATTCAAGTGTAAGCCATTTATAGTTTTTTTTTTGTTTGTTTTGTTTGCTGAATTGCTGCTCATGAAACATTTCTTATTATTTTCATTGTTGCGTACTATTTTTGTGGAAACCTTGATACACTACAATTCAAAATAATCAAAGAATCCTGAAAATAATGTATCCTGATTTCCACAAAAATAGTAGACAACCAGAACCCTTTTCAACCTTTATAATAATTAGAACCATTATAAATACTTCAGCATCAATAATAATTGAGAACTGAGAACCGAATCAGATTTCTGAAGGATCATGTGACACTGAAGACTGGAGTAATGATGCTGAAATTCAGCTTTACCATCACAGGAATAAATTACGTTGTAAAATATATTACCATAAAAAAGTTATTTTAAACCTTGGTGAGCACAAGAGACTTCTTTCAACATTATTTCAAACTTTTGACTGGTAGTATGTAAAAATAAATAACCTGTTATTTTGACCTGCTAATGTTTATACAGTTGTCTCACATGTTGATGATTATGCATCTTTTGCAGGCTCTCTTTAGTGCACTTCCACTTTGCTATCAAACGGCGTGTAGCGTCTGGAACACTCCAACACACAATATATACTGGATGAAAGGAGAAGAATTCTCATGAGATAATGATCAGACTCCACATGAAATCCAAATATCTGTTTACATGTTCATCCCATTTTGTATTCCAAATAAATGTTCTGCATATGCAAATCCTATGCCTTATTAAAAGTTGACAGTAAGGGCATTAATAATGTTTCAAAAGATTTCTGTTTCAAACAAATGCTGTTCTTTTGAATTTTCTAGGCAGCTCTCACAAAAAATATCAACAGCACAACTGTTTTCAACATTGATGATAATAAGAAATGTTTCTTGAGCAGCAAATCAGCGTATTAGAATGATTTCTGAAGGATCATGTGACTGAAGACTGGAGTAATGATGCTGAAAATACAGCATTGCATCACAGGAATAAATTACGTTTTTAAATATATTAAAATGGAAAACAGTTATTTTAAATTGTAATAATATATCACAATTGTTTTTTTACTGTATTTTTGATTAAATAAATGCAGCCTTGGTGATCAAAAAGGACTTCATAAGAAATTTAGAGGTTTAGTTTACTGTGTTATTTACCAGATTATTTAAGATAGCAAATATGTTATGGATCTAACACAATCAGATTTTTTTTCCCTCAGATTTAGGACAATTCATTGCACTTTGGCTTTTGTTAATTGGATTTTTTTGTTGCATTTTAAGGAAAAACCTCAGTGAGCTGGATGATATTCAAAGGTATTTCAGCCGAAAGTTGTCCACTCCAAAATTCCCAAAGCTGAGTGAGCTGAGAGGAACCTCCAGGCAGGACGAACACAGAGACTCAGAGACGGATGCCACACAACTGCTACTGAAGTCCAGTCAGCTGGTGGGAGAGGTCAATAACATCATAAAAGGTGAGATCAGTTGTTATCTGTTTTCTGTTTATTTAAATGCATTTTAACTTTACATTTATTTCAAATCAGGCTTAAGTGAACACCAGGCAGAAGAAGCACCAACTACGTATAAAAGCTCTGCTATTCTTGTTGTGGTTGAGGAGCACTTAACGTCTGAGGTTGATCAGCTGATATTATCAGAGTCTGATAGCTGTGAGATAGAGCCATGCTTTCATAAAGAATCAGACATGTTCAAAGGCTAGAAGCATTTAGCTGACAGATGAGAAAATTGCCCAATTTGAGCTGCTGCAGACAATAGCACATACTGACAGTGATGTAACCAAAGTATTATCCACAGACAAAAGAAGCCAACGGTCAGACAAAACTCTCCTTTACCCTCTCAGCCCATTTAATGAGCTCTAATTAGAGAGATGAGTCCGATCAAGCAACTATACCTCGTGTTGACCTTCTAAACCAGATGAATCAACTGACAGACTCGGAGTTATAGAAGATGGCAGCAAATTAGGCTAAATATAATAGATGAAAACTATTAACCATCACCAATTATTAACCGTTTTTCTACCTAGAGTGGACCCTGAATTGGTAAATTGTTGTAAAATTACTGATAGTTAATTTAAAAGTTATAGGAGGCTTTGGTGATACAAATGTAATAATTACTTGGTTGTATTTGTTTATTTGACTATTTTGTAATACAAATTGGACACAACATTTCTGAAATCAAATTGACTGATTTTATTCAAAATTGACCAAAAAAAAAAAAAAAAAACAATTGTCCAATATGTCAGAATATATTTGATATATACTGTATATTCTAGTTGATTTATTTCAGCAACAAAATGGTTTTAACAATAATTTAGTGCTTTTTGCAGAGTTCCCAGATCACCAGCACACCTTTACTAGGGAGTCTGGCAAATGTTATGTTGAATCTTCTCAAGTGGCTGTAAAGCAGCATGTCTTTGTGGCCATCGGCGAGTCTCAGAGCGTGACTCGTTTTTGGATATCAATGTCGAGCATGTGTCGACACACCCATGAGGCTTTAGAGGAGGAAGATGCGATGTTGGGGATAAAGGAGGATACTGGAAACCAGGCAGCAAGATGACAGGAGCTCTGCACCTGAAAACATTGATTGTGGTCGGTGAGTGCAGAAAGTTTGGATGATGCCCAAGACAGCAAAAATCAGCATCTTGACTGTATATTTGTGCTTGTATGATGAGGTTTTGGATCTTTTCAGCTTGAAAAAAGGCATAGATGACACAACGTCTGAGAGCTTTGAAGTGATCCCACAAAATCTGTCAGCAGAAGTTTTCCTTCTATGAACTTCTGCCAGAGATTCTGGAGAGTGAAAGGCAGAAATCACAATCAAAACTTTGAAATCAAGCTTATATCTTTGAAATCTGCATTTCATGAAACCATATCTCAGATGTACCTCAGACTGACTCAAGGAATGATTGGTCTTCTTCTTAAGCTTAAGCTTATGAATCACTCGAAGGCTGAGGTTCTGCTGCAAAGTTTCTGCATATGGCGCAAGAAGCATTAGATCAGTTATACAGTGACACACATTAGAAAAAAAGCATTATATTGCAAGCCTGCCATGAACCTACCCAACTTTCTCTGTTTGCGTTGCACTGAAGACACCATTTGACCAAGAATCTGGTACTTTCCTGCTAAACGCTTTTTAGAGTTGTTCAGATGTGGCTGATGTGCTAAGTTCTGCTCTGCAAGCCAACAGTTGGAGGCCATCAAGATCTTTTTACACCTCTGAAGATGCTGTAACTGCAGGCAAGTCCTTCAGATCAAGTAAGTCATGTACAATGACACTATAAATGTATTTAGACACTTTTGAAGTCTGTAATCATCTGTAAACAAATGCTATCTGCCATTTTCTCAAAACTAACTTTTCTGAGCAATTTTTGCAATCAGCTAATCTCAATGACATTTTTTAGTTTAACTAACATTTGACAACCAGAAATTGTCCAGATTCTTTTTTTTTGTCTGTTTGTAATTTGGTGTTGAACAATACCTTTTGTATTGAGTCTGACAGTTTCTTGCATCCTTTCCTCGTCTTCCAGGAGCTCCAGAAGTTGAGCTGCATTTAAACACTTGAGATAGTCCAAATTTAGCATTGAATCCCCTTTATGAGGCATTGCAGCCCATTTATGAAGATGCTGCCTCTCAACGAGGACCTGAGCTACTGATGTTGTGAGATCAGGCTGCATTTGTGCATCTTGTAACATGATCACAAGAGGTTGGTTGCTAGGGATTTCTGAGCTTTCATTGGAGCCAACATACCAACACTGAACTACACATTCTCTTCCAACACCCTTGATAAATGTAGCCGAGGACAAGCACAGAAACATGAGTCAAAATGTATGAGGGCCTTCAGCACCTCGGACAGCTCTAGAATAGTTAGAATAACTTAGAAAAACTTTAGAAAATATTAGCCGTATTATCTGCCTGTATATTCTACCATTTAGATATGAGTTATCTATGTTTCCTTCTATGAAATGTAAATAATGATGGTCCACATCCACATTTACTAGCTTTATTTATTTATTTATTTTTCACCATTTCCAAATTCCTAAATTCCCTTTGTTATAATAGCAAATGTGCACATTTGATTAGAAAAAAATATACAACATATAACTAGTATATTTATTCTCTCAGAATGTATTATTAAAAGACTTGGCAACCCTGTTATTTGACATCATCATCCTTTCAGGAAGTAAATGCTGCATGCATTTTTTTTTTTTTTTGCACTTTAAATGTAATTTTATAACTTATCAAAATAGTATGACAATAAATTGTCAACCCTGTTACTGTGATTTTCTCTATGAAACAATCTGTCATTTAACAGGGTGTCCGCGGGTCCTTAAAAAGTCTTAACGTTTTCTTAATATAAGGCTTTAAAATGTCTTAAATTTGGATTCGATGGGTCTTAAATATTTTTGGTCACATTACCGCTAAAATATCTTCAGTCTGACGGACCTAAATGACTGTTTACAATCATTGGACAGACCGAAGATTTTTTCTTCTCTGCGATAGTTACTGAGAGAATCGCAGTAGCAGAATACAGGTCGAACTGCCTGACCAGACAAATAGCCTGATTAAAACATAAGTGACAAAAAATAACCAGCTTAGTATCGAAGAATGATTCTTCTATTGTTATTAGCCTACATTCAATGTAAACAGCAATTGATAATGGATAGTATATTTCTGGTATCAAGGTCGCGCTGTTAAGGCTCACTCTGTTTGTCTCTTGGTGAGAAATTTCCGAACAAACGAGCGTAACAGCACACATAAACTCAGAAGAAACACACTGAGGTAAAAATTCTAAATGTTTAGTTTATTCATAACATGATATAATTAAGTAACACCCTGACAAGTCAACTATTTTGCTCAATATTCTCACGACACAAAAACCATTCAAAACACCTACAGAGTGCACGCATTACGTGAAGTCTAGTGCGCTCTTTTTATGGCATGATTCAGTCTATTAAAATACATTCAGAATGATCACAAATTCAAGACATGGGGCAGAAAATTTGTATATTTATACCACTTCATATAGTTAATAAATTTCACAGGAAGAGTGCCTTTTTTCTCCAAAAATGACCATATACAAATGTGATATTGATTTTTTTTACAACAGTTCAATAAACTAGAAGTTTTATTTAGAGACTTAAGTTTTAGACACCATATTTCGCCAACAAAAATAGTTCCAATCTAAGCCACAGCGCTGTTTTGCGTCTTTGAGCAACATGACAGCGTTTTTTTCCTGAATGAATCAGTCGTTTAAATGATTCGGTTCAGTCGCAATGACTCGCTTATTAACAGAGACTTGCTGCCACCTACTGGCGGTTTTAATTTCACAGTTAAAGTATCTTTTCATTTTTTAAATCATTTCAAATATCAGTATTCAACGTTTTATGTTTAATATATCAAAACATTATTTATGCATTTGTAACTGCAGGTTAAATGCATTCATTGTTCTGCATTAAACAGTGTGTAAATAGCCTACATCTAAATGCCACTTCAGATGTAGCTTATGTCTGGATTGCAAAGATGAATTTTGTTGATACTGATTTAATTTGCTTGGTAACAGCCCAAATGTCTTATTATTCTAATTCACTGATTAAATGTAAGAATTTGACTCAAAGGATACTGCACACTTTTAGAAAAAATGGCTTTATAAAGGTAAAAATCAGTTTAAACTTATCGGAAAATATTAATTTCTATCTGACCACCATACAGAATATGAAAAACTTTAGGAATCAGCTGTCCACGAAAGTCCTTAAGATACCAGCATGATAACACACTCAATCAGTTGAATGAATGACTCAAATGACTCACTCATTAAGTGTCTTACCGCCACTTACTGGTAGTTTAGTTGAAAAGTATGCATTTTTCCCCTCAACATTTCTTATTTGTATATTCATAAATGCATTTAAAACATTAATCTCATAACATTATTTATTGCAGTTGTAATTATTGTTATTTGCAGTGTAAATTATTTAATCTGATTGGTAGCAGCTCTATAGTGTATATTTAATTTATTGATAAATTGTAATAATTTGACATGTAAGATGATGCATACATCTAAAAAGGTTAAAAATAGGCCTTTGTAAAGGTAAATAAAAATATGCAGATTTAAGTATGTAAAAGCTGATAGAACACTGATGAAAATGTTGCTTCAGAATAAATAGTTTACTTCACCAAAAATCTCAGTGATGCAGTTATTTTGCAGGGATAGTTTGTATGGAATATGGTCTGCTGATATGAAAAGTTCACTGTATATCGTAGTAATAAATATAATTTATTACAGCAATGATATTTAGTTTTCTTTTATATTTAAACAAATTAAATATTACATATATGTATGTAATAAAATGTGTATTTCCATTACAGGTTTAGGTCTTAAATTTCATATAAGGTGGTATTAAAAAGGTCTTAAATTTAACTTGTTCATGTCTGTAGAAACCCTGTTTAAAATGAGATCTTTGTAAAAAGTATCAGCATTAAACTCCCTTTCTAATAATACCGTGAACGTGGCCACATTAATTATAAAACTGTCAACATGCCATCATCAACCCTGTTACTTTATATTTAGTTATATTCCAACATATTACTTTTCATTAAATTAACTAAATATTAGACATCCAATTGATACAATAACCTTCATATATATGGGTTATTGTATCATATATATATATATGGTGTGTGTGTGTGTGTGTGTGTGTGTGTGTGTATATATATAATTTCCGAACAGGGGAACCTCTTAAGGATATAAGCTTGTAAGGATAAGGATATAAGCTTGACATGTTCTATAAAAGTATTTTTGTTTTGGATTAAATCCAATTTTGTTGTCCAGTGTATGTCCTATATGAGGTTACGTAACACTTGATCTTCTTTCCCACCTCAAGAGTATATTGCTTTTACCTTAAAGTGCTATCCTGTTATACTTTGACTTGGAGGTTCAAGAACTTAGCCACTTAGCCATCATTTCACTACTTGCCATACTTTGTGTGTTCACACCTTAGGTACTTTACCGCACTTGCTCTCAGTATGACGTAGCCTCGCTCATTGATTACTGTTTATGTCCTTTCACTGACTACAGTCAGTACATGTAAACAGTCTTTTGGAACAGATATAGCCACGCTGGACTAAATGTGACCATGCTAGCTAATCCTCTTTGCTTCGGTGATCCCAAAGAGTCTGGAGTCCTCTGGGCTTCAGAGGCACAGGAGTGTTTTCTGCCTGATGAGTGGAAGACCATGCAACACTATGACTGGCAATACAAACTCTTGCTGCTCTATGTAAGTAATAGCAATTCTTCTGTTTAGTAAAAACTAGAAACCTGTACAAATAATACTTTCTTGATTGACACAACCTACTTTTATTTTATATTTATGCTAATTAAAGTTTGATTTATTTTGTAAAACGTGTAAAATAATTTTGTGTTTTGTCATTTTTAGTAGTTTGTTTTTATGTCGATGTAATTTAAATTGTTTTAATACTTCAACTTAAACTGAAAGAATGTTGCTTCAGCAACTAGCTGCCAGATTTCTTTTAGATTTTATTTCAGTATTGTGTCTTTTTCTTTTTTAACTTTAGTTTTCAAGTTTTAGTTATGACTTAAATTAAACTAAAACAAAAATGACATTTGTAGCTGAAATAAAATAAGTTTAAGTTTCTCATATTTTAGTTGATTTCAGTTCATATTTATTTTATTTCAAGGAATGGTTTTGTTTTGCTTTGTTTTCTTTTAATTGTTTTAGTTCACAATAATAACCCTGAATCAGATGGGACCACAAATTTAATTATAATTTTAGACCATTATGGATTTCATTTTTGTGTTTATCAAAGCCAATATTCAGACTATTTTAAAATGTATTTTCTCTGTTTATGCATGTTTATAAAAGACATAAAGATGGTTTATGAGTTATTTCTCTTTAGCAGTGGTCTATTTTGTGTGCTTCCGTAATAACAGTACAGAAAAGCCTATTTAACCTGAGATGTGAAAAGTTCTGTTGTTTAAAGAGAGCAACGCGTCACTTAAATGTGTTTGAACTTATGGCAGTAAGTGTGCTTTTTATTGCTGTCAAACTCAACTATCCAATTCTGCTTTTACAGTTTGACGTTCCCACAGAGACTAGTCTGAAGAACACCGGCTCTGCGATGTCCACTGAGATGTGTGCTTTGTTCTAAACCGCTCAGACTGAAGCAGGACAGTCATGAGTGCTGACATAGCTAACAGGCTGGATTTGGACCCTGATTATAATGCTGAACTGGCTGACATGGTAGCAGCCATGAACGTGGCTGCCAACAGACTGACCCCTTCTAATGGCTACAGGACCACCCCACATCGCCTCAGTCTCTCCGATCGCAAGCTGTCACTGCAGGAGCGATCCAGTTACCAGAATGGCATCACCACACGAATAGCCAGAAGACCCACGATTGAATCGAAGCGGGTGTCTATCTCTGATGGGGATGTGAGTTGGGCAGGAGATTTTATACTTTTGCTGCAAACTGTTACCTGAGATTGTTGTTCACCAAAATTAACATGGAGTTCATTATACTTGGGCTGTCACGATATCAGATTTTCACTATACATGGTTATCATAGCCAAAAGAATTCATGATTTCGGTGTAGAATTTACAATTTTCACTTATAAATTGCTAGTAAATTTAGCAAATAATTACAGAGAAATGGCAAGAAAGACATTGAATTAAACATTACATATAAAAGTAGAAAGACTTAAATATTTTCTTGTAAAATAATATTTTTTAAATGTTTTATTTACAAATCATTTTTACAGCATATAGAAAAAAAATGCTATTAAATTCATCTTTAATGTTGTTTATTTTATGTTTTTGGTGAGTATTATGAGTATATTCAATTATCAATATTTGATTTGTTAATTTTTGCAACATTCCTAATACATTCCCGTTTCTGCCCACAGGACTGTGTCCAGCTAAACCAGTACAAGTTAAAGAGTCAGATAGGAAAGGTTGGTGGTTCTACTTAAGAATCTTTTTTTTTATATTTATTATTGATTGACTATTTCTGGTAACCTTCCTTTTTTTTACCCAGGGTTCTTATGGGGTGGTCAAATTAGCATATAATGAAGATGATGACCAGTATTATGTAAGCATATTGGTTGTAAAAGTAAAATAAAAATAATAATAAAAAAATAATAAAATTATACCATTTAACCATATCATTATCATTACCATTTATATTATATTATATTATTAATACTACTTACAAAAATGCTCATAAATGGCATTATAATATAATATAATATAATAATTTATTCCAGGCTATGAAGTTGGTATCCAAAAAGAAGTTAATGAAGCAGTATGGATTCCCACGTAAGCAATAAACATTTACATTACATTTACTCTTTTGAAGTTTGTCTGCAGAATATTAATATTAATGTTGTGATGGTTGTGTAGGGCGACGTCCTTCCAGAGAATCAAATGGATCCCAAGAGAATCTTTTAAAGCATTCTGGCCTATTGGACCGGGTATATCAAGAAATTGCTATATTGAAGAAACTTGACCATCTTAATGTTGTTAATTTAGTTGAGGTGAGTCAAAAACATGTCTTAGTTTTTTTACAGGATTCTTTACCATACAAGGCAAATATGTTGGACTATAAAGTATAACGCTGTGTTATATTGGTATCATTTATATAGTATATATTTTTATTTTGAATTCGCTTTTATTTTGATATTTTCAGTTTTCATTTTCCATTTTAGTTTCAGTTTTTTTGTTATTTGCTTTTTGTCATTTTTGTTTTTTTAAAGTATTTCTATTTAGCTTTAATTTATTTTTAACTTTCCGCTTAAAACTTAAACGTATTTATTTCAGTTAGCTGCCAAGGCAATATTACAAATTTAAGTTTTGAAAGTTTTTAATCTAATATTTATATTTTATTGTATTGCAGCTTTATTTCATCAAACATATTTAAATAAAAAACAACTCTGCTGTAATAACTAACCAAAACGCATCTGTCCTGTGATATTTAACTGAAGGTTCTCGATGACCCGGCTGAGGATAACTTGCACATGGGTAAGTCATTTTGTTAGTCAGCAATCTGCGATATAGACCACTTTCCTTTTTACTCTTTGATCTATTTTTTTCTATTTATTCTGTGTGTCCCTTTCATAGTCTTTGAGTTGGTACCTAAAGGGTGAGTATTTGTACCTATAGGGCATTACCACACATATACAAACTAGATGTCTCTTTAGTTTGTTTTTTCTCTTATCATTTTCGCCCCATCCTAGTCCAGTGATGGAGATCCCAACAGACAGTCCTCTAACAGAAGAAATGGCCCGCTTCTACTTCAGAGATGTCATCCTAGGAATTGAATACTGTATGTTTCCCTAGTCTAGGGTATTTTAAGCTGTCTTGTATTTACGAATGTCGTTTATTTAACTTTAGGGTTTGGTTATAGTTATTTGTTTCATGTTTTATTGTTTTTAGTGCACTATCAGAAAATCATACATAGAGACATCAAACCCTCCAATCTGTTGCTGGGGGATGATGGACACATCAAGATCGCAGATTTCGGTGTCAGTAATGTGTTTGAGGGGAACGATGCTCTCCTATCAGACAGTGCAGGAACACCAGCTTTCATGGCACCTGAAACTCTGACTGACCAGGACCTCAGATTTAGTGGAAAGGTCAGAAGATTTATTGAATATTTCTGTTTACATACAGTGAAGCCATCGATTCTTTATTATTTACAATCGACTCTCGTTGGATTCAGGCTCTAGACATATGGGCAATGGGAGTGACGCTGTTTTGTTTCATCTTTGGAAGGGTAAGACAGTCACCTTTTAAAATATGAATGTGGTTAAGAGCATCTGTGGATATATTGAATACAAATCTGTTCATATTTCTTTGTTTAGTGTCCTTTTCACGATGAATACATCTTAGGCCTGCATGAAAAGATCAGGACTGCGCAAGTCGAGTTCCCAGACATGTGAGTCACCAATGCTGAAAATTCTTTTATTTAAATGCTTTACAAATATATTACAGACAGATAGACTGGTGTAATTATGTTCGTGTTCTTTGCACAGGCCCGTGATCAGTGATGGGCTGAAGGATCTCATCGTCAGAATGCTGGACAGAGTCCCTGAAACTAGAATCACGTTACCAGAAATCAAGGTGAAATCATATTGAAAGATTGCTGAGAAGTATTTTAAAGTGTAGATGTTAGTGTTACTCTGAGAGTGTGTGTGTGTGTGTAATCTTGAGTTTGTGGGCAGCTGCACCCGTGGGTCACGCTTGATGGCACGGATCTTCTGCCTCTGGAGGAGGAGCACTGCACTGTTGTGGAGGTCACTGAGGAGGAGGTGCAGAACTCTGTCAAACTAGTTCCCAGCCTGTCTGCTGTGGTGAGTACATCTGAAGGAAGACAAAAAAAAACATTTGCCACACACTAAAAAAAAAAAAAGTCATGGTCAATTTAATAAAAATAAATAAATAAAAATTAGGGGAAAAAACATTGTGCATTGTGATTTATAGGATTAGTTCCCTTAGTTTCTCCCAAACACGCTACATGCTGCAATGCATTCTGGGAGCAAACAAATCCACAATTTTAATTATGAAACTGTTATTGTTGGTCTAACATTCACTTTCATTCAACATGAACATATACATGTTTTTGAAAGAAGTCTCTTATGCTCACAATTTATTTGCGCAAAAATACAGTAAAAACAGTCATATTGTAAAATGTTATTGCAATTTAAAATAACTGCATTCTATATTAATATATTTTCAAATGTAATTTATTGAATTTGAATTTATTCACAATTTAGTGATGGCAAGCTGATTTAGTTTTTCATGAGTCTTCATTTATTTATATAAATCTTTTGTAACATTGTAATGTCTTCACTGCCACACTTGATCAATTTAATGCAACTCCTTTTTTTTAAATCCTTTAAAATATTGTTCACCCAAAACTGAAAATTGTCATCATATACTCACCCTCGAGTTGTTCCAAACCTGTATGAGATTCTGTCTTCTTTTGAGCACAAAAGAAGATATTTTGAAGAATGTTGGTTACCAAACAATTGACGGTAGCCATTGACTTCCATAATATATACGTACTGTATATATATAAACCAAAAAATACTATGGATGTCTGTGGCTACCGTCAACTGTTTAATATGTGTGTCTCAAAAAAGTCCAATGTTGTGGATCAAATGGTACCATGTTGTGGTTATTTGTAAATGTGTGCAGTTTAATGACTTGTTTTAGAGTGAATATTTTCTCTTTCTCGCCGTATTTTAAGATCCTGGTGAAGTCCATGCTGCGGAAGCGCTCCTTCAGTAACCCGTTCGAATGTCCCAGCCGCAGGCAGGGCAGGTCCATGTCTGCCCCTGGTCTGACTGTGTAAGTCCAGAATGCACATCCTCATCCACTGCACGTCACTTGCATCCTACTGTATACTGAGACGCATAATACCTGTGATTTCACTGACATTGATATTTTGTTCTTATTTCTCTCATTAATTTCTGCAGGGATATGTCACTGTTTCGCCCTCTAAGGTATCACACAATAGACCTCACTGCCATGATAATCAGTTACATTTAGTATTTCAAACTCAATGCTTATGTTTCTGTGTGTGTGTGTGTGTGTGTGTGTGTGTGTGTGTGTGATACATATTCATATTTTGATGGTCTGTGTCTCCAACAGCAGAGGGAGTAACAGTAACAGTAACGGAAGCAGAGAGGGAGAGCTGGAAAACCTCATCGAGGATGAAACTTTTCCATAAATGAGCAAAAATAGTTTTTCATATTGGCCCAATTGTGCGATTAGCCATTTTTCCCATCTGCATTGGATTATTTTGAGCATCAACATGAAAATTCTATATACTGTACACACTGCATGATGGTTATCTTGTGGAGGTACCTTTAAAATATAATGCAGAATCTGGTAAAACTTTATATTAGAGTAATAATTGTGTTTCATTGTATTTACGTGCCAAACCTAAAGTAAATTTGAAAGAAATTTAGATTGAAATGCATATGTAAAATGATTGTATCAGTGCATTCGACAGATAAGCATGTGATCACTTTGCTGTGCAGCAGAAATCAGCTTAGCTTTGCATGAGATGTATTAGAAGTCTGTTATATCAAAGGTCTGTATGCTGTTTTGTTGTCCTTTTGAGGTTTTGAAGTTGTGCTGTGCATTTGATCTGTGGACACACATATATAAAATACAAATAATTTGTTTTATTTGACATTTTTAATCATATATAACTAATTTATTTATATTTAATATTTTAGTGATATATTTGAATTGATGGGATAAAAATATGAATAAAGAAATTATTTAAATGTCATTTTTAATACAATAAAAACATATTAATAACTTGTTTATCCCTTCAATTTAAATATATTATATAAAAAAATAGGCCCATGTTTTTTTTATATCCTTTTTATTAAGTTAAATTGAAAAAGAGAGCGAGAGAGGCCTATTCATTATTATTATTATTTTTATAATAGTCACTGGCTAAACATCTATAGTAAATAAATATTTTTGATTATATTAAAATAAGAATATAAAAACATTGCATTCTGGGTATAGGCTCCTGGGCTGCTTTAGTGTGCACTATTATTAATTACTACGGATGTACTCTAGTGCCTCTGTGAGGTTGTTCTCTGGTTAGCAACACAAACCCCAGGGACTCAGTATGCCACTCTTTTTAAAAAATAACCATCGGGAGATAGTATGTCAGGACAAGAGCTCCATTATGGCCCAGATGGACATGTCAACATGTGAACTTCACTGCTGTTTCTCTTCAATGTTATGATGACAGTCCACCAATGATCACACTTTCAGGTTGTATTACAAAACTTATTAGATCAAACATAAGTGTTTTTATCTGTCAAAGAGCATTAATTTTATCTAAGTAAGTACATGTTCTGAAGAACATTTGAATGGTTGCTGGCCACTGTGCTTTGCAGTTTCAAGGGGTCTAGTGCACTTCCATTTAAATGGATTTTGTGGCTCAACAAACTATAGGTTGATGCTATAGTGGACATGTGCATCACTCAGGTGTAGATTTGAACTGATGACCTGGAAACATTATTGGCTTCTCAGGACATGCCAGTATGTTTATCCTTTATCTTCTATACAGTTCAACAGTTTAGTCCTCGTATACCAGGATGCAGTTCTTATCTTTACTGCCTGTACAGTGTCAATCCATTACACTGAAGAGAAAACAAAACTAAAGGATCTGAAATTAATACACCACTTTGTCTAACAACAACTGACTTTGTGTTTTATTGGTCATGACTACAGTGCTGGGACGCTGTCGGCAGCTGTAAGGAGGTTTGGGAATGAGGTGGATAATGAAGGAAAATGGGCCACTGGATTTTACAATGTGGCTTTTAATATCAGAGCTTCAGCCTCATTGGTAATTCAGGACAAAGAATGCAAGCGTTTGATTCATACTTAGACTCCCACTTTGTGGTGTCTCTCCAAAGTATTCCACAAAAACCTGGCAAACATTAAATAGAGTAATTACCATACAAAAGCAAAGAACAGATAATCCCAATGTGTTCAATTCCTGATTTTTTGGAAAAACTTTTATTTTGCCTTTGTACTCTAGGGTAAATCTCACAAAATATGTCCAAGACTAAAACACTTTTAACCCCATATAAAAATTATATTTAACAAAAACAAATATCCTCTCCCAAATTCTTATTAAAGTAATGCATTTTTTAGAATTCCCATTATTTTTATAGAGGATTGTCATTACTGCATATGTTGTTATACATTTGCTCTTACAAGAGTATATGTACGTGTGTGTGCACTTTACATTACACACTCAGTTGCACGGACGGCCCTGCACGTAAGGCTTGATAGCAGTCGTTTATTCAATTCACATAATCAGTATTAAGATTTCTTACCCAACATATGCTAAGCATTCATGTGCTTACTGCTGTCATATTCCCCTGGGTGTGCACCGTGTATTTTCAAGCATGAGATAATTATACTTATATATAAGGTACCGTACTGTAGCCTATTAAGCACACTGTTAGTCCATGTTCACGGATCACCCCTTGTACAGTTTACTTTTGTCAACTGTGTAAGAGCCCATAGAGCAAATATTTTCAGAGTAGCCTATCTACCTTATTAACGTGAGAGCGGGTGCGGGCATTTGTAAATTGAATGTGCGAGGCTTCCGGAATCATACACTTCTAGTTATTTTAGCTGTACAAAAATGGCTTGTGTCACTTGATATTGCTGGTATTACTTAACATATTATTTTTATGTATCGTCATAGTAATAAACACTGGTTTGTAGTGCAAATAGTTTTAACGTTTTACTTTGAGACTCTAGTTATTTACCCATAGCGGCTAATGAATAGGAAGTTTCGCACATTCACAAAAAAATTTCTTCCGAGTTGGATAAAGTGGACAGTGGATACAATGAAAAACAATATAATTCCTTATTCAGAAAACATGATGTCTCCAGTCAAATCACCAGTAATACTTCTGTACAACATTTTAGAATTGCATTAGTTCCAGGTTATTGTTGTATTTTCATTTGAAATAATCATTCCAGATAGGCAGTTTGTGAAAACCGTGAATGGAGAGGTCAAAATCATAGGTAAGTACTCTTTGTAGACGTATTACATAATGAAGGGTTGAAGTGTCCCTTTTCCCTCTGGACCATTCAGAGACATTTCTGTTAATATTACCTCTACACTTTGCCTATTTCATCGTTTCAATATAAAAGCTGGTACAAACTGACTGAATGTACAAGTAAATCTACTTTTCTCTGCAATCAGAAACATGATGGTTGTAAAACTGATTGTAACAAAGTTCGTAGATCGGGAAAAAGGAGGCGGGAACCGGCGAACGCTTCAACAAAACTTTATTAAAATAAACAAACACAAAATAGCACGACAGCCCCTCACGGACGACTGTCACGCACAAACAAAATCAAAACACAACATAAACTCCAGGCCTGGTCCTCTCTCGACTTTCTCGACTTGTCGTCACTCCTTTGTATCCTTCCAGAGCTCCTCCGTGAGACTCGAGACCGGTGAGTGGTTCATTCATCGCTCATTATCAATTACTCCACCGGCCTCGCTCCGTTCCCACGGCTCTCGGCCCCGCCCCTCTCGTCACATACCTCCATCGCCCCTCGCAGGCTGGGGGGGTACTCCCGAGACTGCGCTCTACTCCCCCCCTCCCCCCTCCAGGGGAACCGATCACGGCGGCCTCGGCATACCTGGGGGTAAGGACAGACAGACGAGGCGAGAGAAAAGGAGACGGAAAGATGAGGAGAGACAGAGACGAGAGAGGGGAGAGAGGAAAAAATAAAAATAAAATAAAATCTTGTTCCGGTTCCCAGACACACTGCCGCTTGGTCCTCAAGCAGCTGAGAGGCTCTAAATCGCGGTGCCATGCGATGGTACTGGACATCGTTGGTGGACGGCCCACCGCTCCTCCGCCTCCTGGTGGACGGCGATGGCTCCTCCTATTGAGGGCAGCCGACAGCGAGTCCCCCGTTCCCTGCGAGTCCCCAATCATGGCGGATGGCAGCAGGCTCCGGCCTCCTGACGAACGGGCAGACTCCTCCGCTCCCTCACGGACGCGCTTGGTCCTCAACCGGCTGAGAGGCTCTTACTCACGGTGCCATGCGACGGTACTGGACATCTTTGGTGGATGGCCCACCGCTCCTCCGCCTCCTGGTGGACGGCGATGGCTCCTCCTATTGAGGGCAGCCGACAGCGAGTCCCCCGTTCCCTGCGAGTCCCCAATCATGGCGGATGGCAGCAGGCTCCGGCCTCCTGACGAACGGGCAGCCTCCTCCGCTCCCTCACGGACGGCAGCCACCCCTCCTCGACCCAGGAGCGCGGCAGCGAGCTCTCCGTCCCACCTTGTCTTCCATAGTTCCAGCACCACCGCCTCGGGCAGCCATCGGCGGTCTCTCCTCTTGTTCCTGCTGCCCGATCTCCTCAGCACCACGACCCCCCTCAGCAGCAAGGGCTCTCTGACAGCGTGTCCCTCCTTCCTCCCGGGTTTCGGCACCAATGTAACAAAGTTCGTAGATCAGTAAGAAGGAGGTGGGAACCGGCGAACGCTTCAACATAACTTTAATAAAATAAACAAACACAAAATAGCGCGACAGCCCCTCACAGACGACTGTCACGCACAAACACAACATAAACTCCAGGCCTGGTCCTCTCTCGTCTTTTACTGTCATCACTCCTCCTTTGTATCCTTCCGGAGCTCCTCCGTGAGACTCGAGACCGGTGAGTGGTGCAGGTGTCGCTCATTATCAATTACTCCACCGGCCTCGCTCTGTTCCCACGGCTCTCGGCCCCCGCCCCTCTCGTCACACTGATACTGTAATCTTTCGTATCTGATCATTTTTACTGAATTCGTAACGAATCTTAAGTGTGAAATATCCAAACGCTATTTGTGGCCTACAGTGAAATTGTTGTCCTGTGGTGACTGTTTGAATGGGCAGGCCTACAAGAGCCACACTCTCATAATCAGGTTAAATCAAATTTATTTGTGTATTTTCACAATACACATAATTTCAAAGCTCGGCGATAGGACTGGAATTATATACAGCAACCATTGCATAATGCTACTGAGACAACTGGACATTAGCGTCAGTACATTTACAATGCCAGTATTGTTTTTAATTTATTAAATAAGTAAATTAATTGTCAGTTTTCAGTCTTTTAGCTGACAGACCCCACATATGATCATCCTGGTGCAAGGGAAGCCTATACTAAAATTTAAAAGGCAACTGAATCAGTGCAGACAGGACTGAAGATTCCCACGGTGGAGCAGAAGGCCACCACAAAAGAGCAGAACAGGTGAAGCTGTCGACTCAAACCCTTAGCAGATCGGATGGCTCGAGATCATCAGGAGTATTCGCTGGCTTGAAATCGCCTGGATGAGTAACTGGCTTGAGGATGACTGGAGTGTCGGCTGACTTGGGGCCAGCTGAGAGATGGGTGTCTGGGGGGGTCGGCTAGACAGAAGACTAAGGAACGACCTTCGTGGTCATATCAGGACAGACAGGAAGTTCGGGAATGACCATCTTGGTTGCCTCATGACATACAGGAAACTTGGGAAAGACCCTCTTGGACAGACATGAAATTTGGGAGCGAACACCTCCACTTCGCTATGAGTGGGAGAGCAGTGTGTGGCCCAAACACATTATGGTTAGCACTGTAACAGGGAGAAAAATCAGTGGCAGAAGGGACTCTGAATCCTCCAAGCTTAAAACAATCTGGTTGGGCACTGACATAATGGATTTGATATCAGGAGACTCAGGTATAGCACTCATGATAGTGGGAGACTTGGTGGCCCTGTTAATTGCGGATTCTGGAGGTAGAACAGGTACTGTGCCAGGCTCTGGGACGAGAACAGGCACTGGACTGAGTTCTGGGACCAGTGCAAACCCCTTACTGAGTATGGGGAATTGAATGGGCTCCTGGCTGAACTCTGGAGTGGACTCCTGGTCTGGGGGAAATTCTTGTACAGACTCATGGTCTGGAGAGAAATTTGGAGTAAACTCACAGATAGAAATGGACTCTTGAACAGATTCCATGGTTAGAGCGGGTTCCGGTGCAGACTCAGGGCCGGAGTGAGTTTGTTACTGAACTCTGGGGCTAGAGCGAACTCATTACTGAACTTTGGGACCGGAGAAAACAATCTGGTTGTTCAGTGAGCTGTCATACATTGTTGAACAATCTGGTTGTTCAACAATCCGGCTGAACTCAGCGGCTGAAGCCATCACTAAACTGTGGTCAAGTGCTGGAACCATCACTGGACTCTGGTCAAGGACTGGAGCCGTCACTGAACTCTGGTCAGGGACTGGAGCCGTCACTGGACTCTGGTCTGGGGCTGGAGCCATCACTGGGCTCTGGTCTGGGGCTGGAGCCATCACTGGACTCTGGTCAGAGGTTGGAGCCATCACTGAACTCTGGTCAGTGACTGGAGCCGTCACTGAACTCTGGTCTGGGGCTGGAGCCATCACTGGGCTATATTCTAGAGCAGACTTTTAGTCTGAGTGGAATTCTCATACGGACTCAAGAACTGGAATTCAATTTAGAGTTATTTCAAAGGCACAAGTGGGCTCTAATGTCGATTCAGGGGTTAGAGTGGGTTCCCATGTAAATTTAGAGATTGTGACTGCCTTGATACTGATCACTGGGGCTGAAGCAGACTCGTTACTGAATCCTGGAGTGGACTCATAACCGAACTCTAGGACGGGATTAAATTCAGGGGCTGTAGCAGGCTCTTGACTGAGGTGGAGGAAATGAGCAGATTCTGTGGCTGGAGCCAACACTGGAGCTGACTTAGGGGCTGGAGCTGACACTTGAAAGGAATCTATCTATCTGTCAGTCAATCTATCCATACATCCATTAAAAATTAATAGAAACCAGAACTGTTTTGTTGCCAACATTCTTCAAAATATCTTTATTTATTTTGTGTTCCACAGAAGAAATAAAGTCATACAGGTTTGGAACAACATGTGGGTGAGTAAATGACAGAATTTTAATTTTTGGGTGAACTATCCCTCTAAATATGTCTGCAAGTTGTTTACTTGAGTTCATCTGTAACCATTAGGTCCACAATGGTTTCTTGTGACGTATATCTCTGGATATTCTGTTATTGATTTGGAAGTCATTTCTTCATTACGCAGATGGGATCTTAGACCAAGGCACATCACAAATGCTTGGCATTCGGCTTTATACAGATGGTACAATGAGTTAATGAATGTTCTCCATTTTCTTTCTCCAAATTAAACCGTAAATGTGAATGCTCTGCAGTGGTTCACTTGCTTCCAGTTCCATTATACACTATATCCAGAAGACACAAAAGGAGTTTTATGAATTACATGCATTTTCATTTTGGCCAAGATAGTTACATCAAATGTATACAGCACATATTGCATCTTTTCTACAGCCATAACAAATGTGTAAAGGTCACACTTACTGTACTGTATATCACTATACGATTTTGTACTGTGAGGTACAGTTGCTGCATGCTTATACATGTTTTACCTGTACATACTGGTAGCGCAGCTCCTTCACTCGTTCACCATTTCTTTCAAATGGAACCGTGTACAGCTGCTTCATATTCAATTGGTGCCTTTTCAGCACCCTGTCAATGGTTGAGATGCTGACTGTTTGGATGTTTTCAAAGATGTTGTCCTCTATAATGGCACTCTTTATCTCCCTTAGTCTTATGGCATTGTTTTCTACAACCGAGGTGCAAATAGCCTCCTCCTGTTCAGGTGTGAAAAGGGGCCCTCTGCCACCCTTGTAAAGTTGTCTTGCAGTCCTATGTGGGAAAAATATAGTAATGCAAAACACAAAATTGAGTAAGATAAAATGTCACGGTTTAAAGTATACTTACTGTATATTGTAAAATGCAAGTGGAATACTGTAATATTGTATGAAGCATTACAGTACAGTGCCTATTGTTAGATTACATACCTGTTCTATCGACGAAAAGTCTGAATGATTGAGGACACAGTTGTTCTCCCAACATTTGGCTGCACCCTTCGACCAGCCTTGGCCATTGTAAGCCCATGATTGAGAATATGGTCTACAAGTGTGGCTCTTATCTCATCAGGAACACTTAACTTAAATGATTTTAGCAAATGGCTGCAATATAACAAAGAGTGAAAAATGTAAGGGGGTCTGAATAGTTTCCGTACCCACTGTATGTCCTCGGCCTCTTCCTCGGTTTTGCCTCCTAACTCCTCCGCCACGCAGCCTCACTCCTCTTCCTCTTCTTCTTCTCTCTGGCTGCTGACCCAGTCCAATTCCTTGTCCTTCCATTGTCAGACATTGAAACATTGTGTTGTGCTCTGGCTATATATACACTTACCAGTTGATGGTTAATGAGATGCACCTTCGTTAGAGAAAATCAAGATTCACCTGGGAGCAATTTACCAATGCAGGACAGATTTAGAAAAAAAGTCTAATGGAAATGTATAGAAATATGCTTGACATATTATGACAACTTGTTCAACCATTTAGCATGTAAAGACTTGAAATGCTATGAACTAATGCCTAAATGTTGTGGGGGGTGAGACTATTCAACAGAGACCCATTATAATAAATTTTGATCAACATGACATAAGCAATTGATAATGTAGGAAACAGCAGATAATTGTACATAATCATTTGCATGGATGTACCAAAGCATTTGCAACTTGTTAAAAGAAATGAGAAACTGCTTTTTTGATGTGCACAAGTGACACAATGATGTGAAGATTGAACAGGTAGTTTTGAGAATTTCAATTCTGATCTGAGAAATGTACCAAAGCGACTGAGATAAACTGTAAATAAGCCTCAATAGAATAGAAATAAATAATGCTGCATATTTTGAGGTGACAAATCTTCAGCTGAGAAGCCTTGTCTAAACAATTTAACCAGGGCAAATATATTCAGATCTTTAATGCTTTCTATCTTGCATCCGATCATAATGCAGCAGAAAATGGTGGCTTGCTCCTTTTTGTCTACATGACAGTCTCAATGTGAACGAGGGGAGACAGGTTTCCCTTGAATTTTAATGGTGTCTCTGATGTTCTCATGTTTATCTCTTTGCAGGTTGTTCTAGATGTCTGAACAGTGCCAGTGGGAAAGGGGATGTTTTTTCTCCAGCCCTAGCAACATGCACTGGATTGGTGGATATGACAGCTCACTGTGCCTGCGATTGGCTATTATTGTGGACCATTTTGAGCAGAGAAATTCATCTCTTGCTCTACTGGGTGTGGGTTGCTGTAGGAGGCTGCAGCAGAATGCTGAAAGAGCTAGCAATTCAGTGTGTAAGTTTGTTTTACCTCCATAATAGATATAAGTGCAAAAGGCGCTAGAATGAAGCGTGATTTCAGATGGTGCTCGTGCAGTTTAAGTGGCAGTCACACATCATGTTCATTTCAGACAGCAGATGAGATCCGAGTTTTGCATCAGTGAGACAATTATTCAAATAATTAGTCATGCTGATAATGAATTCAATTGGAGATGCCTACAGGCATGCAGGTTTGACATGTGACCTTCAAATGAAGAGAGTAAGCCATTTCTTTGCAGTTTCTACTCTACATCAAATATCAAATAATTTTTAATGCACGCATACTGTAAGTAAAGCCAATAATGTGATCCTTATCGAGGCACATTCATGTCAAGCATATTATTATATTGTGGAGAGGTGAGCTCTGCAATGCAGTGCTGAACACTAATCATGGATAGTAGGTGCAATGCAGAGAAAAACCATTTGGTCTTCTTAAATTCAGTTGTGGATTCACCACAGTGTCCTGTTGGCATCTTACTTACTTAGATTGGTTGACAAGAACAACAGGACTTGGATTTGATCACACATTGCAAATTTCGAGCATTTCAGTATTTTGAGTAATTGTTTGCTTTTTTTTTCAATAATAGAAAAACAATACACACGACCAGCATTGATTGACATGATGCATCTATGACTACTTGAGTTATTTTTTTCTGTCTTTTTATTGTTGTAATTATTTTGGCTCTTGTGCAACTGCTACATAGTTATTCACATTCAATATATTGTCACTCAGGATACAGCTAAAAGTAATTTAAAAAAAGAAAGAAAAGAAAGAAAAAAGGCAAATAAATAAATGTAAAAATACTGCCAGAGACAATTTATGGTCCATGTTCTGAATCGGACATGGAAACACTGATTTGGTAACATCACTGTTGTTTAAACCACACGTTCAATGTGCATAATATGACAAAGAAGAGCACTCATATATTGTTCAGAGAGCAAAACATTGCTTAATGTCATGGTTACAATTTACCAAGAAAAACACTGGTACATTTAAGTGATCAGTAGTGTTTTTCGAAAGTCAGCCTAGCTAAAGAAAAAACATTCCATGTCACAATGGCAACGCCCATAACAGATTGATTTATTGTTAACAATCACAATTTTGGAATAGCAAATCAAAATGAAAACTGCTAAATAATAAATAAACAATATGAAGCCAGTTTACTTTTCAATTATAGGAATACATAACATCCAAGATATAAGTTAATAAAGTCAAGCTATTGTATAAATACATCACCAGCATGCACAATATTGATCATTGATAGTATTGTTGTAATTATCTTACACTGACAAAACAGTATACTTGGCATGTGCAAAAATAAATTAAACACAGAAGTAAACCACAAACTTTGAAGCTGCAATATTTTTCTTTTCTTTTTTTAAACCAGATCAGTCTCTTTCTTTTCCCTAACCTGTCCTTCAAAAAAAGTGAATGGTTCCAGTAGTGTCAGACTGTAATGAATGTATGACAATGACTGAACTTTATCTGTTTTGGTGCATTCAAAAAAACACAATTTTATTCAACGCACTTCCATCTAATAGCTATTTAAATTGAATTTCCAGTTCAGTTAATTGAGCGCGTACAAGACGATTCAAACAGATCAACTTGTGACAAATACTGGAACCATTTAATACTATTTTTACCCCTTGAACACCATCTTACCATCTTTTAGAAATGCTTGTCTACCCAAAACATAAATAAGCAGCATCCCTTTGAAATACATCAGTCCATATGCCAGTGTGAGGCTGCCATTCCCAACCAACAACGACCGTTTCCGGCTGATTGACTGACATTTCAGTGGTTTTGGCAAATGTCAAAGAGAACCAAGAAGAGGGAGGCCCATTCAACTATATATATTTCTGTATATATTCAAACTAGGACTTCAGCCCCCCCTTTACCACCCTTGATATTTTTTTTTCTTTTAACTCGTGGAAAAATAAAGAACTGCTGCTGCAGAGGAAACCATGGCAAAAGCTGCTGCCAAAGTCCACCAGCCATTTTTATGTTTCTAGATCTTCTAGAACTTGTCTACTTTTAATTGTTGCCCTCGCCACCCTCATCATCTTGCTGGTCACTCGTCCACAGCGTTAAGTTGTCTCGGAGGAGCTGCATAATGAGGGTTGAGTCTTTGTAGGAGTCCTCATTGAGGGTGTCGAGCTCGGCGATGGCGTCATCGAAGGCTGTCTTGGCGAGATGACAGGCCTGCTCCGGAGCGTTCTGGATCTCGTAGTAGAAGACTGAGTAGTTGAGGGCCAGTCCCAGCCGGATGGGGTGAGTGGGCTGCATGTGCTCTTTGCTGATCTCGTGAGCTTCATTGTAGGACTTCTCAGAGGATTCCACCACGGTGGAGCGCTTCTCACCGGTGGCCACCTCGGCCAAGTAACGGTAATAGTCTCCCTTCATCTTCAGGTAGAAGACCTTGCTCTCTTGCTGAGTGTCGCTGCAGTTCTTGATCAGGAAGTTATCCAACAGGTTGAGCACATCTTGGCACACGGCCTCCAGCTCCTTCTCAATCTTCTCGCGGTAGGCCCTCACCATCTCGATCTTCTTCTCGTTGCCATCCGCGGAGGTCTTCTGCTCGATGCTGGAGATGACCCTCCAGGATGAGCGCCGAGCACCTACGACGTTCTTGTAGGCGACGGACAAGAGGTTCCTCTCTTCGTTGGACAAGGCCTCGTTCAACTCGGTTACCTACAAAGGAAGGAAATAGAACGCTGTTTGAGGAAAGAGATGTACATCATCCAGCAAGGTAATAGCAAGCTTTCTTTGTTACACAACTAATTCACCAATAAAATGAACGTAAAATGCTTAATTTTCCCCTTGCATAATGATAATATCCACAGAGAGCTTCATCATCTGGCTGAATGCATTGTGCAGCCATGAGCTCGAGCTATATGCCAAGTGCAGTTTCCATGGCAATCGTCTCATTTTGTACAGTAGTCCAACTCTATCTAGTGAGATGACAGAGCGCTAGCGCTACACAATACACTAGAGGTGAAATCACTTCAGCCGAGAGTGGGGGCAGGGGCGGGAGGCAAAATGTTCCCACATACCCTCCAGGGCAACTGCAGTGTAAGTAAACACGATCGCTGTGTGGCAATTCATGTGTTACTGTGGCCTTCTCCCTGACCTTTTCTCTTGCCAAACTGGGACGACCATACTACGTAATGTAAAACGAGTTTGATGATGTTTCATGAGAATATATCGTAAATCACTCATGTCAACTACAGATCTCCTTCTGGTGAAAATGTCAGAACCTCTTTGTGGTGCAATTACATATCGGCATGAGTTAATTTGTTTTCTGTACTTAAGTGAAAAGAACTATATGTACTTTCTTAAAAATAAAGGTTTCAAAACTGCGTTTTCGCAGTGATACCAAAGAAGAAACATTTTGGGTTCCCCAAAGAACCTTTTTTTGGAATGGAAAGGTTCCATTGATGTTCAAGGTTCTTCATAGAACCATCAAAGCCAATAAAGGACCTTTATTTTTATAAGTGTACCAATGTGCAGTTAAAAACTTTTCAAATGCCCCGTGCCTCAGATCAAGGTTTCTGGTTTTAGCTTCCAGCCACAAAAGCTAAATTTATTCCCTCAAACTCTTCAGAATACAAAGACAGCTCAGACAGATCAATAGAGATCAGAGTAGAAAACAGGAACACAGGAAGACAAGACTCACAACGAAACACAGGCAGGAGGATATGTAAGGGTTTTATTTAAACAAGCTTATTGCTATTTAAGTCTGGTTACACGGCTTCTGTGCAACAATGATTTGGCATGCCTCTCACAGACAGATAGTAACGGATAGTTGTGGTGGGTGACCGGTAACCTTGTTAACTTGGTAGCCGTGTTGCAATCGGATGCAAATATTTACATGGATGCCAGACCTTCACAAATTTAAAGTAAAATCTAGCTGGATGATCTCACTCCAAATGTGAAGTTTGAAGCTTGGCCTATTGCTGTTTGTCTATTTGGCCGGACGCATCAAGATAATGGAGGCCTGTGGGCACTTTCCCATTAGGTCTGTGGCTAAATGGGCTTTTATCTATAGGACTGAAGTAACTTTAGAGTCAAACTGCTTTTAAATCTCCCCCACTGATCCATGAAGCTAAAACTGCACACACAACCATCATTGCAAGGATGGGAACCTTCCCTTTTAACAGCCATTTGGGATTTAGACCAAGGTAATATGGCGCTAAGATAATACAACCATTTTAGCAAAATTGATCGGGTGGATCTTGTCTGTCACTTGTCTATTTTCGAATCAATACACTTAATTTAATATTGCACATTTTGGTATTAAATAAAGACTTTATTTTATGTAAAATACTGCTAATGAGTGCCAACACATCTGGTCTAGATTGTAAATTAACATATTTTGCACCCTAATCTATTTCCAGTTGCTTTGTGACTGTTAATATGAAGATAATTTATTGGAGGTCTAAGAATAAAGAGTATTGAGGTAGTCACATCTACATGTCATTTTTAATTAAGTCAGAAACATATTACCATGGGTAAGAACCATTCAATCCCTCAAGAAATAAGAGATGCTAGACGACACCCCTCCAGAAAAAAAGCATGATGTCAACCCTTGACGAAGCAGAAACGGAGGGGTCCTCCTCAATTTCCATAAGCCTGTGTAAGAATTGTCTCCTAAATGCCCTCACCCTGATGGTAATATAGTCAGGATGCTGACAGTGAAGAAGCGTTAGAGATGCAGATGTTCCCCTTTCCCCCCCCCCTCAAGAAGCCCTAAGGCCTTGAATGTATTCATTATGGTGCTCTGTACATTCACCCACTCAAATACTGTTAAAATATACATAGAAATAACATTCACTATGAATTAAAGAGATCCCATTGCCTTTAATAATCTATAAATCGGTAGGTTTGAAATAAGAAGGAATATCCAATCTGAATCATGTAACTTACTGCAATATGACAAGGATGGAAGATTCTAGAAGGAATGCTGCTGCCTCTAACGTTGGTTTAGAGGAAATATCTTAATATCTCCCATATGTGGAAAATGAATATGGGAAGACATAACTAAATTGTGAGGATGCGTTAGAGAGAAAAAAAGGCAGTTGGAGTTTATGTATGCTGGTGATGGAAAATCAATATCTGATGCATTTATGCTTGGGTAATGAACAACAATGACAAAACGCCTATTTCTAGTGTAAAATCAAATACTAGCCATTACACTGCGTTTATGAGCATGAATGTGCAGTTACGCAAAACAGCCATTGAAAAAAAAAAAGTGCAAAATATAGATTTTTTTTGTATTTCAATAATGCCGAAAGCGATGTTGAAACATCTTTATACACTGGTCCTGTATCGTCTCATTCATTTGATTGTGGGCTCGGGTAAGGCAGGAGGCACCGCCCAAGATCCAGACAGTCTACACCCGATCCACTGCACTCTCATTAATAAAGCACTGATTTACCATAGATGAACACCCCAAAATGTATTATACGACATCATATTAAAGGCTCCCGTTACATGCCATTATTTTACTGTAACTCAACCTATATGATCATTCACCATTACAATTTTTTCTCCAAATGGATCAAACGTATGCATAATACGACAATTATATATATTATGTATTTTATATTTATATATATAATTCTATATTGTTTATGTATTTTATGATAGATAGATAGATAGATAGATAGATAGATAGATAGATAGATAGATAGTTTATCAGGTGACCTCTCAACTCATTTGGTTACACCTTTTCCTTTCGAAAGATTAAATAAAAATGTTTATGGGAGAATTTGACACAGGATCCAAAATGTGCCAAATGTGTGTAAACATTGGCTTTGGCCAATGAAGTAGATACTCATGAGTGGGCTGTAACTTTATAAGTAATTACCTTGAACATAACACATGGTTTAAGTCAAACTATGACAGACAGTCTGACCTTTCTTAATTTAGGTGACTCAATTCAAATCAAAGAAATCTATTGAGACTGTGCATCTTCAATTGAATAATCCCAATGTCATAAAGACAAATGTATGTGATATGCTCCATTAATTTGAGTAACTTTGACCCACAAATGTAACAAAATTTTAAAAGACACGTCTAAACCGGCATTCACATGATCATGTCGTGGCAGTGGTTTAGAGTGGAAATGATGTCTAAACAAACATATTCATATTTTATTTGATCTATTTATATTATTTTAGTCCACTGTACAGCTTCAGTATATGTTGTATACTTTTGCATAAAATGTTTCCTATTTTATGATAGATAGATAGATAGATAGATAGATAGATAGATAGATAGATAGATAGATAGATAGATAGACAGATAGATAGATAGATAGATAGATAGATTTAGCGAACGTTGGTCAAACTAAGTCATCAAACAAATAAAACCCCAAGGGTAAATTGAAAGAATGACTTACCGATTTCATGGCTGCTGCCATATCATCATATCTCTCTGCCTGCTCAGCCAGCCTGGCTTTTTGAACCAGCTGTTCGCGGTCAACCATGTTGGATGGTATGGATGATATATTGATATTATTTGATTTTGGGGGAAGAAACAGTAATATTGTATGAGCTATGCAGTGTAATTCAATGAACGAGAGCCTCTCTGCAGCTGTTCCTTGCTGTCTGCGCTCGTGCCGACGGGCCACCCTCGCCCCTCCTCACGCGCTGGAGGGCTACGTCAGGGTTCTAAACGTGGGTGCTATGGCAAGCTGGTAGGACATTTACTCCTTTAAACTAACTAGTATGCTTGTCTATTGTTACCATATGGCGTTTTTCCACTGCATGGTATGGTGCAGCTTGCTTTTGGGGTGTTTTCCACTGTGTACAGGTCCTAACTGTTACCACCTCGGGTCCTCGGGTCCTCGGCTGAGGTTCCAAGCGAGCCTACCATTACCAAAATTTGACGAATGCAACAGTTTCGAACGAGCGCACCTTTTTTAAACAACAAAATAATGGCTGTTTCGTGGTCTTTTGAGGAAGTACAGACGTTCCTCTCATTGACAGGTGAGGAGCGGATCCAGCGAGAGCTTAATGGGATGACGCGGAATGAAAACGTTTTTCAGGAGGTCGCGGCAGTAAAGGTTGCGCAACTATAACAACATGTCTATAGTCCCACCCACTCTAAAGCAGTACTAAACTGCAGTGGAAATGCAAACTGAGCCGAGCCGTACCATGCCGTGGAGAAGCACCATTACTAACATTTTTTAAGGTAACACTTAAAACACTTTATCCTTGTCACACATTACATGTACTTGCTGTTGCTATAGTAATAAATAAACAGTAAGTTATGCATATTGCATAAATGCATAAATTCTGACTAATTCTGACTAATATGTATTTCAGGTGTTTCTGACTATTCCAGCTTTACTAGTGACTAATACATAGCGCTTATTCTTTAGCTAACTCTAGCTAATTAAGTTGTAAGTGTTTATACTAGTGTGTACACTCTAAAAAATCCTGGGTTATTTTTTTAACCCAAATGCTGGGTTGTTTTTTCAGTGTTTGGGTAGTTTTTGTGTTACCCAGTTCCTGGGTCAAATGTAAAAACCCAGTTTTTGGGTTGTTTTGCAGCTCCTGGGTCAGACATAACAACCCAATGTTATGTTATGTTACTCAAATCCTGGGTCAGACGTAACCCAGCGGTTGAGTTATTTATCGTGGGGATTTTGCGTCTTCTCTTCACGAGAGAGCCGTTCTAAGCTCCATCGAATTGATGCATTCTTCAGTAAAATACAGGTTTGTGTACATTTTATTTTATCTATAAAATTGTTACTGTGCTGTATATCGTTCAATTTTATGCAGAGCAACATACAGGCGCGCGGTGTGAATTACCTTTAACGAGTGTCTGCGGTCTTTTCGCGTGATGGAAAAGCCTGATGCTTTGCATAAAATAAACGATTTTATTCATAAGCATACATAATATAATACTTTGGATGTTAAAACATGTCCTCAGAGCGGTTTATTGTTCGTTTATTGGCAGGTTATGGAGTCACAGCATGTTTCGGCTAGAGTGAAACGCAGGGCGGCGGTCCGTTAGCAGTTCCCTACCGAACATGACTCCAGCTCAGGCACGAGAACCAGTGCCGTTACTGTGGAAAAAGAATAAGACAGGTCGATTACACATGAATTACTTGTGTTTAATGTTGAATTTTTCTTCTAATGCTTGTTAAACAAGTTTAAATATAGGCAATATGTGTAGCCTACTGAAAATGATATAAACGCTGTAATCATGCAAACTGTATCATAGATAACTGATAAGCATTTGGAACTGACATATACACTTCAGTTTGGAAACAGTACTAATACATTTCTGAGTAATTTATTTTTTTATGTTTTTAAAAGTGTCATGCTCACTGAGGCTTCATTAATTTTTTATTTTTTTTAAATAATATTGTGAAATATTATTACAATTTCAAAGAACTATTTTTAATATATCAAAAGGTAATGTATTGATGTAATACAGAGCTGATTTTTTTAGCCATTACTCCAGGCATCTTTTAGAAAAATGTTTTGATTTGATGCTCAATTATTAGCAATAATTATTGGTGCTCAGTTACTAATAATGGTTCTTATTCTCAATGCTGAAAACAGTTTTTGTTGGCTGCTGAAAATTCAGCGTTTTCATCACAGGCTGTAATCATGCAAACTAGTGGTTGTGTGGAGTATTTTAGAAAGGTTTAGAGGATTTAAGTTAATCTGTAAATATTATTTAATGTATGAAGTAAAAAAATAAGCTAGTAATATAGTAAAAATGAATAAACCCATTAGCTGGGTTAAATCAACACATTATGCTGGGTTAAATAAACAACCCAATTTGCTGGGTAAATTTAACCCAAGATGGGTTCTGTTCTATATTTACCCAGCCCTTGGGTTAATAACAACCAAAATTGGGTTGTTTTTAACCCAGTGTTTTTTAGAGTGTATGCCATTTTTTCTTGTTTTTAAAAGAAACCATTACGTATTTATTAGACATTAATGCGAATTCCAGTTGTTTCTTTAAATTTATAGAAGATAACAGAACAAACTACAAAGAACTGTAAAGTAACATTTTGACTAGCGATTGCATATGACAGTTAAAACAGTAATTGTAACTAGTGGAATATTACAAAAACATATGTACTTTATAAGAAATGCATCTAGTGTTGGGTCCGAGTACACCTTGTTGAGTCTGAATTAATTAAGTTGGAGTGTTAGACGTTTATTAATGTCTTGTCATCTTAATTTTATGTTGTTACTTTTCTCTAAATGCTACTAGTAACAATTGAGATATATGTACTGTTATGAGTTTGCATAAATAGGTATTTGTCTAAGACTAGAACTATTAAATAATTTACAGTAAATGTACTAGTATAACTACCAGTAACCTATATACTACTAACTAGTAATGTAAGATAGGAAATGTTTAAAGAATAAATGTTAAAACGGCTTGCCGTATGGGTGCCTCACTCATGATGTAATAGTCCTTATATGGGAGTCAAGAGGCCACATTTCAGCAGTGATGATGATGGCACATCAGAGGTCTTCTAAGAACAAATGCAATATGGGAGAATGAGTCACCCACTATTACCATATCTAGCGACCCTCCTGTATGGAGTGGAGGATTTAGGGGATAATGTGTCTCATGTTTTGTCCATGCTCAGAAAGGTTATAGATGTGCTAGATATCAGACTGATGGAACAGACAAGCAACTTGGATCTTCATATGAGTCATTTTACAAAACCCGTACAATTTGTATCCCTTATATGGGGGAGACTTGGGGCTAATTGTCTCAAAGTTTAATGCATCTTTAAAATGCCTTTCATCATGTTGATTCTTTTTCATTGTTCTCTATAAATATTTAATAAGTATCATAGATAACTGATAAGCATTTGGAACTGACATATACACTTCAGTTTGGAAACAGTACTAATACATTTCTGAGTAATTTATTTTTTTATGTTTTTAAAAGTGTCATGCTCACTGAGGCTTCATTAATTTTTTATTTTTTTAAAATAATATTGTGAAATATTATTACAATTTCAAAGAACTATTTTTAATATATCAAAAGGTAATGTATTGATGTAATACAGAGCTGATTTTTTTAGCCATTACTCCAGGCATCTTTTAGAAAAATGTTTTGATTTGATGCTGAATTATTAGCAATAATTATTGGTGCTCAGTTACTAATAATGGTTCTTATTCTCAATGCTGAAAACAGTTTTTGTTGGCTGCTGAAAATTCAGCGTTTTCATCACAGGAATAAATTACATTCTAAAATACATTACAATAGAAAACTGTTATTTTAAATTGTAATAATATTTCACAATATTACTGTTTTATTATATTTTGATCAAATAAATGCAATCTTAATAAGCATAAACATAAGAGAATAATGATAATAAGCTTAAGAGAGTTTTTTTTTTCAACAACATGTAAACAAAATAGATATTGTATGTGCTCCAAAAAGATAACCAGTCCGTTCTAAGGTGTGTAAATCAAGAAAAGTTTGATCAACCAAAAAAAATTGTCCCCACACTGAAGGAACACGTAAATAAATAAATATTCCAAACTTTTGACTGGTAGTGTATGAACACTTCAAGTGTCAGAATATGGACGTGTCAGGAATATGGCAAATACAAATAGAAAATGCCAGAATAGAATAGAATAGAATAGATGCTGTTTTACCTTACCAGTCAACAGCAGAACCGTGAGTCAAGTTCTCTCCCATGACTGTGGTATTTGGTTTATACAATATCTCTACAATGTTTTTTGGTTTCCTTAGGTTGACCCATGCAAACCTTTTGTTGACTGTAAAGGATTGTCCTGAAAAGGTGAAAGGGACTTGCAGGGTTACTTCCTTGACGATAATGTGGTTGACAGCTAGCTCTACTTGGCACAGTACAGAACGGATGGCTCAGCTAATCGGCAGGACTGTGTGCAGCAAGACTGAGCCAAATGCACTGGCAGAGTGTTATTCCAGTTCCTCAGTGCTTCAAGTCCATGATGTGAAATCTGTTCTTTCACTAAAGAGTTTTGTAGACTGACTTTACAAAATGGACTTGATAACCATTTGACGTGTCAGGTTAGTAGTTGATGATGTCTCAGGTAAAACTGATTCATTTGTTCCAAGAGGATTAGTCTGAGGCAGATTAGCTTGGCTACAGCTCTTAATGCTAAAGCTATAGAGAGCATATGGGTGTTTGCTAACCACCTGTCTGCCTACTGAGGGGGCATCAGTTGGACAGTTGCAGGCATAGAAGCAGACTGGAATGGTTGGGCTGGATGTCTGTCTATATCCAGATGGTCTTACGGTTGCTACACCAAAAGATATAGAGAACTGGGAATCCAAGAGGGAAATGTTTGACCCGAACGTGCGCCTCTTTGTGGCTCTGTTCTCATACAACCCTGCGGTGATGTCACCAAACCCTGAAACAATGGAGGAGGAACTGCCTTTTGAACAAGGACAGATCATTAAAGTAACAATGGTTATTTATTTATTTACTTATTGTATCTTCTTATATCTTAATTCACAATTATTCAGAACCCCACAATAGTAAATCTGAACTTTTGCATCTTACATGAACCTGCTAAATGAAACGCGTGATCTTCAGATCATTTCTGTCCTACTTAGCTCATGCTGTGATGGGAGCCTCAGAGATAGCGAGATGTGCTCTTTTGTAGGTATATGGAGATAAAGATGCTGACGGCTTCTATAGCGGGGAGACCGGTGGCCGCTTTGGTTTTGTACCGAGCAACATGGTTTCTGAGATTCCTGTGGAAGACGGAGAGTTTAAACTTCATCTGTTCCAGCAGGGGTTTTTACCAGAGGAGACGCCTTCCATAGGCAAGTATTTACATTTTATCTTTCTTTTTTACTTGATAAAACTAGCCATATATTTAAGGGATTTAGGGATTGAGTCATGGCTGCTTTGTACTTTTAATTTTAGCACCCAGTGAAACTTCTAGTGTGTCGGATGGCGTGAAGGTTCACAGGATGGTGGCCATCTTTGATTATGACCCTTGGGAAAGTTCTCCAAACATGGATATTGAGGTGATTGCATTTTCCAATAAATATGAAAAAACACGCCGAATACCTTAGCAACCAAATAGCAACACCCTAGCAACCACCCCGAATACCTTAGCAACCGCATAGCAACACCTTAGAAACTGCCCCGGGTACCCTAGCAGCCACATAGCAACACCCTAGTCACCGCATAGCAACACCTTAGAAACCGCCCCGGGTACCCTAGCAACCGCATAGCAACACCCTAGCAACCCCCCCAGTACCTTAGCAACCGCATAGCAACACCTTAGCAACCGCCTGGGTACCCTAGCAAGCACATAGCAACACCTTAGCAACTACCACGTGTACCTTAGCAACCGCATAGCAACACCTTAGCAACCATCCCGGGTACCCTAGCAACCACATTGCAACACCCTAGCAACCATCCCGGGTACCCTAGCAACCGCATAGCAACACCCTAGCAACTGCCCTAGGTACCCTAGCAACCGCAGAGCAACACCTTAGCAACCACCCCGGGTACCCTAGCAACCGCTCTAGTAACCACCCCAAGGTTTATACTCGTGAATACCCCCCAAAGTTTTTTTATTTGACAACATACCAGATATTATAATATAATGTAAACATTTGAAATAATTTATTATATTATAAATATTATAATATAAAAGTATTTATAAATTTTTATTTTTTACTATTACAAATTAAATAAAAAAATGTTTTAAGTAATATTTTAGATATTTTAATATTAATGCATTGAAATTAGTATACATATTGCTTATCATTATGCTTTATTTTAAAATTTGTAGCATTTTCACATAATAATCATATATTACATTGCTTTACGGTAACACGCTGAAAAAAGTAAAACAATTATAGTCCTTTTGAAAGGTTGTACACATAGACAATGAAATATGAATATGAAAATAGTTTATAAATATAACAAGTCTGATCTATTATTTATTAATTCATTCATTTGTTATATTTCTTTAAAGATAAGAATCAGGACATAGACTTCACATCCTGTATTGATTTATTGATAACTAGGTGCTTATACAAATATTGAATTTTAAAAGATGAAATAGAATTTTAAATCAATGTTTTTTTATTATTATTGTTGTTGTTTTCTCCTTTAGGATGAGCTTCCCTTTCGAGCAGGAGATATTATTTATGTTTTGGGGGAAATGGACAGTGATGGATTTTATGACGTGAGTAATATAACTCTGTTTACCATGCATGTGTTTTTTAAAGGTCATAAGTTAAAGAATGACTGTTTTATATTGATCCAGGGAGATCTACATGGTTATCGAGGTCTTGTGCCATCAAACTTTTTGCAACCACTGCCCTGGGACTGAAGGAAATGAGTAATCAGAAATCAGGAACAGGAGAGTGACCTCAGACTGTGATTATAACCCACTTTACTGAATTCAGCTCCAGCTCCATTTTTTTTTAAAACCATATAACATGTCTTGTTTCCTGTAATGTACATGACATATTGTGTAGTGTGTCTCTAAATGCACTTGACCTTTCCTCTTCGCACTCTGCTTAGCATTAATTAAATATGTAAAAGGAAATAGATTTCTGGTTAATACAAGAGCTTTTGGAAGCAGCTAGTGCATTTTAGCCTTAAAAGATAATGATAACTTAATAATTGTGTTTTTATACTTTATGCGTCTTCTTTTCACTGCTGATGTCTTTATATGATTTGAGCTATTTTGTAATGTCCTTCCTGTTTACAGCAACTGCACTGGTGTTAGTTTAACAACTGCACTATAGGTTTCGCACACAGTTATGCAGTTCAGCTTCATTTTATTACTGTTTAATGAATTCAGAGTTGTTTGATACAAGTTAACATGCAAATATAAAGACGAATGCATTCAAAAAAACATTACTGCATTACAGTTAGTCATGGAACACAATCGTTATTAATACGTAATTCACAAGACATTCAGATTCAGCATCTTTGGTTCTCCATAAGATCATCCATCGCAGCCAACAGTACACTCATCCATAAAGTAGGAAACACTACACTGTGTAGAGACCTTTAGTAGTGCTGTCTACTTTATGAGTGACTGCACTGTACCTCTGATGTTCCCGCCTCTTCGCGCTCCAATCGTTTCTTTGCACGCTTCCTCTTATCTCCATGTGCTCCAAATGCTCGTTTTACAACTATTTGTTAAACCTGAAATGAGAATTGGATCAAAATGATGTAATAAAATAAGCCAGATCATGTTTTAGTATGGTTGGATGTTCAGCTGCATCAGCTTCAGTTGTTCATAGCGAGTCACTGTAAACCACCAGGAAGTGGAGTCATTTTTATTGCCTGTTCTGTAGGTGAAAATGAAATATTACATGTGTAATTAACTCATTTAAAATAAAACAATGTATAATACCTGCAGTTTTGCCGCTTTGCATAAAAAATGTAGCTATGTGAAATGGATTCAGCGTGAACCATTGGAATTGACTATTACATTTTGGTTTTGTAACTACTAGTTAAAAAAAATAATTGATGTTTTAATAAAAAATTGAGTTCATTCACTTTTTTAAACATTATTTGCTATCATTAAGTTTTAGCATATTCACCTCATTATATTTACATTACATCAAGCAGTTTACCATCCCTTACTAGTAGCTGAAAACAGAAATGTGGTCATATTTATCCAACATTTTAAGTTAAACCGAAGAGCAGTGACTTACCAGTTCTCTGCCTGCTTGATCCCGGAAACAACAGCGAAAAGAGAAAGAAGTTGTCGCCTTTTAACACTTTTTAGGCCACATGGTGCAAACCACAGGAAGAGGCCCTGCAGTCGCTGTCTTAAAGAAGCACGAATGCGCGCCTATTGGACTAGTTTCGTTCAAAGATGGACTCGAATCAATTCCTTTTAAGGGCATTTTAACTGATAAAAGACAGATCAGAAATGAGAGAAAAAGCCCTCGGTCTTTAGCATACATAAAAATCACACAAAGAATTAAAGAGGAAGTCTACTAAACATGTGATCAGATTGCATCAGGCTTCCACATCTGATGGTGGGGCTTTAAAAACATGATATTCCATCAGTTTTAAATAACAGCGGGGTTGGTATGTGAGCAGATATCACCGGTGGAAGATGTTACACTTGTTTTGTGTGTGTTTTTATGAATAGTTTCGTAATAACTTGAATGTTTGAAGCATTATCTTGCTTGCGGCACTTGTAGAGCTCTTTCCTGGGGGGGAGGGGTGGTTGCTATGTTGTGCAAAACCACACTGTTTCATCAGCTTATTACATATACTTATGAGGGTGTGGTATTGTGTCATATAAATGTCATATGAGTTTAATTTAAAATCATGGCTAATTTGGCATTGTTTTACAGTAAGATGCTGATAAGTAAAACAGTTGTAGATCTTTTGAAATATTATATGCATACAGGATTAAACATATTATGAGATTATCAAAGGAAAATGTAATATCAGACACTCTTTCTTCGGTGTCACTTTCCTCAGATGCTTGAATTTAAACACTTTTGTCCCAGTCTCCCCTGAGTATTTGGTAGTTTGATAAACAGGAGGCCGCTCTTTTATTTCTCTGAACATGATGTACACGAGATGGACTTGGTTGTCTAGACAACCCAAACCTCAAACTCTCGTTTGACACGCACAGAAGGAAGTGGGGGATGTGCAGATACTTCTCTGTGATGTACAATGATAGTGTTGTACAAAAAAAAAAACCATCTCATTTACAGACATCCCATTATATACACCTGGGTGATTATTATATGGGCAGTTTTGGCTCTGGTGAAGTTTAGAAAGTAAACATTCTTAAAACATATGCTTTTCTCATTTTCACTAGTTTATTTCATTTGTCTAATAATAATGTCCAACAGTGTGTATATATGAACCACAGGAGTATTCTGTCTTTATTTTATATTATTTTTAAGTCATGATCATTTCCACTGTGTCAATTCCAGTTCATCTCATTTAATGTATTATGTTTAATAATATTATGTTTAATTGGAAGCAAAGACCTTTTTGAACATTTTTGGAACAAAATGGCCTTTTTCCGTCTTGCTAATTTCATGGCTAGCAATTTATATATTCAGAATACACACAATTATGATGCACAATAAAAATAGTAATTCCACAAGTACTTAGATTTTTTTTTCTTTTCCCCTCTCACATCCCATATTCTAAATATTCTGTATTTAATCTCAAGCTCATCTCTGACATGTTTGTCGTCTTGGTAAACAAACATACTAACTTATAGTATATTTGTTGGTGGAATATATAATACATTTTACAAATGGTTTGCCATTATTTCACTTATTGTTTAGGATTTTTTTTTTTTTATATATATAATAACTCTTTTTTTTTTTTACTATTAAATTACATAATATTTTATGATCGCACATTTGTTTTTGCGCTAAGGGTAAAACAATAAAATCTACATAAAACTTATTCAAACATAGTAAAATATTATAGCACAGTGACGTCCAAACCAGGGCCCGTGGGCCATATCATGCCATAAAAATAGGAGGGGGGCGTGGGTGGGTGGGATCATGCCATTGGAGCATATCTTCATTGCAAATTTATTTGTGTTACAACACTTTTTGTTTTATTTTTGCATTGAAATTTAGAGAACATACTGGAAATACCAGATATACTGGAGCTGGGAAAAAAAGCCTACTAGTAAATCACTTTATTTCAAAACATTTGCAGCAGCTTGCATATCCAGCATGTGTGTGAAACACGAGCATCTGAGATTATGAAAGCTGAAGGTTGGCATCTATAAAGTCAAATCTAGAGGACATTGTTTGCCTCCCTTTTATCAGACACACAAATCACTCACTGAGCAATTCACTGAGACCAATGGATCCTTTATCAATTCCATGAACTTGATAATGTTTTACAACTATGCGTCTATAAAGTGTATTCTCACTGTTCAAGCAGTAAGGGTTGAGCCTGGACATCCTTTATATGCCTATTTCTGTTCAAAACAAGATTAAGTCCTGAAATAAATATCATGGTATAGATAGCATCTTTTAACTAACTACTTGAAAAGATGGGTATTATCCAGACAGGTTTAGATTAGGGTTAATTCAATTACCATCTTTGCCTTTAGTTTGTAAGACGAGCAAATTATTGCTACATTTAATACACAAATCCAACATTTATATATTTTTTTTTTTTTATTTATAAAGATTCAATCAATTATTTCAGACATTTTAAATACAATCAACATTAATCAATAAATTAAAGTTATCATAAATTTTTACTGTATTATTAAGCAAGGTCACCATCTTTTCCACATACATGCCCTGACGGGGATTTCTAAATTGCCTAAAATGTCCGGTTTTGTATGGCAGGCCATTTCTTCATACTTGGTGATGGTAATGACTGAAACATTGGTTGACCAATAGCGTGCAGGTATTGTACATAATCGACCAATCGTGGCGTGCGAGAACGGTCAAACCAATGCTAATACGCGTACATACTGTATGAGGACTGTAGATCACGTCACTATGAAAAAACAAAACAAAGCCAAAACCCTGACATTTTAGGCAATTTAGAAATGTCGGGCAAGTCAGCATTTTAAGTAGTGCTGCAATTCAGGTGTGGGGGGGGGGTCTAAATGCTGTATGATCCCATATATTCTATCCCAGAGTCACCACTAGATGGCTTAACTAGTTCAGATCAGAGACCGTAACTGGTGATCTGCCTTACATTCTATTCACACACCCACAGGTGTATTTATGTTACGTTATGCTGTATATCCATGTATCAAAACCTTTATTAATACATACAACAGTAATGGAATGTAGTTTCATTTTACTGTTGTCATTTTTGCTTACTGCTCCAAAGATGGGCCTATGCAACTACATTATTCATTAGTTAGTGATAACTGATAATAAGTGGTTTATCATGTGTTATTTGAAACCAAGTGAACGTTTTTCATGGGTGGAGAACATTTTTGTCATCATGACTAGATTAGAGTATATTGGATACACTGAATTACTCATAAGTAAGTTTTATGGTAGAGTTTGTGCTGTAAAACGTGAAAGGGAGGGTCATTGTGCTCTTATAAAATGCACCTCCAAAGTATCCTATTGTAAAATACATTCCCCTGTTGTTTAGCTGGATTGATCTTTCAGGTGGATTTTTTTATATCCAAATATTAAGGATGAATGTGCTCTGTTTTTCTGTACTTGCCATTTTATGCAGGTTTGCTTCAAGTGCAGGTAAGCAGGTTAAATGGTGTATATGTCATCTTATTTATCATAAAAACAGATTTACTGTTAAACCTGATGCTGCTGAATTTAGGTTAGTCCATCAATTTTAGTGAAGTTTTGCACTGTATATGTTGGAAGGCTTGCAAGAATTATAAGTTTACGAAGATTTATTAGAATCTGAGAACAAGAGTTGTTGATTTTTGAGCAACTTCAGAATTAAAACATGGAATTAAACACCTTTGAAGGTTTTAGAGGTCCAGTTCAAATCTTTTTAACCTGAACATAGACAACATACACTGGTCATTGTCTGTATTCATGTAATTAATTAAATGTGAATATATTTCATTATCAATATATTACATATACATTAGTTTGCAATAAGTCAACTTGGTTTCCTTTCAGATTGGTGCTATCAATCTCAAGTAACTTGCAACAATCAGTCCAAAGAAAGATGCGTAGGTGAGCATTGTGCCTTGTTCAATGTTTTATATAAAATTATTAGAAAAAAAATACAGTATTTTTCAAACGTTTGGGGTCAGAGATATTTATTTATATTTTTATTATTTAAAAAAAAAGAAGAAACACTTTTATTCAAAAAGGATGCTTTAAATTGCTCAAAACTTGACAGTGAAGTCTCTTTGAACTTTTTATTAATCAAAGAATTTGTAGTAATCAGCACAACTACCACAATATTTCAGCTTTCACTGTACTTTTGATCAATGAAATGCATCCTTGATGAGCAAAGTATACTTATTTTAAAGACATCAAATCCTTTAAACTTTTGAACATATGTGTATGATTTATATTAACATAACATGACTTTTTGTATAGGACCGGATGATTGGGCAATAGTAGCCGCAGACTGTGGAAATACAAAACAGTCACCTATTAACATTGTAACAAAGAAAGTTGTCTTTGACAGTCGTCTGACCCCAGTGCAGTTTACAGGCTACCAAGAGACAATCAGTACTCTCATTACAAACAATGGACACACTGGTAAGTTACTCTTAAGTATAGCCTACATTTTCATGGTGAATATCCTTTACCCATTATTGGCAACTGTATATTAATTTCACTTTATAAACAACTTTTGCCATATATTTTATCATCTGTAGTGCAAGTTAATCTGCCAGACAGAGCAGCAATTAGTGGGGCCAATTTAGGAGCCAATTACAAAGCTCAGCAGCTTCATCTGCACTGGGGCAAGAATGGTGGACCTGGATCAGAACATACTATAGATGGAGAGAAATACCCTATGGAGGTAACTATTGAGAAATCCATCTTATTTTTAATTTAAGAACAGGGACGTCCATTTGTAAGTTGAATGAAGTTGTGTGGCTTCTGGTATCATCCACTTCCGGTTATTTTAGCTGTACAAAAACAATCCGTCATGCTGCGTGATATTGCAAAGTGCTATTTGTTATCATTTTTTATTTTTTTATTTTATTAACATATTATATATAAACACTCTGGTTTATAGTAGTCCAAATAGTTTTACAGTTTACTGCACTTTAATTATCATAGTGGCTAATGAATCAGAAGTCTCGCACATTCACAGAAAATTTCCGCATTGCAAAATAAGGTGGACAGACAGGCTTTATTCCTACACTTATTTGTGAATCGATAAGAAACTAAGCATGCATATTTTTTTTTATCCTTAACAGCTTCACATTGTACATATTAAAGAAAATTACAACTCTGTGGAACAGGCCATTAATGACCCTTCAGGAGTTGCTGTCCTTGGACTTTTTTATGAGGTAAACCAACAGATGTCTTGTTAAATGTTTGCTACTAACAGCTAATACAACAGTGTTTTATCACATGCATCTTATTTTACAGGAATCACCGAGTGCCAATAAAAAATATGATGGCATTATAAATTCTCTGAAAAATATTACACATCCTGGTAAGGTTATTTTATTTACCTTCGAAACTTAATAAATACGTTTTTATTGCTTCTTGTTTGATTTACAGCAGTGCTGTAGTCACTCAAGGTTGCGATAGCTCTAATATGGGAGGAACTTGTTTGATAATCTATTATTATTCAGACAGGCTATATTTAGAACAAAGAACGGGAACTTCGTGACAACTTGTAAAACATATTTTTTAGGCACCAATGTAACACTGTCAGCTGTATCATTAGACATGCTCATTCTCCCCCATAATGAATTGGAGAGGTACTTCCGCTACCAGGGGTCCCTCACCACACCAGGCTGCTCTGAAGCTGTGGTCTGGACAATATTTGAGAAAGCGATTCCACTCAGCAAAGAACAGGTAATTTGCTGTATGTATAAACAAGTGAAACTTTAACACATCATAAGAATGAAAGAATACCATATAACCGTCTTTTGTTTGTCTTGCAGCTTTCTGCGTTTTCAAACCTGACGTTTTCTGACGGGACTGCCATGGTAAATACACACCGCCCCGTTCAGCTGCGGTATGGACGTGAAGTGTATTATTCTAGGAGTTATGTTTTTTGTGTTAGCACTGCCTTATTTGTCAGCTCTATTTTCACATCCCTCTGTGTTCTCACTGTCTGATTTATGTTGAGGTTTTACTCGGAAGCAAGATATTTATCATTCATCAAATAATTCAAGGCGAATCAAACTTTATTGTCATTCAGCCATGTGTGCACTCTAAAAAATGCTGGGTTGTTTCAACCCAACTTTGGGTCAAATATGGACTAACCCAACTTTTGGGTTAAAAATTGAATGTAAAAATTTAACCCAACGGTTGGGTTAGTCCATATTTTACCCAAAGTTGGGTTGAAACAACCGAGCATTTTTTAGAGTGTACAATGATTTTTGGGTGTTTTCTCTGAATAAATGTTCACTAATTGATTATTACTGTTGCCTCTAGTAGTTCTGTGTGTGATTTTAAATTTCTGACCTATTTTTGGTTCATTTTAAGCCAGCATCGAAACTTAATAAATACGTTTTTATTGCTTCTTGTTTGATTTACAGCAGTGCTGTAGTCACTCAAGGTTGCGATAGCTCTAATATGGGAGGAACTTGTTTGATAATCTATTATTATTCAGACAGGCTATATTTAGAACAAAGAACGGGAACTTCGTGACAACTTGTAAAACATATTTTTTAGGCACCAATGTAACACTGTCAGCTGTATCATTAGACATGCTCATTCTCCCCCATAATGAATTGGAGAGGTACTTCCGCTACCAGGGGTCCCTCACCACACCAGGCTGCTCTGAAGCTGTGGTCTGGACAATATTTGAGAAAGCGATTCCACTCAGCAAAGAACAGGTAATTTGCTGTATGTATAAACAAGTGAAACTTTAACACATCATAAGAATGAAAGAATACCATATAACCGTCTTTTGTTTGTCTTGCAGCTTTCTGCGTTTTCAAACCTGACGTTTTCTGACGGGACTGCCATGGTAAATACACACCGCCCCGTTCAGCTGCGGTATGGACGTGAAGTGTATTATTCTAGGAGTTATGTTTTTTGTGTTAGCACTGCCTTATTTGTCAGCTCTATTTTCACATCCCTCTGTGTTCTCACTGTCTGATTTATGTTGAGGTTTTACTCGGAAGCAAGATATTTATCATTCATCAAATAATTCAAGGCGAATCAAACTTTATTGTCATTCAGCCATGTGTGCACTCTAAAAAATGCTGGGTTGTTTCAACCCAACTTTGGGTCAAATATGGACTAACCCAACTTTTGGGTTAAAAATTGAATGTAAAAATTTAACCCAACGGTTGGGTTAGTCCATATTTCCATATCAAAGTTGGGTTGAAACAACCAAGCATTTTTTAGAGTGTACAATGATTTTTGGGTGTTTTCTCTTAATAAATGTTCACTAATTGATTATTACTGTTGCCTCTAGTAGTTCTGTGTGTGATTTTAAATTTCTGACCTATTTTTAGTTCATTTTAAGCCAGCAATAGTAATTTTCAATCAATAGTTAATTAAAACAAGCCAGCAACCAGTTGGGTTAAAAACAAGCCAGCGAAAGGTTGCCAAAATAACCCAATTTGAGTTATTTTTAACCCAGCATTTTTAGAGTGTTTCAGTGTATAATGAATAACTAACCCTGTGAAAATTTCACAGGCTGAACACTTTTTAATATTTATTGCACCTGTTAGAGCTGTATGGAATAAAAAGGAAGTGTGCTCTCATTGGCCAGATTCTCAGAAGACAGGTTATTCATTGACGTTCCAAGTTGGGTGATTTGTTATTGGTACTGAATACCTGGCAACCAAAGGAGAGCTGAGAAGGAAATGGCAACTTTTAGAATTTTAAATTCAAAGAAAAAAAACAACTTTATTTTGAGAGGCAGACAATATCAAAAAAGCATACTAATTCATGCATAAACACATACCACCTGTACCTCTTACCATTACATAGCCTACTATTAAATGGACTATCGGTTATCAGAATTTTTATTAATTTTTTACTCATCCAAAACATGCATGTTGCATGTTTAATTCAAATGAATTTAAAGAGAATGAAAAACACAAATTAAAAGGAGATGATCAAATTACGTACCAAATTAAATAAATCAGAATATAGCCTATAATAAAGGTAATAAAGCCTAGCTAAAAATCACTCAAATCAGATAAAAGCAATGCTGAACGTGTAGGCTAGTGTACGAGGGTGTGTTTGGGCGGTGTTAAAACACCTTTGAGCTGAAAAGCTTTGCTGGACCTGGCAAACCTGATCACTGTGACCAGTCAGCTGCCCAGGACCCGATCTTCGTGAGAGTAACAAGCAACATGGATCGCTGGAAAGGCAGGGTTGCTCTTGTCACTGGAGCTTCAGTGGGAATCGGAGCTGCAATCGCAAAGTCTCTTGTCCAGCATGGCATGAAAGTGGTCGGCTGTGCCAGAAATGTGGAGCAAATAGAGGTAATGCACCGTTAGCATATGCTTTATAGCATACACTCGCGAGAAGTACATGTGTATGCACCGGCTGAAGAATCGTGTGTTCTTTTGTCTTGCAGAAACTGGCTGCGGAATGTGTCAGTAGTGGATTCAGCGGCACTCTGATACCATATAAATGTGATCTGTCTGTAGAGGACGACATGTTATCCATGTTCTCCTGGATCAAAGTTCAACATCAGGGAGTTGACGTGTGCATTAATAATGCTGGTTTGGCTCTCCCAGAGCCACTGTTGAGCGGCAAAACCAGTGGCTGGAGGACTATGATGGATGTAAGTAACACTGTAGCGACGAAAAAGCCACCGACTCATTTCTGCGAATCGGTTCTTCCCAAGGGTGCTTTCGAATCACTTAAAGATTCGAATCTTTTAAGAATCATTTGTTTCGAACCAGTGGCTCGGAGCCCGTATCAGACTGTCAAAATCACGTGATTTCATCGCTCTGAAATATTTCGAAAGTTCAATGGTTTCCGTTCGGGGCCGATCTCTGTGAACCCATGAATGAGAACAATTGAACCAGTAGGCTATGGGTTTTATCTGATCTCGGATCCGCTTTATAAATTTGTAGACATTTTTAATGAAATATTTGTGTAATTAAAAGGAAGAGTAGTTGGTAATATTCTCTTATTGGTGCTTTTAGACAAGCCATCCATAAAACAAAAAAACAAGCCCCGCAAAGAACACACAGGGCCTATAGATTTAATGGTATTTGATGAATTGTTGATTGCAATAATTCTATTTAGAATTAGAATTATATATACATCTCTTCCATTTTTCCTAGCACTCTCTATTCTAATTCTATTTATTAAAAAAGCTAAGTAATAATTGTAATAATTAATAATAATTACACTAGCTTTTCTAATCTTTTTGTATTCCATCTACAGTCGTGGTCAGAATGATTGGCACCCTTGGTAAATATGATCAAAGAAGGCTGTGAAAATAAATCTGCATTGTTAATCATTTTGATATTTTATAAAAAAAATTCACATAAATCTAACCTTTCATTGGAGAATAAGAATTTAAAATGGGGGGAAATATCATTATGACATGTTTTTCTCTAATACACATTGGACACAATTAACGGCACCCTTTTATTCAATGCTTTTTGAAACCTCCATTTGGCATAATAACAGCTCTGAGTTTTCTCCTATAATGCCTGATGAGGTTAGAGAGCACCTGACAAGAGATCAGAGGACATTCCTTCATCCAGAATCTCTCCAGACCCTTCAGATTCCCAGCTCCATGATGGTGCTTCTTCTCTTCAGTTCACCACACTCAGTTTCTATAGGGTTCAGGTCAGGGAACTGGAATGGCCATAGCAGAAGCTTGGTTTTGTGCCCAGTGACCCATTTTTGTGTTGTTTTTAAGGTTTGTTTTTGGATTATTGTCCGGTTGGAAGATCCAAACGTGGCCCATTATAAGATTTCTAACAGAGTCAGTCAGTTCTTGATTTTTTATCTGTTGGTATTTGATAGAATCAAAGATGCCATGTATCTAAACAAGATGTCCAGGACCTCCAGCAAAAATATAGGCCCACAACATTAAAAATACAGCAGTATATTTCATTATATATCTATATATAATATTTATTTTATCCCTGTGTGCACCAAACCCATCTTGAGTGTTCGTTGCTAAAAAGATAATTTTTTTTTAGTTACATCTGACCATAGAAGCCAGTCCCATTTGAAGTTCCAGTCGTGTCTGACAACAGAATATGCTGGGGATTGGTTTTGGATGAGAGCATATTCTTTTCTTGATTTTTTTGTCTTGAAACCCTCCCAAACAACATGTGGTGTAGGTGCTGTTTGATTTTTTTGTTTAAGGTTTTCTGACCCTGCGACTCAACTATTTTCTGCAATTCTTTAGCTGTGGTCCTTGGAGAGTCTTTAGCCACTCAAACTCTCCTCCTCACTGTGCATTAGGACAATATAGACATAGACACACGTCCTCTTCCGGGCAGATTTGTAACATTTTCTGTTGATTGGAAATTCTTAATTATTGCCCTGATGGTGGAAATGGGAATTTTCACTGCTCTAGCTTTTTTATTAAAGTCACTTTCTAATTTGTGAAGCTCAATTATCTGTTGCTGCACATCAGAACTGTATTATATGGTTTAACTCATTGTGATGGATGATTAAGGGAATTTGGCCTTTGTTTTCCCTCCTATT
>NW_015505337.1:97458-101131 GCF_001515645.1 Sinocyclocheilus grahami
TGCCCTGATGGTGGAAATGGGAATTTTCACTGCTCTAGCTTTTTTATTAAAGTCACTTTCTAATTTGTGAAGCTCAATTATCTGTTGCTGCACATCAGAACTGTATTATATGGTTTAACTCATTGTGATGGATGATTAAGGGAATTTGGCCTTTGTTTTCCCTCCTATTTATATTTCTGTGAAACAGGAAGCCATGGCTGGATAATTTCATGTTGATAATCTGGTATGCTCAAAATTGTAAATGGGAATATACTTCACAGATATTTTACTCATAAGAATTTCTTGGGGTGCCAATAATTGTCCAACATGTATTTGAGAAAAACATTTATGTCATAATGATATTTCCCCCCATTTTAAATTCTTATTCTCCAATGAAAGGTTAGATTTATGTGATTTTTTTTTAAATAAAAGATCAAAATCATTAACAATGCAGATTTATTTTCACTTTGATCAGATTTACCAAAGGTGCCAATAATTCTGACCACGACTGAATTTGTTTTCTTTTTATTTATTATACAAATATCAAAAGCAAAAAAGGCCTCTAACACTAGCTTACTCTATTCATTTTCTATTCTATCTGTTTTTATTTTTATTTATTATATAATAAAAAACAACAGCCTTGCTACGTGTACTGTGTTAAGCTAACTGAGACTTGTTATAACTATTAATACAACATAAACATAATATTACAACTTATATATGTACAAAATGACGCAGTTATTGCATGCTATAGTCAGACTGTGTGATCCTGTTGTGGATGCGCTCTTCCCATAACAACGCGCTGAAACACGGCAACTAAACCCAAAGAATTCACAACATTTTATTATAATAATGTTCTCATTAGAATGTTATATACACGACATTCCCAATCATAGTTATTAATGTTGTGCACTGCTGTTTGAGCTGCGTGCGCTGAGCTAAAGATGATCACCGGTAAACTGAAGCGCTCTTTTAACTTAACCAAACGCATTCTATATGAGATAAATCAGATATACATCAAATAAACACAATATTACAACGTACAATTGCACAAAAGGCTGCAAACGAACAGCGCGCATCTGAAGTGTCTCTGAAGGAAATAATGCATTATTTATCGGCTTTAAGATATCGGCCAAATTTTCTTATCAGGCCGATACCGATAACAGAAAAAATGAGCCGATATGGGCCGATACCGATATGGTGGCCGATATATCGTGCATCCCTAATATATATATAAAACATTTGCTATGTGTTTGTAAAAGCTGTTTTTATACATGTTTTGACCAGCAGGAGTCACCACCTTGTGGTGTTTTCAGTGCTTCGAAACAGTGAATCATTTTGCAAGCAATTGGTTGAAAGTTTTAATTTTTTATTTTTAAATAAGGGTATTTATTGTAATTGCATGTATCCACATTTCAATTTGTTGTATTTATAAAAAAAAAGTCAACCTGAATATAGTTATGTACTAATAAATATAATTTTTTTGAATGTGTGTTGATAATACTGTTGAAAAATAGCATATATTTGTTTGGCTATTAAATTAACTTTTCACTTGATCAGTAAAGAACTTGTTTTACTCTAATATTCAATAATTTCATATTAACAGTTCACTCGTTGGTTTTGAAAGAAATGGATCTTAAGTTCAGTGAGTCAGTACTGTTGAAACCGCTCAGACAAATTTATGAAACAAAGAGTTTCACTTTTTGTTTAGGTGAATGTCATTGGCCTGTCAGTGTGCACCCGTGAGGCATACCAGTCCATGAAAGAACGAAATATTGATGATGGTCATATCATTAATATTAACAGGTACAGGAATGTTTTATTAGACTTTTTGCCTGTATTCAGATTCCAGCCTGTGCTGGGCCAACAAAACTTTTAATATATTTGTATGTTTTAGCATGAGTGGACACCGGCTCGTCAACAATGCCGATATACACTTCTACACCGCCAGCAAATATGCAGTGACGGCTCTCACAGAAGGTTTGAGGCAAGAGTTACGAGAGGCCAAAACCCACATACGTGCCACGGTAAGCGCAGGAGGATCAGGATTTGCTTCTGCTGAACACTTTATTTATGTAATATGATTACTGCATGTACAAAGACTTGTTGGCACTAAGTGTTCTCTCTCTTTAACAGTGTATTTCTCCTGGTTTAGTGGAGACCGAATTTGCCTACCGACTCTTAAGTAAAAACCAAGAAAAAGCTGCTGCTACTTATAAAAGTATAAAGGTATAGACCAATTCTGATTCCTTTCTATACAACATGTTGAAGGTCATCATTTACATGTTTAAATATTACAGTGCCTACAAGCAGCTGACATTGCAAACGCAGTGGTGTATGTCCTGAGTGCTCCTCCTCATGTTCAAGTAAGCATTATGCATCACTGGAGAAAACAGTATTGTGCTGTTAGTGTTTGCTGACATTGTTCATGTAAATAGGCAGTTTACAATCAGTTTTAGCAGTGTATGGTAGGTATTTAAAATTTCATGATTAAATTCTTATATAATGTTTTTCCTTTCCCATTTCTAGATTGGTGACATTCAGATGAGGCCTGTGGAGCAGTTGACATAAACTGAACAGAGAAACTGGAGGAAGCATCTCTGACATCCTTATCTTAATAGCCCATGAATAGCATAAAATATGAAATGTAGAGCTGACAATAGCCACAAGAATGTCCCATACATTTTTTCTGCACTCCAAATCTTTGAAATGACTTGATGATAATAATACAATTTTTATAATAATTGTTTTGTATATATTAAAAAGACCAAATTAATATTGGAGAAATTATTTAAGAAGTACAGAGCGCACTTTGCATCAAGTACTGATGCAGAATCACTAGAATTTATTTTGCTTGACATCATAATAATTGACTTCTTGAATGAACATTTACAGATCTGATGATGCTTTACAAATTTCTGTTCAATTCTGTGACTGCAGTTCTGACCTTTTAATATTTTTAAGTGAGATATTAGCTCATTAAAAAAAATGTTTCTATTTTCTTCTTAAAGTGTATTTGATTAAACTAACAAATCGCTACTTTTCAAGTCAAGGAGGAAAAAATATTGCTTTACAAACATGGCTGAGGACTATAGACCCCAAATAACTGAATTTGCAATAGCTTTTATCTAAATAAATAAATCAAAATAAATCAAACGTTATGTATGGATATTACTAGTGGCTACCTGTTAAGTTCCGTATCAGTTACAAAATATTATTACTTGCCTATAAGGCCCTTAATGGGTTAGCTCCTGCGTACCTAACTAGTCTTCTACCACGCTACAATCCATCACGCTCCCTAAGGTCGCAAAATTCTGGACTTTTGGTAGTACCTAGGATATCAAAGTCCACTAAAGGAGGTAGAGCTTTTTCGCATTTGGCTCCCAAACTCTGGAATAGCCTTCCTGATACCGTTCGGGGTTCAGACACACTCTCTCTGTTTAAATCTAGATTAAAGACACATCTCTTTGGCCAAGCATTCAAATAATGCATCTCATAATCTTTTACTGCAGTCATAATCTTTTACTGCAGTTATATCTAATCAAATGCACATTATTATTCGTTAGTTTGGGTTAAACAAATCATTTTTGCTTGGTTAGAACAGCAGCTACGCTAATTATGTCTCTATTCGTTTCTCTGTTTTTTGCACAAGCTTTAGTCTGGATCCAGAACACCTGAGAAGAGATGATACAAC
>NW_015505337.1:101498-125736 GCF_001515645.1 Sinocyclocheilus grahami
ATTGCAGCCATTTGCTAAAATCATTTAAGTTAATTGTTTTCTCATTAATGTACACACAGCACCCCATATTGACAGAAAAACACAGCATTGTTGACATTTTTGCAGATTTATTCAAAAAGAAAAACTGAAATATCACATGGTCTTAATTATTCAGACCCTTTGCTCAGTATTTAGTAGAAGCACCCTTTTGATCTAATACAGCCATGGGTCTTTTTGGGAAAGATGCAACAAGTTTTTCACACCTGGATTTGGGGATCCTCTGCCATTCCTCCTTGCAGATCCTCTCCAGTTCTGTCAGGTTGGATGGTAAACGTTGGTGGACAGCCATTTTTAGGTCTCTCCAGAGATGCTCAATTGGGTTTAAGTCAGGGCTCTGGCTGGGCCATTCAAGAACAGTCACAGAGTTGTTGTGAAGCCACTCCTTCGTTATTTTAGCTGTGTGCTTAGGGTCATTGTCTTGTTGGTATAACAAACTTTTGCTACAAGTTTGATTGCATCATATAATAATTGCTGTTAATATTATTCATCGTCTGTTTTATTACGTCTTATATTGATTTTTCCGTTCTGCTGGTTCGTCTGGTCAGAGGAGAACTGGCCCCCGAACTGAGCCTGGTTTCTCCCAAGGTTTTTTCTCCATTCTGTCACTGATGGAGTTTTGGTTCCTTGCCGCTGTCGCCTCTGGCTTGCTTAGTTGGGGACACTTCATTTCCAGCGTTATCGTTGACATAATTGCAAAGATATTATTTAAACTGAACTGAGCTGGATGTTGACATCACTGAATTCAATGATGAACTGTCTTTAACTGAAAAATGAGTGTTTACTATTGTCATTTTGCATTATTGACACTATTTTCCTATTTAATGCTGTTCAGTTGCTTTGTCACAATCTGTATTGTTAAAAGCGCTATATAAATAAAGGTGACTTGACTGGACTAGTGCATAAAAACATACAATTAGCATTCAAGTTTCAGAAAAAAAATGATGCAATAGCCTTTTTATCTCCCTATACTGCATTGAATATTGATGTTCATGTTGAATTTAAGTGCGAATTTCTAATGGCGCTGCATGAACCTGACACTTCCGAACTAAAGAGAAGGACGTGGAAGTGCTATTCGCAGCAGCAATCCTAACGGTTAAACACGTTTTACTGAACTGAATTTTATTGTTACACTGGAAAATGCGGAGGTAGAACATAATAGCAAGCTATTGCAAATAATGTCTGAATTGCAAGTATTGAATGTGACAGAAAACCCAAGAAAATCTTGGAGGAACTGACAGGATTCAGGTGCGCTGATATAGGGGGAGCGCAGGGCACAAAGTAACGCGGGGTTAGTTGTAACGCACACGGTTGTAATATTTCCACACATGCTAGCATAACCAAATTTACAGTATTTATTAGTTACCATATCAACATTATATAGGAAAAAATCTTGAAGATGTCAATGAACATTTATTTTACCATAGTAAAATAAAAATTCTGGCTTAAGTACATTTTTCATCTCTGTTTATATTAATAATTTAAAATTAGACATTATTATTTTTAAAAATGCTATTATTTTAGTCTCCAATCTGTTATTTATCAGTTTAGATAGTTTTTGTTTAATGCTTCGCTAACTAGCAGAAAGACGGCAACTGGTTTTAAACTCCAGTTGTGCAGATGGGGCACGCTGTAACACTGCGTTACAGTGTGCTGTTCTATGACATTACACTATTTACTTTAATGCATTTTAATGAGAAACAACAAGAAACAGGTGAATAAAGACTGACAGTCAATGTTTAATGTTTAGACATTATTATTTCAAGACATGTAAAGCATTTTTTGCTCGTTTATGTGGGCCGTCCCAAGCATGGTTGCAATGTGTTCATTGTCAAACTCCAAAATCAGATTATTTTTAATTCTTTAATTCTTATTTTATTTTATTAACAAAATATTTGAGCTTGTCTTGTATATTTTTTTCATTCGATCAGATAACATTTTAAGCTGTCATAGGTCATGTTACAACGCACCCCTCAGACGTTACAATGTACCCCACACCTATGGGGCATGTTGTCACATTTCACTCCCATTTTTTGAGGGTAAATAACGTAAAACGTATACACTGTAATCATGAAACAAAGCGACATATTTGTACTAGACAAGTGTAAAATTACTGTGGATAAAAAATATATATTCTGAACCCCATGTGGATTTACACAAACTGAGAAAGTCAAAAAGTGTTACTTTGTGCCCCGCTCTCCCCCTACAGTAGCAGAAAGTCTCTTGTACAGCATGGCATGAAGGTGGTCGGCTGTGCCAGAAATGTGGAGCAAATAGAGGTAATTATACAGTTATGAGGAAAATTCGCATATGATGCTTCAGGAAAAAAAACAACGAAATGCTGTGAGGACATCGCAGGTAATTTATGTAGCACCTGGATCATAGATCATTATGGACCACCTTAGATCATTTTAAATATAACTGATAGCCTATCTTAATTTATTTTCTATCTGCTTCTTTTACTCACCCTTGTGTTATATGATATCTGTATGATTTCTTGGAAAACAAAAGGGCACATTCAATGAAGTAACTGAAGCCAATGGAAACGTTTTTGAGATACTAGTATAAAACTTAGTAATTAGGCCATCTCAGATTTACTTAATTTGCAAGTGTTTTGACTGAAAACGTTTGTTAAAATAAATGTAAATTATGTATATCTTGAAGCTGTGAACAAAGTGTCTATGGCTCTAGCAAAAATGTCCAAGGTTATTAAAGGGATAGTTCACCCAAAAATGAAAATTATGTCAACATTTACTAACTCTTAAGTTGTTCCTAACCTTCTCCTGTTGAACAGAAAAGAAGATATTTTGAAGAATATGGGTTAAAAACTGTTTGATGAACCCCACTGAAAAAAAAATACTTTGGAAGTCAATGGGGACCATCAACATTTTTCAAAACATGTTCAACAGAAGAAAGAAACTTATTTATGTATTGAGTAAATGATGACCGAATTTTTATTTCGGGGTGAACTATCCCTGAAAACAGTGTACATTGCATTGCATTCTGACAAATTATTATGATACTAGAGCAGCAATAATACAAAGTTATAAACCTCTGACATTGGTTTTTGAGCTTTGTAACCTTCATGAAATTTCTTCCCTTTCACAGAAACTGGCTGCGGAATGTGTCAGTAGTGGATTCAGCGGCACTCTGATACCATATAAATGTGATCTGTCTGTAGAGGACGACATGTTATCCATGTTCTCCTGGATCAAAGTTCAACATCATGGAGTTGACGTGTGCATTAATAATGCTGGTTTGGCTCTCCCAGAGCCACTGTTGAGTGGCAAAACCAGTGGCTGGAAAACTATAATGGATGTATGTAAATCAAATAAGCAGTTATTCCTTATCTGAACTGCAGAATGTGTCATGTTAGTCACGGCCAAAACTTTTGCAGGTGAATGTCATTGCCCTGTCAGTGTGCGCCCGTGAAGCATACCAGTCCATGAAAGAAAGAAAAGTTGATGATGGTCATATCATTAATATTAACAAGTACAGGTTGCACCTTTGTTCTATGTACTCATTTTCTTGTCTATGTGCAGACACAAAAGCATTCAATGTCTTAAAATACATATTTTAGTATTTGTGGACACCGGGTCGTCAACAACGCTGATGCACACTTCTACACCGCCAGCAAATATGCAGTGACGGCTCTCACAGATGGTTTGAGGCAAGAGTTACGAGAGGCCAAAACCCACATACATGCCACAGTAAGCGCAGGAGGATCAGGATTTGCTTCTGCTGAACACTTTATTTATGTAATATGATTACTGCATGTACAAAGACTTGTTGGCACTAAGTGTTCTCTCTCTTTAACAGTGTATTTCTCCTGGTTTAGTGGAGACAGAATTTGCCTCCCGACGTTTTAGTGAAAACCCAGAAATAGCTGTTGCTACCTACAAAAGTGTAAAGGTATAGACCAGGGCTGTCCAAACTCGGTCCTGGAGGGCCGGTGTCCTGCAGAGTTTAGCTCCAACTTGCCTCAACACACCTGACTGGAAGTTTCTATGCCTAGTAAGAGCTTGATTAGCTGGTTCAGGTGTGTTTAATTAGGGTTGGAGCTAAACTCTGCGGGACACCGGCCCTCCAGGACCGAGTTTGGACAGTCCTGGTATAGACATTGTGATTCCTTTCTATACAACATGTTGAAGGTCATCATTTACATGTTTAAATATTACAGTGCCTACAAGTAGCTGACATTGCAAACGCAGTGGTGTATGTCCTGAGTGCTCCTCCTCATGTTCAAGTACGCAACGTGCATCACTGGAGAAACTATTGTGCGATTAATGTTTGCTGTCACTTCATCAATGTTCTGAATATGAGATGAATGGGATATTTTGGTGATAAGAATTTGTCAAAAATTAGAATAATCACTGTTCTTTGTTGGTTTCTACTGATATAGAGTCAATTTGAGCAGCAGTGGAAAATTTCGGCATTGTATTTTCTAGGTAGAATCTTGATTTAATGGCTGAATTGTTTAATATAATAGTTTTTTCCTTCCTCTTGTGTACGTAGATTGGTGACATTGAGATCACGCCAGTGGAGCAGTCGATGTAACCTGAGCAAATAAACGGGATCAAGCATCTCTGACACAATGTGACAGTGATGAAGGACAGAACTTGAAGTAAAAAAAAAGACTGTTCAATTTACTATATTGCTAATATATGTAGTATACTAGTATAGCATATTTACTACTAATAATAGTACATCTATTATTGTAAATGTTACTAGACAGACAAAAATATGATTTTTAGAAAAAGTTCTAAACACTCTTGGTGCTGTTTTAAATATTTTTAAAAAATCAGTTGTGCAAAATGCAGAATCACTGTCATTTATTTTGCTCGACATCATATTGATGAACATTTGTGGACAAAAAAATCAGTGCTGATGAAATGGGATACTTCTGTACAAACTTTAGCTCTGAATTTGCATCTCAGCATTGCAGGGTTACATTGCATCAATGGTTCTAACTTCACGATTAAGTTATTGACTTCGGTAACAAAAAAGTATAAACCCTGGTAACCCTTTTTATGTACTTCTGAAGATTTGGACTATAGTGCCGTGTTTTATGATCTACATTTATGGTGCTTTTTTGCTATTCTGGAGCTTTGGTAGAAACTACCAAATAGCTCTTTACTCTTTCTGTTTTATTTTTGAGAAATCAAGGGTGACACCTATTGAATATTGAGAAGTAGAGAAACTACTTCCAGTGCTTATTATGCCAAGAGCGTAAAACAATATTAGTGAAAGAGTCTGTCGCCTTGTTTTCCTCTAAAAACAGTATAGTAAAGAAAGGGATTAAAAAGCAACTGTTACTTTCCAATGTATTTATAGTATAAATGACAATCATAAAACTGATTTTTGCTTGCATTTGCTTTTATTTTAAGACTGTAGCTGCCCAATGTTTCGTCCTCATGCATGATTGGCATCTCAAGGAAAATTGCCTAGCAACCAGCCCTGAGTATAAGATGTGTGTTAAGGCTGTGAGGGAAGCATTAAGTGCTTGTTGTTTTGCCATTGAAGATTCTGCTTAAAAATGTAAAGTTCATTAAAATCATTTTGCTTTAAGCCAAATAGCCAGATTAGTTATATCTAGCCACTTTTTGTACTTTTTACCCGCTTTACATTCCTTCGCGTTCCTCTGCGGTCTTTAGATGGTCTGTCTCAGCATGTGGACAGAGCACGCAGTTACTCAGCAAAAGCCTCTTGTTCGTATGGGAACACAGTCCCGCCCTCTTAACCCCATTTCCATGACCGCAACAGCACGAAACACTGTGGAATCAATCATGAATTGTCTTTTATGCTCTGTAAGTGATACTATTGTACTGTTTTTGGAATGTATATTATTTCATAATGTCGACACCCTCTGAATGCTCTGAATTATTCCGTGTCTGGGAACCAGGAAGCTGGTATGAGACTCCACATTGTTTTCACACACTCGTTCTGAAACTGCTGAGTACAGCGGAGTTGCGGAGGAGGAAGCTGGTGTGATGCAAAATGGTGTGATGTTCTGTCCAGGCCATAATATTGGAAATGGATAATGGAAATCACACAGTGGTCTCCCTTGAGTAGTATGTTTTCATGAGAACGTGTTAATGAAACATCTGAAAACCCTGTTGAAACATACAGTATGTACTTTCAATGGCCCCAACTTTAATCGTTCAAGACCTAACTAGGAAGTCAGATCCCCCAAACCCCATAATTCACACCTTCACGTCCAGACTTCTACATGAATTAAATTTGAATATTTAAAAGCAGCTACTTCATATGCATTGTAACACTGTGATTTAAATCACATCTTCCATTGCATATTTCAGACTGCGATTCTGCAAAGGCCTTGCTTTCTAACAAGAACATGTGAGGATCAGCTGATGGGAGATTTGAGTTCAGTGTTACAATACATTTAATGTCGGACAGTGGGTGAGGTACCTAAAGCAGATTATCCTTTGAGAAGAATGTGACCCTTAAGTCCACTGGCAAAAGCTTTGTAAGGCCAAAGTCTGTGCTAGAACAATGACCATCATAAATGGACTCAGTGCACTCGCTTCTTTTTTGTTTTTTAACAGGAGAGCAAATGCTGTAAATAATCAGGTTACCTGGAGGAACACTTAACACTTCATTTATTAAAAACAAAACCCATACTGTGAAGCAGAGGAATGTTTTCTCAAAACACGCTATATTCCACCAGTGCTCTTATTTACTTTATTCAGCAATCATGTCGAGAAACACATGCTTCATAAAAATGATCTGATCTGTCAGTCTACCATCAAGGGAGCTATAAAAACAGAGTAGGTAAAAACACGCTGCTTATTAAAACAATGTTGCTGCATATCGTATGGCAGCCTAGAAGATAACCAACCGTTTGGTCGCACCATGTGGAGCTTGTTGAATTTCACTCTCTCTTAATTTTTCCACGCTTTTCTCGGTTTCCTCGCTCCTTGCTTCTCTTCATTTTCGTGTTCCTAGGTCTGCGGGTTGCCTTGGACGGAGTGTTAGTGTGTAGAAGAGGAAACATTGGTGCCGTGTTTATCTCTGGACCCTTCAACTGAAACTCAGTGTCCTTTTCGATCAGAGTCGGGAGGGGTGTTGTGTCTGTAACGTCCGGCAAAACTGCTTCATAGCAGATTTTGATTACACGCCTTCCTTTGTTCCTTCTACCATTGGTGTCCTTCAAACTTTCTGTTGGGTTTTCAAGTCGGTCCAATCCCAGTCGCTCTAGTACATCTGTTGGCCCGACTGTTGCAGAACCTGTGAACAATAGTGGATCCTGAGAGCTGATAACACGAGGAGGTCCTTCTGTAGAAGAAGCAATGATTTTCCTCATTCTCTTTCTTCCTTCTCTCTGCCTCGAACTTGGCATTTTGGTTCTAACAATGGGTGTTTTTTGTGTAGTAGTGAACACATGTCCCTTTTCATCCATGTAATGTGTAATCTGCGTCACTTCGTTTCTTACAGCATCAACTGGACTCTCGGTTGTTGATGTTGCGAGGCTGACACCTTTAGATGGACTAGTCGAGAGAGTTTCTTCCTTGAAATAAAGTTGGGTGGCTTCTGTGGAAGGGTTGTTTTTTCTTTGCTTTTTCTTTCCGGCTCTTTGCCTCAGCTTAGCTCTGATCTTATAGCGGACAATGTGAGATGCAGGTGAGGAGGAGACGAACTCTGTGTCGTTTGTTTGGTTGTGCTCTAGAATCTCTGGTTCTTTACCTGTCTTTATTGAGGTTGTAATGGTAGCAACATCCTGATTATCATTCACTGTCCTCTGAGGATCATCTCTCATCATCTTATTAGAATTTCCTACAGAGTCTAGCTCACTGTTCATGAAATTATTTTCTTTTATGCTAAACCGATTCATCTTCGCTGCTTCCTCCACAAAGTTGTTCTTACCCATGACCTCCTCTGTTTGACCGGTTGACGGCGCACCGGCCGTTCCTTCGTCGACCTTTAACACGGCATCAAGTTTTTTATTCTTCTTCCTGCCTTTACCCCTTCCTCTTTTCTTCTTGTTCTCTTTTTTCTTCTTGCTGGAATTTTTCTTCCTCTTCTTCTCTGACGTCTGAGTTTCTCCTTTACCTGTGTCTGCGGATGAGCTTTGAGAGGTGGAGACTGTGGCGAGCACTTTGATTAAATCCTCTGCAGCCGTCACCACATTTGTGAGCGAGGGTTCTTCAGGGGCGGTGGTCTTTGATTCAGAGAATGACGACTGTGTTGTGCTTTCAGCGTTCTGAGTCTTGTTCTGCTTTTCTTCGTCTGACTCTTTCTTAGGAGGAGCGATAGTCAATACATCAATGACATCAATGCCTCCAAAGTCATAAGCGTTTGATTCTTTAATCACTGCTACGGGAACTCTGTCATACTTTTTACACCTTTATGATGGAGAGAAGAGTTAAAAATTGCATTTTTTGGCAACTGTAGACTGTACACTAGACTAGAGTATATGGAAGGATTTAGAACTTCACAGAATTTGATACTTACACCCCATACCAGTGACGCTCAACACACTGCTCTTCAAATGAAAACTCAAAGCAAGGCACTTCGATCACATTAAAGAAAGCTTGTCCGACTACTCGGGATGAAGTGTCATTGACACATCTCAGGCATTCCTTTAAGCTGTAAGATGCAGATATAAGTGGTCATTAGCATAAATAAATATGGAGATGATTTCAAAATGTCTATTTTTTCAGCATTTTTACATAAAGATAATGATTTCGATTTGATTGCAGCTTTGACATCAGTTAAAAAAAATAACTTTCATTTGAAATCATACACAGCAAAAATTGGTAACCTGTTGCAATCGTTAACTTGATTTTTTTTTCCTACCTGATCTAATTCTTAAATGTAGGGTTGTTTGTACACCCTTAATTATAATATGATGGTTCTGTGAAAAATAGTTGTCAGTAAAAATTAGGCTAATTTATGTTGATTGTTGTAACATCCCAGAAGCACATTTTAACATTTTGTAGGTAACTGACAAATATCAACAAGATTTGTAGGTTATATGTTTTTGCATAAAACATAATTAAATCACAGTTTAGTCCTTCAATTAAATAGAATTGAAAAGAAACAATACTTAAATTCTCATAATAAAAGTGTCTCAATTAATATAACGTCATAAAAACGGCTTATCTACAATTTTTTTGTTTTTAAAGTAGTTTTAAATGAAGTAGACCTATAGCTTGTCATGCTGCTGGAGGCTGCTGTCATCTATCAAACTTACACATTCTGGACCACATCAAACTTACGCATTGTCGCAGTCGCAGTGGCTCAGGGGGTGCCATTTAAAGTTGGTGTATCCATAGTTGGAGGAAAACGCATGGATGACGTATGGGCAGTGATCGTGAACGCGACAACATTTGTCGGTCTCTTCGAATTCGCCTAGGGTGGAAAAATCACATGCACAAAATGCCTAAACACTTGCTACAGTACGAAAATGAAACATAATACTCAAGTCAGTGAATTAAAGTCAACTCACCTAACTGATCATAATGATCTGCGATGTTCCCTGCACCACACCAAAGTGTCCCGGGATAAGTGAAGCCTCGCTTGGTTCGCGTCTTTTTATTGTTCGCCGCATCAGAGTTCGGCTCTTTTGCTGGTTGTGTCGTCGCGATGAAGTTTCTGTCGCCTTTTGATTTCAACTTGTTACAATTCGCCTTCGCTTCGGACACCCCTGTCAAACTCATCTTCAAATCAGAGCTCATTTGGTTTCTTAGCCCAAGCCTGCAAACATGCATGAAGGATTTGACTTGCATTTCGTTTTGGATCACAGAGCAGTCCACCAGGCGGCCCTCAGAGTCATGCACAGAGCGAACCTCTTGAGCGCCATCGGTAACCTGATGGAGGTGATACTCTCCTACAACTGAACTTTTGGCGCAAAGAGTGTTGTTGAGCATGTAAAAGAGCTCTTTGCTCTCTTTTTCTGCATCTAAAGCTTGGCTTAAGAATTCGCCTTTAACAAAATTCCTGTCTAGATAAGACAGAAACACGAAAAACACGGACCACATCGCGGCGGGCGGCACTTTCAGCACCACGGAGTCTCAGACAGCACCGCAGCCTCTCCTGTCCTACGAGAACCGGCTTCTTTCACCGGCTGCCGTGGGTATTAATATATTGCTGGTCAATGATGGGAGGAGTCTGGCATTTAATTAACCCTTTCCTCCTCCAATGAACTTGAAAACCCTAATATGCATCTGTTTCCTCCCCCTGTCGTCCGTGTGGCAAGTGTACAGTGTGCAATGATTTCCGATGGATTCTCATTTCCAATGGATAGAGCCTATTTGCAAAAAGCAAATTCGTATTTATCTTATTTGCGAGAGGGAAAGGTTGCAATGCAAAAGCTAACAAACAAAAGGGTATTCTTGTTTTGTTTCTTTTTTAAAGTAAATCAATGCTTTGTTGAAACCACATTTTGTATTATTGTTATTACATTTTAGGACAATAGAAAGCATGGCATTACAGTTAAAAGTAGGCTATAAGACATGAGATTTACAAGTATTTAAGGCAAATTTAACCTAGGTATTGTACAAAGACATTCCAAACAAAAGGAAAAGAGGGGGGAAAAATAGGCCTATATATACATACATAAGTTATATAGCTATATATAGGTTATATATATTAGATAAGTAAAATACTTTGTTTTCAACCGTTTCATTAATCACAAAAGTCAGATTAAGTAATTCCTAAATAAGAGGTAACGATCGCAACAGTTCGCTGCTTGAGAGCTTGGCGTTAGAATCAGTATTTATCATTTTGTTATATATTTACATCACAAATATCACGAATGGTGATATTGTAAAACTCTTTGAGTTGGTTTAACATTAGAATACACTGACAGAATAAATGACTTCCGACCTCCTGAAAGTCATTGAATACCAGCACACAGAGTAAAAACAATACAAACTTTACATCACATCTACAAATACAATAGGACTATAGCATATTTTTCTAGATAAAATGCAAACACAATTTCAATGTAGGCTCTTTTTAATCAAGCCGTGTTTGTTGTGTGCAGGCGCACCGGAATATGTAATCCCACATAATGAATGTAGGGTGTAATGGATATGTGTGTTTTGACCGCAAGTAACCCCATCGCTCCCCACACCTCGAGATTTACTTTGGTGACGCAGCAAGGAGGAGGTTCCTTTGGCGCTTTCCATAGTAACAAGAGATGGGGTGATCCTTCCGACCCAGCGAGATTGGGCATTCTAATTTCACAAAAGGAATGGGTAGTGACCTAATTTGGAACAGTGGGCTTTTTCAGTTCAGACCAATGAAGATCTCCATGCAGTTATTGAACATCAGTCAGTGTCTTTTCCTATGGTTACATGGATCTTAACTTTGGGACTTTAACAGAAGCAGGCGCCAGCAAAGTGAAAAAGAGTAATTTGAGAAGAGAACGCACGTTTGTCCATATGTAAATATATTTGCAATTGTATATGGCTGTTGCGTTCAAACAATGAAATATGTAGCTTTCCATTGCTGTATTTCTTAGAAAAAGATCATATGATTAAAATGGTCCATTCCAGATGAGATTAACTCATCTTTATTTATTAAGTTAGCCTATAACTATTGGTGCAACATTGTTGAAAAGGGTACAAACGACGAACTAATACAATAACCAAATAAATCAGGATTTATGCAAGTGCAAGTCCAAAAGCAAAATATTTATGGTCGGCTTTTAAAGAGCCCCCATTGAGTCTAACAGTGGGCTTTGGCAAATCGGATTGGTGGGGGAAGAAACAAATGATGTAAAATCACCAGAGGCAACATGCGACATTGTAACATTGGACATTGGAAAATCGGCCCGATGTAGTATTAATTTAATGCTCATTAAAAAGTTTTGCCCGGATATTAATCAGCGCGTGTTCCGCATACCTGACGAACTGTTACTTCATTCCAACACACTGTGTAATTTCGAAATACCGCATTTTCTTTCAAACGTTTATGATCTACAATAGCACAAGTTCTTGGAGCACAAATCTGAAATACTGGAATATTTTTAAAACGATGGCATGACAGCGCAAAACTGTGCTCAAGATTTCTGATGTACAGAGGAGTTCATTATCTTAAATTGCACATGATTTTCAGATAGGTTAAAAAGGAACCCTATTTTCCTATATTAAACAATTAAATAAAATAGTCAGCTGCTCAATCAAGAGGTCACTATGAGAAATCTCTGCAGAAAATAAAATGTAAAAGACCAAAAGATTCAATAATAAAATTGTCCATAGCATCATAATTTCGATCTTTAGTGGATCGTATGGATGTACTGTAGGGTATAGGCGAGTCCTGCATAATGAGGTGGAAATTAATTGGAAAGGTGGCTCCTGGCACCTTGCACTTAAAAGGGTCATATGATGTTGCTATAAAGAACATTATTTTGTGTATTTGGTGTAATAAAATGAGTTTATGCGGTTTAAGGTAAAAAAAAAAACATTATTTTCCACATACTGTACATTATTGTTTCTCCTCTAAGCCCCGCCCTTCTGAAACCCGTCCAGCTCATTGGTCTGAAAAGCGAGGTGTGCTCTGATTGGCCAGCTATCCAGTGCGTTGTGATTGGCCGAATACCTCAAGCGTGTGACGGAAATGTTATGTCCCTTACCATACTGTGATGCCCTGTCCGGCCGGAGCGACGAGACAAAAACATTAAAACCCATTATAAACGAGGCATTTGTCTTTTTACGTGTTGCGTTGCATCGCACCGTGTAAACATAAAACCATGTCTGCATTTGTGATCGGAGAAATGACAAATAAGCGCTTCTCTACACTGCCCAAAACTCACGTTTGAATCGTCAGTGGCAAATTCTTTAAATATAAAAAACGTACTTACTCTGTGAGTCAGAACAGCCAGCATTGTAGTCTACTCTACCAGGATCAGGAAACAGTCCTCCATAAAATGCACTGGACACATCTGAATATTTGGGTTGAACTGTTCTGGAACAGTGTTGTAAATACAACATAACCACTGATTTCTAATCGTGTTCTCTTTTGGAAGACCAAACAAAGTTGTTTCGCTTTCACAACGAAACACATGGCGGGCTAGAGTGAGCGGAGGCCGGCCTGAGTGAGCAGCGGCCGGCAGATTCGACAAAGGAGCGTCCAGGGGGCTTGCGGCAACCACATGTGACGACCCCGGGCTGGACTCCGCTTCGTCCGGCGATCCACAGCGAGAAGTTGATGTATTTCCTCAGCGACCAGCACGGATCAGCTCCAGGCATGACGAAGCGGATATCGTCCTCTTTTGGAAGGCCAAACAAAGTAGTTTCGCTTTCACAACGAAACACAGTGCCTTCACGACATGGTAGCGGCGGCAACAACAATACTACAGCGAAAATAAAAGTTACGCCTTTTTTCTTTGCCTGAACATTTGGGTGGTGTTATGCAAATCTTCCCACATCGTGGCATAGACATGTGGGGGCGTGTTAGAACGATCCGTTTTAGGTAGGTGTGGTGGGGGATTTCTCTCTGGATTCACAGCCGACACCCAATCATGAATACATTTTTTATTTATTAAGGATGACGACGACAATCAAAGGCACAGAACATGCCTAAACAGCACACGTGCGAGAGAGAGAGACTGACTGAATGACTGAGCGTGTCCTCCATCAGGTTAAGTCATATTCATGAAAAAAATTTGTTTGTGATGTCCTAAGAGTAATGTTGTCTTTTCAGTGTTTATGGGTAACGTACTCCCTCATGACAGGTGTCAGTGCATCAGCTTCAGCTTTTCCCCCTGTCGTTTAACCCAGCGTTTACCCCTCACGTCACTAGCTCCGCCCTTGCGCCATAGCTCGTGACTGGAAGAGAAGATGAGTCGTTTTGAAGGGGAGGGGAGGTTAACGTTTTTTTTGATTAAAGATTACGAGGGCACATGAATTAAAAAAAAATAATGAAGTGCACGGATAAATTATTTATAATAAACACTACAGTATTCCATTAAAAAATAAGAATTTTTTTCAATCAGTGCAAAGAAATGCAAGTACTGGCAGTGCATCAGATGGAGAGATTGAAAAGTTAATCAAAGATGGCTGCTGCTCACTTTGGACAGAGATGGGGGAAGAAAAGAGTGGGCCCGAATGCAAACAAATTCTTCCAAAGGTATGTTCCAAATGTTAACATTTTCCAGAGTTACCATTCATGTTATCAGTCTGAGATTGTCTAAATAATCATACGTGTCATTGTCTGTTCTCCTTTTTGTCTCTCTTTCTGTCAATCTGTCCCTCTTTTAGGGTACACTTACTTGAGGAAGCTCCTGGAGTTTTTTTTTTCTTTTTTTCAAATAAATTCTAATATCACTCATATTTTCGTTGTCATTTTTATACTGGGGGGAAAAGGAGCACATATGGATGTTATGGGGTAGTAGGTGGGGATGCCATGAAAAGAAATGGTGTAAGGGCGAAACCCTTCATCTTTTTAAAGGTGACATGTTTAGTTGACATGCAAAAGTACATGTAGACTTAACAAGGACACTGTAAAATATGTATTTTATTTTAGTTGGAAGTAGATGCCATCTTAAGGATTTTAAGGTAACAATGTAATTTTGTGGAAAAACTAATTATTCAAAGCTCTGGTTCTATATCAAAACTGGAAGGAGTCTTTAATACACATATTTTAGAAGTTGTAATTCTGTATGAGTAAGTGTAAGTATATATATGTCAGGGTCTTGGGTAGGCATTGTAGTCTACTCTACCAGGATCAGGAAACAGTCCTCCATAAAATGCACTGGACACATCTGAATATTTGGGTTGAACTGTTCTGGAACAGTGTTGTAAATACAACTTAACCACTGATTTCTAATCGTGTTCTCTTTTGGAAGACCAAACAAAGTTGTTTCGCTTTCACAACGAAACACATGGCGGGCTAGAGTGAGCGGAGGCCGGCCTGAGTGAGCAGCGGCCGGCAGATTCGACAAAGGAGCGTCCAGGGGGCTTGCGGCAACCACATGTGACGACCCCGGGCTGGACTCCGCTTCGTCCGGCGATCCACAGCGAGAAGTTGATGTATTTCCTCAGCGACCAGCACGGATCAGCTCCAGGCATGACGAAGCGGATATCGTCCTCTTTTGGAAGGCCAAACAAAGTAGTTTCGCTTTCACAACGAAACACAGTGCCTTCACGACATGGTAGCGGCGGCAACAACAATACTACAGCGAAAATAAAAGTTACGCCTTTTTTCTTTGCCTGAACATTTGGGTGGTGTTATGCAAATCTTCCCACATCGTGGCATAGACATGTGGGGGCGTGTTAGAACGATCCGTTTTAGGTAGGTGTGGTGGGGGATTTCTCTCTGGATTCACAGCCGACACCCAATCATGAATACATTTTTTATTTATTAAGGATGACGACGACAATCAAAGGCACAGAACATGCCTAAACAGCACACGTGCGAGAGAGAGAGACTGACTGAATGACTGAGCGTGTCCTCCATCAGGTTAAGTCATATTCATGAAAAAAATTTGTTTGTGATGTTAATGTTGTCATGTTGTCTTTTCAGTGTTTATGGGTAACGTACTCCCTCATGACAGGTGTCAGTGCATCAGCTTCAGCTTGTCGTTTAACTGGCCATGCCAACCTGTGTCAGAACCAGACCTGGCTGACCCACAATCTGGCAGGTTTTTTTTGATTAAAGATTACGAGGGCACATGAATTAAAAAAAAATAATGAAGTGCACGGATAAATTATTTATAATAAACACTACAGTATTCCATTAAAAAATAAGAATTTTTTTCAATCAGTGCAAAGAAATGCAAGTACTGGCAGTGCATCAGATGGAGAGATTGAAAAGTTAATCAAAGATGGCTGCTGCTCACTTTGGACAGAGATGGGGGAAGAAAAGAGTGGGCCCGAATGCAAACAAATTCTTCCAAAGGTATGTTCCAAATGTTAACATTTTCCAGAGTTACCATTCATGTTATCAGTCTGAGATTGTCTAAATAATCATACGTGTCATTGTCTGTTCTCCTTTTTGTCTCTCTTTCTGTCAATCTGTCCCTCTTTTAGGGTACACTTACTTGAGGAAGCTCCTGGAGTTTTTTTTTCTTTTTTTCAAATAAATTCTAATATCACTCATATTTTCGTTGTCATTTTTATACTGGGGGGAAAAGGAGCACATATGGATGTTATGGGGTAGTAGGTGGGGATGCCATGAAAAGAAATGGTGTAAGGGCGAAACCCTTCATCTTTTTAAAGGTGACATGTTTAGTTGACATGCAAAAGTACATGTAGACTTAACAAGGACACTGTAAAATATGTATTTTATTTCCATGTGATATTTTAGTTTTTCTTTTTTAATAAATCTGCAAAAATGTCAACAATTCTGTGTTTTTCTGTCAATATGGGGTGCTGTGTGCACATTAATGAGGAAAAAAAATTAACTTAAATGATTTTAGCAAATGGCTGCAATATAACAAAGAGTGAAAACTTTAAGGGGGTCTGAATACTTTCCGTACCCACTGTATATATATATATATATATCACATCAACCAAAATGGTACTCTTAGCCAGTACTAGTCCGAGTCTGGGTACTGAAACTGAGCCGACACCATCGGCATTGGGCCACTCGTCGGTGTGATTGTGGCCTAATGCTGGTGGTGTTGGCCCAGTTTCAGTACCCAAACTCGGGCCAGTACCGGCTAAGTGTTTCAATTCTTGTCGCCGTGATTGTGGCAGTTTTGGCAGCCGCTGCAATATAACAAAGAGTGAAAACTTTAAGGGGGTCTGAATACTTTCCGTACCCACTGTATATATATATATATATATATCACATCAACCAAAATGGTACTCTTAGCCAGTACTAGTCCGAGTCTGGGTACTGAAACTGAGCCGACACCATCGGCATTGGGCCACTCGTCGGTGTGATTGTGGCCTAATGCTGGGGGTGTTGGACCAGTTTCAGTACCCAAACTCGGGCCAGTACCGGCTAAGTGTTTCAATTCTTGTCGCCGTGATTGTGGCAGTTTTGGCAGCCGGACTCGGGCCAGTGTATTTGGGCCGATTCTGGCCCGTCATTCATCCCATGTCCATGCCGACTCTGGCAGCCGGGTCGAGTTATTTCATCCGGCCTGCCGGATCTGGGCCATTATCGGGCCAAACTGTTTTGGCTACCTGGGTTATAGTCATCTAGGCTTTTTTATCAGGTTTCCCTATTATAATTGTTTTCCATAGTTACTGCCGTTCATATAAGCAATTAATGAAAATTATATTCATAGGCCTATGCTATCATCTTAAAAGTGTGTAACCTATAAGAAGCTTTCAGAACCTATCTGAACCTTTTTTTTTTTTACGGTCATTAATTGTTGTAACAATAATAATTGTAGCTATTTTTTCAAAATTGTTGTTAGGCTACCAAAATGCATTTTGTTAGCCTACGGTAAAGATAAATAAACATCATATAAAGTGAATTCTTTCCAAATCAAATTCAATATTCCAACGTATTTGATTTCTTACAGCATGTTTTAGTTCTCTTTGTTTTCTTCATCACGGGTAAATCCAAAATGTCTGAAAAAGTGCAATGAAATCATTACAAAACCTAACTTTGGCCCCACTTAAACTACGTTTTCGATATTGGTGTGAACATGTCTTTCTCCCGGTAAGAACTTAAACACCAACTCATGAGATTAAGTTATAAATCATACAGAATGAGTTTTTTATTTTATTTTATTTTTTTGGAGAATGTAAAAATGCAGAAAGTTTTCTGTGAGGGGTAGGTTTAGGTGTAGAGCCATACGCCTGGAGAGACTGGCACGGTTCATAGATGCATCAGCACATTCTGGTTGCTCTGTGTACTACCGTTGATGAGTTCACGAGGTTTAGCTGGGGCTCGTTAACTGCTCCACGGTAGTACACAGAACAGAGTCCCGTAAACCAGACGTGTGTGTGTGCGTGTGTGTGTAAATGTATTTCTATCCTGGTGGGGACCTTGTGTGTGTGTGTGTGTGTTAACTCATTACAGCACACTCCTTTACAGTAATTGTGATTAATAAAGCTCTCTGTGATTATTTGCAAGCCACTTATCCCACACAATGGACAGTAGGACACTCTACAGTAGTTTACTGCTACACAATTTCATGACTGACTTACTTTGCTCTGAAAGAACGACTGTTGTAGATGTCTTTTTTGTTAGTAAAGAATCAGGATGACTCATTAGTCTACTTTAAACCTGCACATATAACGTAATATGGGCAGCCCTCACTCTTTCTGAATCTGTCATATTTCTGCTTGGCTCAGATGTCAGCGTCACTTTAGCGTCTCGGCTGATATCGCGGAGGGATATTTCTTCCTCATGTAGCACTTCGGTCCGGGACACGCCACACAAGCGATAGTGCGGATCGATATCATGATAAGAAGAGCGCATTCAGCCCCGGTTAGTCCTAGGAGTCAGTCACACTGTATAGTGTATAGCACAACTTATGACGTTATTGAGCATTTATTAAAACACATCGCGACTCAACATTTAGAGATCAGTAAGTTATTGATTTTTTATTTTATTTTTACCTTTACTTTAAGAAACATCTTGCAGAACTTGGTTGTTGCCAAACTAGACAAGACAGCTCAACCCCCTTCTTTGATCTGACTGGCTACAATCGAACGTGCTAAAAGTTTAACTTTTTAGAATCTTTTTTTGTCATCCCAGAAACTGTAGTTGACGGTAAATTTTTGTTTAAATTGATAGTTTAGTTGTCCTATAAAGATTGCCAAAGTAAAACATAAATCACAATACTTATAGGTATTAAGCAGTGACATTGTCAGGTTTTTTATTTACAAAAAATAAGCTTTTTGAATGTGGCAGGATTGTAATATAACAATTAATAACAAGCTTTTATGCGATACAGATTAAAGTGGCTTCATAAATTACTTTTTAAAAATATTAAAAACGCAAAACACACCTGATGCGAATTCTTTGCTCTTCATTTTCTATAAGCAGAGTTTTAACAGACCCTGTTGTATTTTCTTGTAATTTATTAAAAGAAGGTACACCGCCATCTTTCATGACTGACTTACACCGCCATCAGTATAGCCTACAAACATAACGGAGTATACGTGCGTTATCAAACATTTGTCACATTTAGGCTACAGTTTAGTTCGCATTAGGATATCCCTTTAAAAGTAGGCTATACAATGTGGGGGGGTTGCACCACAACATGATTGTGCTTAAAAACAGTTACACAGTAACTTTTAAGTTATTCTGAAAACGAACCTGTAGCCTATTTATTCATAACCTATTTACTGAAATAATCAATTATTTACTGAAAGTATTATGCATTACGCTGAGCAAACGCAAACACTCTCCAGCGCGCTGGTTTTGGGCTAATGGAGCTATGCTTTGATACAACCTCCCAACTTTTCTCTTTTTTTTTTTTTTTTAACAATTTGCTTTTTTTAGCTTGGACTAATATTTCAACTCTTTAACAGCATTCAAGATGTTTTTAACATTTCAAAACGCATTCTCGTGTTAGCAGACAGATTACGCTTTCACATCCGACCAACAATTCCACAACAAATATAAAATATCATAATGAAATATTATCAAAATATACAACTGACAGAGTTGACGAACAAATGACTGCAAGTTCAGGTTAACTATCAAATACATTGAATCCGTCAATTACTGTATTAAAACAAACAGTGAGTGTTATTGTTTATAAAGCTTTTATTCAAGAGTCACATTTAAGTATTTTGATATATCACTGGAACACAAAATCTTATGGTGGTGACATCTGATGGTGTGGAAAAATTTGGCATTTCTTTCACAAAACTAATGGAGTTCATGTAGTAGCCATTTTCTTTTATTAATTTTTTCTGTTGATGCTAGATGCTAATGGAACCTGCTTCAGAAGAATAAAATGATCTAAATATTTCAAATAATTTCCTCAGAAATTGGAAGATGGTGTTGACATCATGGCTGTGACAGGAAATATTAACATTAGGATTTAAAATATACTAAAACTTAGCAGAGCCTATCTGACACTGATGTACTCTGCAGAGGTGAACTGTGGCACGGGGGTCCTTTAGAGTGACGGCTGCCCCTGATATTCCCTGATTTTATTGAATGTCTGACTGTGTTGACAAAGTGGGGACGCAACTTTAAAATCTTATAAGATTCATTAAATACAGTTGGTTGTAGCCTTTTTTTTTTATTTTTTTTTTTTTATTTAAGTTGCATTTTATGTATGCTTTTTATTTTTGGACTAATAATAAATTCAACTAATTGTATGTGAGAGTCAGTGGTAATATCAATGCGTTCCTATTGGTCCGTGTTAGAGGAGCTCAGCTTAGCCTGACAGTTAGCCTGCTCCTGACCAGGTTAGTTTCCCAGCATAATTTGCCGCAGTGACTGAGCTTGAGCTATGGTAAATTTGCTTTCGGAAACCAAATCAAGTGACAATAAGTCACTTAGTCGCTTATTTGGTAAACAGTTTAATGAAACCGCCCCAAGGGGAACTTAGCCACTGCCCCTCTCCACCCGAAACCGTTGTGTCTTTCTTTAATGTTGATTCTCCCTTTAGGGCACTATTAAAATAATGTAACTGAAGTCTGACTGGCCAAAGTTTATTGACATTCTTTTAATATTACTTGCTGCAAGATGCAACACGAGGGATTTGGACAGCTGTTTTCTGTGAGCGTGTAATGGCTCCTGTTCACTTATCAGTAGTGTTGATTAAGTTGGTAAAATTAGTGCTGTTATTTCTCTATTCTTTGTAGGCATTGCTGCTGTGGCTATTGAAAACAGTGTGGGAGGAAAGTGGCTAAAGGAGAACTATAAATATTCCGACTGCATTCCAAATGAGCTGCAATCTCAGATAGACAGTCAATACCTGGAGTCTTTTAAGAATTTTAGTGGTTAAATATTAAGAAATGTAAATTAAATTCTAAGGGGAATCAGCCCTTGATTCATTTGCAGGTTGACGCATTATTGTATGTGAAGAAATATGAATCTTGTGAGGACTGATCTTTCTAAGTTTAAATGGATTTGATCCAATACATTTTTCATGTTTTAAGCATTCAGTCATATTGGTCATAAATAGTCTGACGTCTGTTACACTAAAATACTAGTAGAGTTCACAATCAGATTGTAACTCAGATTTCTAACTTACTCTCTTGAAAATGGTAAAATCAATAGTAATGAATTTCATGTAAACTAAAGATTTGATCAATACTAACCATATTAAAAAAAATTACAGTATTGATATATTAACACATTTGGGAAAACACCCATTTTATTTATCGAGAGGTTTTTAAATGATTAAATAAATGGCTCATTTAAGGAGAAACCATTTATTTAGAATAAAAATGTAAATCACAGGAAACGAAGCATACAATTTGAACATGTATCAAGGAAAATTACCCTTTTAATAAACAGGATTTTTGATAGAAAAATACATTTATCACTATTTATTGCTTTTTGTGCAACTCGTGCATGATCCTCGTGTGTTTTTTAATTGCATACAATTTGAACATGTATCAAGGAAAATTACCCTTTTAATAAACAGGATTTTTGATATAGAAAAATACATTTATCACTATTTATTGCTTTTTGTGCAACTCGTGCATGATCCTCGTGTGTTTTTTTTAATTAATTTTTTTTAATCACTACTGACCGTAAACTAACCAAACGTGAGTATTTTTAATGAACACAATTTAATAATCCCTGATAATTATTGTGCATAGATCTCTTGGGAAAACGGAATACTGCTTTGCCACAAAAAATGCAAACCACAAGTTTTCCAACAAAGGAATGTTTTCTTTCATCCAGCAGATATTCAGTTACACCCTATGAATAACAAACCACACTGCTCTGTGTACAGTCACATAGTTGGAATATTGTCCATCCAACTTTTCTTATCTTGTAGATTCTCCCTATGTATGTATAAGTACATTTGTGTATGTTTTACTTTGGTACCATTATGTTGGCAAATGTTTGCATTTTCACATGGCCAGTCTTTACTGACAACAGTTGGTCTGTTTCTTCTTGGAAGTTGCATGCATGTTTGAGTTGCTGTTGACTTCTGTGTGGAGAAAATAAAGTTTCATTTAAATTCAAAGACAACGTTATCATATACCATTATTCAGTGCATATTCTACAGAAAATCACTGCTTCATGATCTTGTATGTAGTAATTTTTAACTCTGAAATAACTTTAATTCATCAATTAGTGATTTCAGGTCACTCAGGCAGGGGAACCAATAATGCAATCATGATGCAATAAAATTCCAATGGATTAATGTTAAAGGAATAGTTCACTTAAACGAAAATTAGATGAAAATGTACTCATCCTCAGGCCGTCCAAGATATAGATGAGTTTGTTTAGTCTAATGATAATATGGCTTTCTTGGTAAAAAAAAGACTGCGAAATATACACAGAATAAGCATCATTTACAAGCGAAAACAATCTATACTAATAACACTAAACGGGGCTCTACGCTTATTTTTCTTTTTAGGAGCACAGTCAAAAATGTAGGAGCACCTTCTAATCAATCCAATATTTGATTTAAAAAAATGCCTTCCCATTACGAGGTGATATTTGACTCAAAGTGATTTACAGTGGAATTGTTTTTACCTTTTGTAATGGCATTTTTCTATTTTTATTAAAAGTATGTCATCTTTTGTCAAATCAATATTTTATGAGCTTTTTAAAAATTCTAATTAAAACCACATAAGAACAAATAGAATAAGAATAAGTTACTAATCTAATTAAATAAAAACAATTATGAATATTAAATGATTTAAAAAAACTGAAAAGATAGTTTAAAAATGAAACTAAAACTGCCAGCAGGTGGCGACAAGTCACTGATTTTTATCACTAAATCATTCATTCAACTGATTCATTCGAACGGCTGAATCATTCAGGAATGACGCAAGTGACAGTATATGAATGGGTAATCATGAATCACTGACTCACTAGATTCATTCAAAAACGCCCTTTCATAAACGAGACACCGCTGTGTTTGAATGGAGATGCACAGCGGCTGAGCTGTGACGGTTTCAAACTATTTTTGACGATGAAATGGAGCAAAATCAGACAATAGTGTTATAGTCAGACAATGTAAGTCCCTTAATTAACTTGTCTATTGAACTGTTGTATTAAATCAGTATCACGTTTACAAACTCCCTTAAAAATCATTAAAAGCTGTCCCTCATCTTGGCTCATCGCGATCTCACATTTATAATCAATGAATCTCTCTACACTGCACAATGAATCTTTTATTTACACCCTCTACACTTTGCTTATGAAAGGATTCATGAAATATGTCTGTGATGCATTACTCAACGCTGCAAAAACACGTAGAAACCTTTGAAGTTCCCCTCAGCGATCACAATCACAAATATGATGAAGATCTGGTCAGTCGGACTGGTGCACCTAAATATGTTTTCAGTCGCAAATGTGGCTGAAATGGTCGCACTGTAGAGCTGTTATGGATTATGGACTGATATTTTGAAGTTGAAGTTAAAATGTCTTGATGGATTTGTTTATTACAAACTTTTTTTTTTTTTCACAATGTTAGTTGATGGAGTGGTGTGGTGTGGATTATTGTGATGGTTTTTATCAGCTGTTTGGACTCCTATTCTGACGGCACCCATTCACTGCAGGGGATCCATTGGTGAGCAAGTGACACAATCATTAGCATATCATTGCTATCTTGTGGATTTAAGATTGCTTCCGTTGTCCTCATTTGTAAGTCGCTTTGGATAAAAGTGTCTGCTAAATGATTAAATGTAATGCTACATTTCTCCAAACCTGTTCCGATAAAGAAACAAACTCATCTACATCTTAGATGGCCTGAAGGTGTGCATTTTTAACAAATTAAAATTGGGTGATCTTTAATGTACTTGCGAACAACTTCCCCAATACGTCTGGATCCACTTTTCTCCAGTTCTGCCAGAACATTTGCCTCAAACTTTAAAGATGTCACTCTGAAGAAAAACTCTAACATTCTCCCCTACAGTCACAAAAAGAGTAATTCATCTAAATAAACAGTTGCAAGCTCTAAGGTTTCCCAAATACTTTGTGACTTTGTACATGCATTATTTACACAGAATTGATACAAATCCCATTAACATATAATACACTATAGCAATATCTCAAGTCCGGAACTCACCAGACAAGGTGGACACAGCCCAGTACGCTGCTTTCATCTGATCTGCCAGTTTAATGGCGTCCTGCTCAATTAGTGTATACTGTGCAGGAGACTAAAGGAAAGACACAT
>NW_015505337.1:126335-126561 GCF_001515645.1 Sinocyclocheilus grahami
AAATAAAGGTCACTCACACTCAGATCTTTCTTTGTGCCTACCAAGAAGAGTAGTACACTGGTAGGATCATTCTCTTTCATTGCGTCCTCCAGCCATTGCCTTTAGAAGAGGATGATACATTTCAATGTGTGACGCACACTTAGGGCTGGATGATATGGCCTAAATTTATATCACGATATAGTTATTAATTTCGGTCGATACAATATAATTCCGATATCGATATGAA
>NW_015505337.1:127684-130548 GCF_001515645.1 Sinocyclocheilus grahami
AGACAGTCGGTTCCCTTCAGAGATGCATTCATATAAAACACCTGCGACGCGTTTTGATTTTGAAATGTGCAGCGCTCATGTTTATTCAACGAAGTCAAACGCCACAAATAAATCAATGTATGGGAAACACTGGTAATGTATATTGGAAATGTGTTTAAAAATCATATCACCGTTATTGAAAAAAATTATATCGCGATACATATTGATATTGAATTATTGTCCAGCCCTAAGCACACTGTATTTTTTAACCCAGAGGGCAGAATTACAGTGATGTTATTTACCTTGTATGCTCCAGTGAAGCCACATCAGTCAAATCAAACACAATGATTACAGCTGTAAAACATAAATAATACTTAAAAATTAAATTACATTTAAATCATCTAATTATTAAATTGTTTTTAGTACTATTACCAGATTTAGATATATTGTACATTATAGTGTATAAAATATTTAACTATTGTTATGCAAAAATTATATATGATTTTTTTATTATATTTTAAATAATATATTTAATATTATCATCTGGCGAGTCATATACGCTGAGCTCCTCTGTAGTATGTAGAGGCAATGCATTTAAATCTCTCCTGTCCTGCAGTGTCCCACCTGAAAAATTAAAACAAAAACGTATTTAAAATAATTATAGAAAATACTTGTTTTAGACTGTAATAAAATGTACTTACAGTTGTAAACTGAAAGGGACCCCAAGGACTTCAAATCTCTCCATTTCAAAGTCCACACCAATGGTGGCCTTGTAATTTTTGTCAAAGACATCTTTACAAAACCAAAAAAAAAAATGCAGTAGATTAAATTACTATATTCAGCCAAACAATAAGTGAAAAGCGAGCTGAATTCTTTGATATGGATATTAAACATTAATAGGTGTAGCTTTGCTCACCTATTAATCAGACAGGTTTTCCCCACTGCCAGATCACCCACTACAATGACCTTGGAGATCTTAAACCTACTGGACAAAACGAAAAAAAAAAGGCACTGAATAAAACAATGCTGCATAATTTAAACCATCCAAACAGTTCTGAAAATACCCCCAAGCCACTGTTTCAACAAAGGATAACATCACACCCCACAGTTCCTGTCCTCTGCTGCAGACAGGCCGTCTTCACCTTGCCGTGAAATTCATCCTCTGTGTTCAAAGCAGCACCTTTGTTGAAGCACTACAACAGGAGTGAATATTAACACTCATTACTTCAGGAAGCACTCGAGGAAATGGATTTCAGATTGGTTAAGTTGAATGGGTTTCAGAACAAACAATACCTTGAGCATCGGTGAATTGTGTGTAAAGCAGAGGGACGCGGGAAGTAGGGGTGCTGAGGGGGCTGCAGCACTCCCTGTTTTCACGTGGTTGCAAAGCGCCAAGTTTGTTCACTTAAACTTATTCAGTTTTAACATTTAATAATTTATTTGTAATGATCTCGGAAATGTAAACTGTAAGTGGACTATAATAAACCCATGTTTATCTTTATAAACATGATTCATTTTACTTGTGATGTTTTCTATATGGGATGATTAGCCTAATCCTCATGAACATGTGACGCTGTGCATGGTTTCATACATGAACTATACAGAATGCGAACAAGATTAACTTTAATACAAGGAGATAATGGCGCAAATGCGAATTTCAGCACTGACGTAAGTGAACCAGCCCCCCCCCCCCCCCTTCACCAAACATGGACACACACAGCACCCCCAACCGAAAACATCTTCCCGCACCCCTAAAGCATGTACCTTAGGAAGCTAGCTAATTATGCTGCCTTTCTTTACAGGGGGCAGTACGCTCATGATGATGCTTCTGCAGGAGAAACACAAAGTTATGAATCACAGCTTGGCATTTTGTAACATGGCACACCATTAATATCAGTAATGGCTGCTCAGAATGAGGCTCACTTGCAGGATTAAAATAAAGGCCTAATCTTTCAGTTTAGCACGTTACTCTTGTGTAAATGTAACAGTCATGAAACAACAAACATGTCGGATTAGTTTTAATTTAAATAGTTGCCAACTTGGTCATTAGACCATGGGTGGTGACTCACTAATCTGTATCTGTTAATCCTACAGTAAATCTGAGAACAAAGAAATAAAAACCTAATTTGTGGCAAAACCTATTTGTGATGCCTCTTTTTATACTTTTGGTGCAATTTGTGCTTTTTACACACTTACGTGATTACATTAACAACATAAGTATTACGTATTTTTTATGACTAGTATGACTAGTGTGATGTACATAAACATTTTAAGAACAAACGAAAGTCCATCCTTTCTAGTCAAACTCAATCCGTGCTTTGTAACACTGTTGCTACAAACAAACGTGTGCTTCTTACCTCAGGACGTTTTTTTTCTGTGAATGTAGCGCTAGTTTCCTGAGACAAAGACATTTGAAATGCCTTTAAGGAAAGAAGAATAAAAAGGAAAAGAAACAAAAGGGAGGAGGGGGATATGAGGCGCTTCTAGCATTCATGCATCGCGTACAGTTTCCAAGTTTCTGAAGAAAATGGCAGGATATTCCGACCGACGGAAGCACTGTGAGCGGCGTACAGATGGATTCGTCTGCTCCAATCCCCCGGTCTGGTCTGGTCTCTCCCCACCAAAACCAGGAAAGAGGGATAGAAAACGCCTCCTACAGTCCAGAGTTTACAGACCGGTTACAGCAGATAGGCTATAATACGGTTGTTACCGTACTTTTCTTTTAATACTGTGGTTACCAAGGTACTACTGATGTTACTTTATTTTAAAGTTAGGCCTAAAGCTCACAAACACTAAAAACAGCACGAATATAGATTTGAAATGAGTTTATAAACACTGTGCTCAATTCATATACATATATATATATATATATATATATATATACA
>NW_015505337.1:130900-132117 GCF_001515645.1 Sinocyclocheilus grahami
TCCTCGCTACCCCTGTTCAGAGTCCGATCTCAGAAAAGCATGATCTTGACGGACGCGAGCACTGCCAAAGGCACCGCTGGGATTCGAACCCAGGATCTCCTGTTTACGAGACAGGCGCTTTAACCAACTAAGCCACAGCACCAAAAGACATGTACAGACTCCGGGAGGGCGGCTCAGAGGATCGAGCCATCCAGCGGTGAGGCCAATGGTCCACGGGCTTGGCCCTGGACAGCTTAAAACAGCTTATTTACAACTTTCTGTTGCCGGAGTGCAACAGTGTGCAGTGTAAGGCTTAACAAAATGCCAAAGGCCACGACTCTGGTGGGACTCGAACCCACAACCTTTGAATGGCATCAGATGCCATCTAGAAGTCCAAAGCGCTATCCATTGCTATCCTGCCCATGAGCCTGGAAGAGGCACATGAAAATTTCTCCTCTGTCTTCGTGCCTGACCAATGCTGAGAGGTCACACGCTCTGTGGGCAGGAAGGACAGGTCCTCAGGCCTCTGCACAATTGAAGTGTGACTCAAAATGCAGAGACACCGTCGGGGCCACCTATCAAAGAAATGGCCCAGAGAGAAAATCTACCAGTGGAACGGCATCTCTGGTATTTGAACCCAGGAGCTCCTGTTTACTAAACAGGTGCTTTAACCAACTAAGCCACGGTGCCTGCTGCAAGTACTGTTTTTGGACATCTTAAAACAGCTTATTTACAACTTTCTGTTGCCGGAGTGCAACAGTGTGCAGTGTAAGGCTTAACAAAATGCCTAAGCCCCGACTCTGGTGAGACTTGAACCCACAACCTTTGAATGGCCTCAGAGGGCAGTCTAGAAGTCCAATGCGCTATCCATTGCGCCACAGAGCCTGCCCTTGAGCCTGGAAGAGGCACATGAAAATTTCTCCTCTGGCTTTGTGCCTGACCAATCAGGTCACACGCTCTGTGGGCAGGAAGGACAGGTCCTCAGGCCTCTGCAAAATTGAAGCGTGACTCAAAAGGCAGCGACAGCGTCGGGGATACCTATCGAAGAAATGGCCCAGAGAGAAAATCTACCAGTGGAATGGCACCGCTGGGATTCGAACCCAGGATCTCCTGTTTACAAGACAGGTGCTTTGACCAGCTAAGCCACAGCGCCCAGCTGCCCAGATGCATTAGCCCAGGACATCATTCTTCGGCAGGAGCTGAGGGGCGGTTTGCAAATGAAAGAGCCTACAGGCCTT
>NW_015505337.1:132446-133222 GCF_001515645.1 Sinocyclocheilus grahami
TTTTTTGGCATTATTGTACGAGGTAGGTTTAGAGTTGGGGTAGGTGTAGACGTTAATAAAACTCAATTGAATAGGTAGAAAAAACAATTTATTGTTATCTTTCGGGTCTTTGCTGTGACCCTTCTAGCCACAACATTGTTTTTTGGCAGATGAGGTGGGGCAGTTTGCTAACGGAACGGCCTGCTGCCTTTGCACTCTTCGCTACCCCTGTTCAGAGTCCGATCTCAGAAAAGCATGATTTTGACGGACGCGAGCACTGCCAAAGGCACCGCTGGGATTCGAACCCAGGATCTCCTGTTTACGAGACAGGCGCTTTAACCAACTAAGCCACAGCACCAAAAGACATGCACAGACTCTGGGAGGGCGGCTCAGAGGATTGAGCCATCCAGCGGTGAGGCCAATGGTCCACGGGCCTGGCCCTGGACAGCTTAAAACAGCTTATTTACAACTTTCTGTTGTCGGAGAGCAACAGTGTGCAGTAAGGCGTGTGTAAGGCTTAACAAAATGCCAAAGCCCCGACTCTGGTGGGACTCGAACCCACAACCTTTGAATGGCCTCAGAGGGCAGTCTAGAAGTCCAATGCGCTATCCATTGTGCCATAGAGCCTGCACTTGAGCCTGGAAGAGGCACATGAAAATTTCTCCTCTGGCTTTGTGCCTGACCAATGTTGAGAGGTCACACGCTCTGTGGGCAGGAAGGACAGGTCCTCATGCCTCTGCACAATTGAACTGTGACTCAAAAAGCAGCGACACCGTCGGGGCCACCTATCGAAGAAA
>NW_015505337.1:134407-134820 GCF_001515645.1 Sinocyclocheilus grahami
TATCGAAGAAATGGCCCAGAGAGAAAATCTACCAGTGGAATGGCAACGCTGGGATTCGAACCCAGGATATCCTGTTTACTAGACAGGCGCTTTGACCAGCTAAGCCACAGCGCCCAGCTGCCCAGATGCATTAGCCCAGGACATTATTCTTCGGCAGATGCTGAGGGTCGGTTTGCAAATGAAAGAGCCTACAGGCCTTTCGCTCGTCTGCAACCCCTTTGAATTCCTTTCTCGGAAAGAAAAGCTGGGCTCCCCTAGGAGGAGCCCGTGCTCTCCCAAAAGGCACCGCTGGGATTTGAACCCAGGATCTCCTGTTTACTAGACAGGCGCTTTAACGAACTAAGCCACGCTGCCAGCTACAAGTACTTTTTCTGGCCCACTGGCCTGGCCCTGGCCAGCTTAAAACAGCTTAT
>NW_015505337.1:134839-135938 GCF_001515645.1 Sinocyclocheilus grahami
CCTCCACATTGAAAATGTACGTCAGGACTATAGTGGCGTATCATGGCACTGTGGAAGGTAGGTCTCTAGGGAAGCACAACCAGATCATTAGGTTCCTCAAAGGCATGAGGAGGCTAAATCCCTTAAAGCTGTGCCTTATTCCTCTCCTTGGTCTTACAGGGTCTGCAGAGGGTTAGGGTTAGGGTTAGGCTAACCCTAACCCTAACCCTAGCCCTTTGAACCCTTTGAGTCAGTTGAGCTTAGTACCTTCTCTTTGAAGACGGCCGTCCTGACCATGTTTACCTCCATCAAGAGGGTTAGGGAGCTGCAATTTAACCAACGTTTCCACTACCCCTTTCGGGGACCAAGTGGTGAACCTGCAAGCACTGCAAGCACACCACGATAATGCGCAGTTTTCCAATCCATGTGTGTTTTCTATTTATGGCGAACCTGGGATAACAACTGACTGTTTTCAGTACTCATCAGTAGCTGAATCAGTGGCAGAGGAATTCTGCTACCAGGCCTGTTATTTGTGGTATGCCTGTTTTTAGATGGGCCTGTCTAATTGGACTAAGTGCTCCATGTGTGGTGATTCCTATATGGTAATCATGTATGCTGTTTTTTTTTTCCATTGTAAAGGTGCCCTGTCATTAACCATGTATATTTCCTGGGCAGAGCCTTACTTGCCACCAGTCTCTGTGGATATGAGCATCTAGCATTGCTTGGTTAGAGCCCATCACAGAGACCTCTTCCATGTGTAGTGCTTCCCACTAGGTAAGCCCACGTGATGTATTCTTCACATACTGTCCTCTCCTCTGGGTAGTGTTTTTTCCAGTGTTTTTCCCTATATGGAAAAATAACCCTTTCCCCGGTGTAAACTAAGGGTCTGCACGGCTGTACATTATTATTATTATTTTATTATTATGGACATTGTGAGGGTTAAGATGTGGTAATTGCTACCAGGCCCGCAGTATCTTCACTGTAAAATCTAATTAGTTGGGCTTACTTAAAAAAAGCATGCAAACCGATTGCGTTGAAAAAACTAAGTAAAGTGAAAAAGGAATAGTATCTTGTACTGACAGATGATTATTTAGTATAGTTTACTTACACAAGAGTTTGA
>NW_015505337.1:140335-144508 GCF_001515645.1 Sinocyclocheilus grahami
GAGGGCGAGTCAGAGGATGAAAGCATTACGGAGTAGAGGCCAGAGACGCGCAGGCAAGGCACTGGACAGCTAAAGAGTGTTTGTTGGTTAAGGCTAGCAGGGATACAGCAAAAACTACTGGGTATGCTCAAATTAATTTAACGTAATTTTTCTTACACTGTACAACAACAATTACTTTTTTGGCATTATTGTACGAGTTAGGTTTAGAGTTGGGGTAGGTGTAGACGTTAATAAAACTCAATTGAATAGGTAGAAAAAACAATTTATTGTTATCTTTCGGGTCTTTGCTGTGACCCTTCTAGCCACAACATTGTTTTTTGGCAGATGAGGTGGGGCAGTATACTAACGGAACGGCCTGCTGCCTTTGCACTCCTCGCTACCCCTGTTCGGAGTGCGATCTCAGAAAAGCATGATCTTGACGGACGCGAGCACTGCCAAAGGCACTGCTGGGATTCGAACCCAGGATCTCCTGTTTACGAGAAAGGCACTTTTACCAACTAAGCCACAGCACCAAAAGACATGCACATGCACAGACTCCAGGAGGGCGGCTCAGAGGATTGAGCCATCCAGCGGTGAGGCCAATGGTCCACGGGCCTGGCCCTTGACAGTTTAAAACAGCTTATTTACAACTTTCTTTTGCCGGAGTGCAACAGTGTGCAGTGTAAGGCTTAACAAAATTCCAAAGGCCACGTCTCTGGTGGGACTCGAACCCACAACCTTTCAATAGACTCATCAGGCAGTCTAGACGTCCAATGTGCTATACATTGCGCAACAGAGTCTGCCCATGAGCCAGAAAGAGGCACATGAAAATTTCTCCTCTAGCTTTGTGCCTAACCAATGCTGAGAGATCACACGCTCTGTGGGCAGGAAGGACAGGTCCTCATGCCTCTGCACAATTGAAGTTTGACTCAAAAAGCAGCGACACCATCAGGGCCACCTATCGAAGAAATGGCCCAGAGAGAAATCAACCAGTGGAACGGCACCACTGGGATTTGAACCCAGGATCTCCTGTTTACTAGACAGGCGCTTTGACCAACTAAGCCACGGCGCCAGCTACAAGTACTGTTTCTGGTCCACGGGCCTGGCCCTGGCCCTGGACGTCTTAAAACAGCTTATTTACAACTTTCTGTTGCCGGAGTGCAACAGTGTGCAGTGTAAGGCTTAACAAAATGCCAAAGCCCCGACTCTGGTGGGACTCGAACCCAGGATCTTCTGTTTACAAGTCAGGTGCTTTGACCAGCTAAGCCACAGAGCCCAGCCGCCCAGATGCATTAGCCCAGGCCATCATTCTTCGGCAGAAGCTGAGGGGAGGTTTGAAAATGAAAGAGCCTACAGGCCTTGCGCTCATCTGCAACCCCTTTGCATTCCGTTCTCGGAAAGAAAAGCTGTGCTCTCCCAAAAGGCACTGCTGGGTTTCAAACCCAGGATCTCCTGTTTACAAGACAGGCGCTTTAACCAACTAAGCCACAGCACCAAAAGACATGCACAGACTCCAGGAGGGCGGCTCAGAGGATCAAGCTATCCAGCGGTGAGGCCAATGGTCCACGGGCCTGGCCCTGGACAGGTTAAAATAGCTTATTTACAACTTTTTGTTGCCGGAGTGCAACAGTGTGCAGTGTAAGGCTTAACAAAATTCCAAAGCCACGACTCTGGTGGGTGTCGAACCCAGGATCTCCTGTTTACAAGACAGGCGCTTTAACCAACTAAGCCACAGCACCAAAAGACATGCACAGACTCCAGGAGGGCGGCTCAGAGGATCAAGCTATCCAGCGGTGAGGCCAATGGTCCACGGGCCTGGCCCTGGACAGGTTAAAATAGCTTATTTACAACTTTTTGTTGCCGGAGTGCAACAGTGTGCAGTGTAAGGCTTAACAAAATTCCAAAGCCACGACTCTGGTGGCACTCGAACCCACAACCTTTTAATGGCTTCATCAGGCAGTCTAGAAGTCCAATGCGCCACAGAGCCTGCCCAGGAGCCTGGAAGAGGCACATGAAAATTTCTCCTCTGGCTTTGTGCCTGACCAATGCTGAGAGGTCACACGCTCTGTGGGTAGGAAGGACAGGTCCTCAGGCCTCTGCACAATTGAAGTGTGACTCAAGAAGCAGAGACACCGTCGGGCCACCTATCAAAGAAATAGCCCAGAGAGAAAATCTACCAGTGTAGAAGCACCGCTGGGCTTCGAACCCAACATTTCCTGTTTACAAGTCAGGTGCTTTGACCAGCTAAGCCACAACGCCCAGCTGCCCAGATGCATTAGCCCAGGCCATCATTCTTCGGCAGAAGCTGAGGGGAGGTTTGCAAATGAAAGAGCCTACAGCCTTGCGCTCGACTGCAACCCCTTTGCATTCCGTTCTCGGAAGGAAAAGCTGGGCTCCCCTAGGAGCAGCCCGTGCTCTCCCTAAAGGATTTGAACCCAGGATCTCCTGTTTACTAGACAGGCGCTTTAACCTAATAAGCCACAGCATCAGCTACAAGTACTGATTCTGGGAGGGCGAGTCAGAGGATCAAAGCATTCCACAGCGCCCATCTACCCAGATGTATTAGCCCAGGCCGTCATTCTTCGGCAGAAGCAGAGGGGAGGTTTGCAAATGAAACAGCCTACAGGCTTTGCACTCGTCCACAACCCCATTGCGTTTTTTTGTCTCAGAATGTGACAGTCAGTGACCAGGAATGTTCAATATTCATATTCACCCGAACTGTTTGTAGTTAAAGAGAACAATATGAGTAGAAAGGGCTCTGCCGAAACTCATTCTCACAGGCATTTTTGATTCTTTTTTTAAAGTTTCATACCTGAACCTAATGTTTCTATAGTACCTTTTTGAAATGCTTTTGGATCATTTAAAAATATCTTTTGAATTGAAAGAATTCAAAACCATAAAGCTAAGTAGCTAACTTCAACCATAAAAATTGCAATAAAATAAATATTAACTGAAATCATATTCAAAACCATAAAGCTAAGTAGCTAACTTCAACCATAAAAATTGCAATAAAATAAATATTAACTGAAATCATATTCAAAACCATAAAGCTAAGTAGCTAACTTCAACCATAAAAATTGCAATAAAATAAATATTAACTGAAATCATATTCAAAACCATAAAGCTAAGTAGCTAACTTCAACCATAAAAATTGCAATAAAATAAATATTAACTGAAATCATATTATTGTAGAGGTGGAACCTCTGGATTGTTCTGATAGACCTTTGAAAACTGGTGACTCCGGTAAGAGAGTAAAGGGCTCAGAGAGTCACATCCAAGAAAGCTTTAATGAGTTGGGTTTATACAGGCCACTTTGGTGAGCATAAATGTATACAAGCAAAAGTATTTGCGTATTTGCGGTGTGTATGTGTGTGTGGTTTTTCTGCATGAACACACACAACTTTAAAGTTCGGATGCTCACTGTGACCCAGTGCGTGTGGTGTATAAAACGCAGTGTCTTAAAGGATATGTGTATAGGTATCAGCAGGATGAAAGATGTGCAAACTAAAGTAAGAAACTAAAGGAAAAGACTTTCCTACATTTCCGCTCCCAAATTTAGTATCTAAATTTGTAATTATTTAGGAAAGTCTCATTGTCAGTTACTATTTTCTTCCTCATCCTCCCACGATGGCAACTTAACTAACCGGGCAACAGGCCGTAGATAAGTGCGGCCTTTCACTTGCACTTCTGCAGTGCGTATACGATTATCTACTCCTGCAAAAGTTTTAGTTACTCTGCCAATAGGCCACAAAGCTCGGGGCAACTGTGGATCAACTATCATGACGATCTGTTCGGTACTCAGATTGGCAGTGTCCTTTTGTCATTTTTGGCGGGCCTGTAGGCTTGGTAAGTAATGCCGGATAAAGTTTACCCAAAAGTGATCGGCTAAAATTTGGCTGTGTCGCCACCGTCTTCTCCCTAACAGATCACTAGATGAGTAGATTGCTTGTAGGAATGAGGCATCCCGACGACCCATCAGTAACAGATTCGGTGTGACAGGGTCTGGGTCGGCAACATCTGGCAATAAAATAAATATTAACTGAAATCATATTCAAAACCATAAAGCTAAGTAGCTAACTTCAACCATAAAAATTGGTTGAGGATTCTCTACCAACACTGTACGCAAGACTGCTTCAGTCACTGTTCGATTGCCCAAGACTACCCGAAGAGCAGTTGAGCAGTTTCGTACCTCTC
>NW_015505337.1:154162-171076 GCF_001515645.1 Sinocyclocheilus grahami
GAAACTAAAGGAAAATACTTTCCTACATTGCCGCCCCCAAATTTAGTATCTAAATTTGTAATTATTTAGGAAAGTCTCATTGTCAGTTACTATTTTCTTCCTCATCCTCCCACGATGGCAACTTAACTAACCGGGCAACAGGCCGTAGATAAGTGCGCCCTTTCACTTGCACTTCTGCAGTGCGTATACGATTATCTACTCCTGCAAAAGTTTTAGTTACTCTGCCAATAGGCCACAAAGCTCGGGGCAACTGTGGATCAACTATCATGACGATCTGTTCGGTACTCAGATTGGCAGTGTCCTTTTGTCATTTTTGGCGGGCCTGTAGGCTTGGTAAGTAATGCCGGATAAAGTTTACCCAAAAGTGATCGGCTAAAATTTGGCTGTGTCGCCACCGTCTTCTCCCTAACAGATCACTAGATGAGTACATTGCTTGTAGGAATGAGGCATCCCGACGACCCATCAGTAACAGATTCGGTGTGACAGGGTCTGGGTCGGCAACATCTGATGAAACGTAACCTAATGGCTTAGAGTTGAGGATTCCCTCAACCTCTACCAACACTGTACGCAAGACTGCTTCAGTCACTGTTCGATTGCCCAAGACTACCCGAAGAGCAGTTTTCACCGACCGTACCTCTCGCTCCCAGGTTCCTCCAAAGTGTGGAGAATGTGGAGGGTTAAACTGGAAAGCAATTTCCTGGCCGGCTAGATGTTCTTCAAGTGGACCTTGTAACGATGCGAAGACTTCCTGGAGTTCAGTGGCTCCTCCTCTGAAGTTTGTGCCTCTATCAGCAGTATCTCATATGGCTTACCACGACATGATACAAATCGTCTTAATGCCATCAGGAAGGCATCCATGTCCATGCTCTCTAAAAGATCAAGATGTATGCAACTTGTTGTCATACATTTGAATATGATGCCCCAGCGCTTCTCTGTGCATCTACCTATCTTAATAGTGAAAGGGCCAAAACAGTCTAAACCAGTAGACCAGAAAGGTGGTTTGTACAGTCTTAGCCGTGAGGGGGCAAGTCTGCCATCTTCGGAATTACAGGACTTGCACTTTTGACAAGTCTCACAATTGTACTGGTGCTTCTTGATGGATTCTCTGCCACGCAGGATCCAATACTTGTGTCTGATTTCACCTAAGACCCGTTCTGGTCCTGGATGCAGAAGCTGGTTGTCATATTCTTTGATTAAGAGCATTGTAATATGATGTTTAGGATCTAGTATTATGGGATGTATTGTGTCTGGATCTAGGCCCTCAGCTCGGCGGAGTCGTCCCCCGACTCGGACTGAGTCAAGTTTTTGATCATACTCAGCGGAAAGTGAAGCAAGATGACCCTGGGCAGATATGGATTTACCTTTGGTCAGCGCAGCCACCTCTTCTGGGAAGCTGTCCTTCTGAGCTTGTCTTAACAGGTGTAGTTCAGCTGCTATGGTATCTGCTGCAGTCATGATAGCAGCCGCCCCATGAAGGGACTGGTGAGTAGCCTTCAACAGTTCTTTCCAACTCTTAATATTGGAGATGTCAGGTTGAGACTTGACAAGACATGCATTTCCACAGAATGATTGTTTTTTCAGCTCATCACGGTCATCAGGAGCTGCTAATTCAGGCAGGGATGGCCAAGTGTTGGGATGTTGATGGAGGAACAGTGGTCCTTGACTCCAGCGCTGAGATTTGCTAAACTCTAACAAAGTCTTCCCCCTAGTCAGGTCATCCGCTAGGTTATCGGTGGTATTGACATATTGCCAATTTGACCCTAAAGTCTTGTCCTGGATTTCAGCGATGCGTGTCCCGACGAAGACTTTGTAGTGACAGGAGTCTGATCTCAGCCAGCTCAGGACTGTTGTCGAATCGGTCCATAGAATAATATCACTCGCAGGAATAGACAGCTCTTTACTGAGCAATTTTGCCAGCTGTGCTCCTGTGAGAGCTGCACAAAGCTCCAAACGGGGCATTGATATCTGTTTGTGGGGCGCCACTCTGGACCTTGCCATCACAAAGGCTACATGGATCTGGTTTTGCTGAACTTGAGTGTGAAGGTAAGTGACCGTTCAGAGGCATCACAGAAGATATGGATGGTTCTCTGTGTGCCTTCTGTGTCAGCACATGGTGGTATGTATGCTCTGGGTATCTCAACAGTGTGCAAATTGGCTAGTTCGGCCTCCCAGGCTTGCCATTGTAATAACAGGCTTTCCCGGTGGATGATGTCATCCCAACCAATCTTGAGTTTCCAGAGATCTTGAATCAGTATTTTCGCTTTTTTTGTGAAGGGTATAAGATATCCCAGTGGGTCGTACTGTGTAGCCAGTACTTTGTACACATTTCGTTGTGTGGGTTCAGAGTAGTCAACTTGGCGATGTTGGTATCCAAGGTGGTCAGTGAGACAATTCCAACGGAGACCTAAAGCTGGCTCTTGTGGGTCTGAACTGTGTTCCGAAAGCCACAGTTCAGTGCTGGCTTCAACTGGAAGGTTTCTACTACAGCAGGTACATTACTGGCCCACTGGCGGATTTCAAACCCACCAGAAGACAAATGACTGCACATCCTGTCGATGAGGTTACAGGCTTTCTCTGGGGAGTCAAGACTCTGCAAACAGTTATCAACATAGAATGCCTGTTCTACAGACCTTTGAACATCTTCGTAGCCTTCACTGTTGTCTTTCACATGTCTTTGTAGCGCATATGTGGCACAACAAGGACTGCCAATCTCTTTACATAGCCTGCAGTTTCCAGCTTCTGGATCTCTTGACAATATGTCATGGCTTGTTCAGTGCAATTTACGATCCTTCGCTCTGTACTTCAAAGCAGTGAAAGACAAGCGGATTTGGGTGCTTTTAGACAAGGACTATCCTTCCGTCTGAGAAGTGGTGTGGCATATCTCATGATGCCATTTACATTTACCCTTACAGTGCGCTGCTCAAGCAAGTCAAATGCTTGCTGATCAAGCTTGGATCGGGTGGCGGTTTTCTCACTGATATAGGGCAAAGTGTCAATTTGCCACAATTTCTCCACATGCTTCTGAAGATGAAAGTGGGTAGGTTCAACTGCAGTAAAGAAACACTGCTGCTCATAAAAGGGGAGAGAAATCAAGCTGCAGGACCTTGATGTGTCCAACCAAGTGAAGTACATATTGCTATAGGTCCCCCAGAAGGGCCAACACGAACAGGCTGAGTAGGTTTGTGGAAAGTCGGAACCAACCAATAGTACAGGTCTCACTTTGTCAAATGCTGGGATTGGCAGCCCCTGTAAGTGCCTGTACTTCTTCATCAGTACTTTCACTGGGTAACTATACTCTGAAAGACCCAGGTCATCAGCTGTGAATGCATGATCGATCTTGTATCTATGTCTTGGGTTGTCAGCTGGGGAAATTTCGAAAGAAACAGATGCGCCTTTCAGGTGAACAACCTCATGTCGTACAGTTCTCAGTGAGAGTGTTTCTGGTTCTTTCTGTAGCTGGAGATAATGTGCAGCGGAAGAAAGGAGGACAGTCCGCTCAGAACCATCGTCCAGCAAAGTATATGCCTCAAGTGAATGTTCGGCATTATGCAAAAGTACTTTGACCACCTTTAACATGACCTGTTGAGGACGGTTGGGACGGTCAAGATAAATGGTACCTGGAGGGGTACTAACCATGAGAATCTTGTTGGGCTCCTGTATATTCACATCATGTAGTACTGTGAGATGCTGCTTCTGACATATATTACAGGGCTTCTTGAGGGTACAAGCCTAAGATTTGCTATTGCGTCCACAGCGGTAACAACTTTTGCCTTCAAGCCACTCTGCGATCTGGGTAGTTGTCAGTGACTTGAATTTTGAACACAAACTGAGAGAGTGCTCACGCGTGTCACAATATGGACAGTAAGGTTTAGGCTTGTCTCTGGGCTTTGGCGGGAAGATACGGTGAGATGAAGAGGTAAAGGGTAATTTATCTGGACTACTACTGGTGTTGTAGTACACAGAAGATGATGGCTGACTCTGACTTATCTTCCCTTTCCTCCAAGGCTTCATCTGATCTTGAAACATGTCAACAGCTCTGCTGGAGATGCGCTTTGCCTGTGATTTTAGCTGAAGCCATGCTGATAGGTCCAGAAGAGTGTATGTTTTGTCTGTCCCTGTGATAAGTATACCACGGCTTAGACAATGCTCAACAAACCCATCACAGTAGCTGGCAGGCAGTTTGACTAAAATCTGTCTACGTGTGAGCCACATTTCAGTTCGTAGCCATTCTCACCCTCCAAAGAACGAAGCATGCCCACAAGACCGTGTATTGAGAACGCAAAGTTATCAAATGCTTCAGCATCCCCTACTCTGACTGGTGGAGAGTTCAATATAGCTCCAAGTTCACTCTGTACAAGTTGACGGGGTTGCCCATATTTGTCTTGGAGGGCTTGCAATGCAGTCGTGTATGGAGTGGGGTCATGCATGTAGGCTTGTGCTAATTTGTAGGCACTTGGTAGCTTTAATCTGTCTAGCAGCACTTGATATTTAAACTGCTCTGTGAGATGCGCATGGCCACCTATGAGACTGTCTAGTGCCATTTTGAGTAGGGCAAAGTCAGACTCCTTACCACTATCAAATTTAAGCAGAGCTGGTTTGGGTATACCAAAGGAGCTAGCAATCAACATGTCCATCATATTGACTGGGGCTGGTGGCTGTACACCAGGAACACTAAGTACTGATAATGGCTGTGGCCTAAACTGCAGTTGCCTAACAGGTTGTTGAAACTGACCTATTGGAGGATGAGGTTGAGAGTCTGCTGGGACTAAAAAGGTAGGTTGCTGGGCATAGCTGGTCCCTGTTGAATCTTGAGACATATTTGGTTTAGCTAGAGATGTAAGGTTGGCACCTGACTGCCCTAGACTATAGGTATGTCTATCAAAAGACAAGGATGGCTGCACTGTTGTAGAAGGGTAAACATCTACAGTAGTCAATTTTACCTGTTGGGGGCACACGCTTAGCGATGCTACAGGATAGATTGGAGAAGGAACAACAGTTACAGGTTCTGCATGTAATGATTTGGATGTAGAGAGAGATGTAAAGTGCTCAGGAACAGAATGTGAAATTGTAGGCTGAATAGTGACAGGATTACTCTGATGTAGGTAAGGTGTAGAGTGCTGTGTATTATCAGATAACTGATGTGGTGTGTGGTGAGCAACCTCTAAGTGAAAAAAGTGAAACTAAAGGAAAATACTTTCCTACATATATACAGTGGGGCAAAAAAGTATTTAGTCAGCCAACAATTGTGCAAGTTCTCCCACTTAAAAATATGAGAGAGGCCTGTAATTTTCATCATAGGTATACCTCAACTATGAGAGACAAAATTAGAAAAAAAATCCAGAAAATCACATTGTAGGATTTTTAAAGAATTAATTGGTAAATTCCTCGGTAAAATAAGTATTTGGTCACCTACAAACAAGCAAGATTTCTGGCTCTCACAGACCTGTAACAACTTCTTTAAGAGGCTCCTCTGTCCTCCACACGTTACCTGTATTAATGGTATCTGTTTATATATATATATATATATATATATACTGTTTATAAATAACAATTTAGTTTAAGCTGAAGTACTACTAAATCTAAATAAACTAAAACTTAAAAACTATAAATGTATTTAAAAAAAAACTAATAAAAATAACAAAAACACAATAAAATTACTAAGGCTTTAACTAAAATGAAAACAGAAATAATTTAAGATAATAACAAGAACTATAATAGTATAACAATGATACTAAAACAACACTGAACTTTGTAAGCATGAACAGAGAAGATGATTTATCCTCTTGAATCTTGTGAAACTTGACAAAAATAATGATTTTATTTCAAAGAACTGCTTTTTTTGCTATTAACAAGCATGGACTTCTGCTATAAATATCTCCTTTTTTGTTTCATGGAAGAAAAAAAATCATATAGGGTTTACAAAGACATTAAAAGATGTTAAAATTTGGAGTCAATTATTTCTTCAAACAAAAAATACAGCCGAACTATCACTTCAAAACTCCTCCAGTGTTTCATCCAATAAAATTGTAAAATAAAAATAAAATGAAATATTATTACATTATTATTCATTAAAAGATTCTGAAAAAGACCAATAATACCATGTCTGATGTGAGGAAATGTTCATTTTGCAAACAAGGGCCCTTTATGTGCTTCTGAAATGTAAACCTCAAATCTAGCTGTGGTCTAATCAGGCCAAAAAGTCATTAGGCCACCAAAAACATACTTTCAATATTTTGTAGGACACATTGTCTCAGTCATAGGCCATCAAATCACCAGTGACCAATCTTCTTATTGAGAATCAAGTTGACAGCATAATAGGCAGGTGGTGTAGAGGCAGTCTTAAGTTTAGTCCACTGGTCACAGTTAATGGTTTTACCTGTATTGTGTGGTGTTGAAAATAATCTGTGATTCAACCCACTTTAAAGATCTAGTCTGAATAGGCTTACAAAGCATAAAAAGGAAGCAGATAATTGTACAGATGCCGGAGGAAAGGGTCACTGACAGGACTTGTCCTGAGGATTATTTATCTCTAGCTTTGAGGAAAAGCATTCAGAATTGTATTTTCTGCATCATTGAGCTGCGCACTGTTACCTAACAACTGATCACAAACTTAGTCAGCTGTAAAAAAAAAAAAAAAGAGGCAAACTTTGATAGGAGTTTTTCAGTAGTTGATTTAATAATGACTTTGCTCACCTCAATACTAAATTTGTGTTTACATCTTTGATTAGCATAACCCTTGACAAAATGATGGGGTCAGAGTCAGTTCCCCTGCTCACTTGCTGTATTTTGTCCCCTTTAGAACTCTGTAGTAGGGATGGGCGTATCGATCCGAAGTATCGATACTCAAACAAAAATATCGATCCTAAGGTGCGTTTTATTTACCAGTGGTTTTGTTTATTTAACAAAAATAATAATAATAATAATAATGCGTACAATATGCATTGAATTGGACGAATAACCTTTGTTAGCGATTAATTGTGTAGGATAGAACTATTTTCCTGCTCATCTGAACACACGCAAATGTTGCAAGAACTAATCCATCACAGAGAGCGTTCACTCACTGCTGACAGTGCATACAAACAGGGCTGCGTTTCCCAAAAGTATCATGAGAAAGCATTAAAGCTTTTGGGAATGGCAGCCCTGAACAATGCTTATCAGAGGACAGAAAAAATAAAACATAAATGTTTGAGTTATTTCACAATAAACAAATTGAAATTGTAGCCTACATAGTTTGTGCAATTACAATTATTTAAACTGAACGTTGAAAGATAATATTGATCATGTTCTACTCTGTAATGTTAATAGAAATCATACACTGTCAGAATAAAAAGGTTGCATTTTATGCATGCAACAGCCATTCACTGGCAGTCCCTAATGGCAGTACAAAATATTGCACTAAATCAAAAGTTCAAATGTTACAAATAAGTTAGAATATTAATGTTGTAATACTGGTCGCACTAATATAAAAATGTGATGATATATGTTACAAAAAAGTAACAATTTTGAAATACGTTGATGGTTGTATTTTTTTGTATTTGATCTCAGTATTCCTATCAATGTTGTATAAGGGTTATTTATGCATAATAGTAACCCTAGAAAGTGATCAAACTGTTTAAAATAGCTGGGCTAAGATATATAACAATTTTTAAGACTGCAGAAACATGTTAATTCAGTATACACATTATCCCACCGGTTACAATTGTGACTGACCATAAAATACCAATTTTCACACACTTTTCCAAAAAAGAAAAAAAGTATTGATTATTTCAAAGGGTTACTAATGACACAAACAGGGCTGCGTTTCCCAAAAGTATCATGAGAAAGCATTAAAGCTTTTGGGAATGGCAGCCCTGAACAATGCTTATCAGAGGACAGAAAAAAAAAAACATATATGTTTGAGTTATCTCAAAATAAACAATTTAAAATTGGAGCAAACATAGCTAGAAAGTGATCAAACTGTTTAAAATAGCTGGGCTAAGATATATAACAATTTTTAAGACTGCAGAAACATGTTAATTCAGTATACACATTATCCCACCGGTTACAATTGTGACTGACCATAAAATACCAATTTTCACACACTTTTCCAAAAAAGAAAAAAAGTATTGATTATTTCAAAGGGTTACTAATGACACATCATTTGGATATTTTCATGTCTGGGAAAAAATTTGGGATTAACCGGGTTAAAATGGGTTTTAAACATAAAGTTAAGTGGTTTTCGTTACCCATTTTACTCTTAGTAATTTAATAATTTAATAAATTTGATAATCTAAAAGTTTAGTGCAGAAGAATCGGTATCGATATCAAAATATCGAAAACAAAACAAGGGGTATCGCCCATCCCTACTCTGTAGGGGTAGGAAGCGTTGTCTAGCAGGGCGCCTTTAGCAGCCAGCAAACATGGAGAAGTACGAGAAGATAAAAGTGGTCGGGAGAGGAGCATTCGGGTAAATACAACCACGAACCCGTTAATAGTTCGAAAAGTGGATTTAATGACGCGTGCTCGTTTGTTTAAACTAGCTGCTTTACAAAAAATGACTTTTTTGCGCGTTTAAACACGGTAAACGTTTTACTTGAGAAACTCTGTGGAGATCTTCTAATCTGCAGCGCTCCTCCCAGAATCAGAGCGAGCTAGCGGGACACACAGAGCATCACTTTCTCGCGTTTCCGCATTCCATCAGGAGAGTTACACAGCCATTATCACCCAATTCAACGAGTTACAGTTGCATTAAGAGTTTGAGTCAAATTTCGACACAAGAGATGTTAAGCAGTGAATAGCTCGCCCTACTCCTTTTAAATTTGCCTGCCAAAACAGCAATGTTTAAAGCGTTCCTATTGGAATTTCTATCGTAATTTGGAACCGTAACCGGAATGTCTAGTAGCAAACAGAGGGTAAACTTTCTTAAAGTTAAAGTATGGGCACTGTGTGAAATCTGTACTCAAATCTCAAAGTTTAAAGCTTAAACATATTTGAGAACACTTTAAGAGTCATGAGAGTACACTTCAATATGCACTTTGTAATAACGTCAAATTAAAACTTTTACTTTAAAGTAGGTTACATTTGAAATCTTTATGGTTTATTAATATTTTGTCGTGATTTAAAGACGTACACTTATTTTGATGTGTTGACCAAAGCACATGGAAAGTACTTGAGTATAATTTAACCTCTAGTGTGTTATTCGGTACATTTAAAGTTAACCAAACTAAATTGCAACTTCATTACAAAAGTGTAATTATAAATATATGACGTATAAGTTTCAATAGTAATGACATTATGACTGTATTTCAGTTCATAAATGCTTGTCGGTATATTTAGCCTACATATTTCAAAGACAATAGAAGTAATTATGAAATGACATGTAACAATGTAATTAAGTCCTACTTAAGTGGGTCAAAAAGCACACTAAAGTTTAGCTAATTGTATTTACTGTAAATTTAAACTAGGCTATAATACATTTTCATTTAATTGCAATTAAGTGTCTGAAAAATTATATTCAGTTCATACTTAAGTGTATTCTTTTAAAGTATATTATTTCCATAATAAGTGCTCATTTTAAAAGTATGATAAAATAGACAGCTGAAATGTAAAAACTTTAAATTCAGCTATTAAACTTGAAATTCTCACATTCTGTGAATGTAACAAATCCGCTTATTGACCAGTATCCTGATTTATGTATTTGTTACAGGATAGTGCACCTTTGTCGCAGACGCACTGATGGCGCGCTGGTGATCTTGAAGGAAATCCCAGTTGAGCAGATGACTCGTGATGAACGCCTCGCGGCCCAGAATGAATGCCAAGTCCTCAAGTTGCTCAGCCACCCCAACATAATTGAGTATTATGAAAACTTCCTTGAGGACAAGGCGCTGATGATCGCAATGGAATACGCTCCAGGCATACACTTTCTTCACTCATGTTTGGATGGTCACTTAATCTGTTCCGACAGTTTATATCAGGAACAAAATTCATAATATGTATTATTGTGATCCAAAAGTATTTATGTATTATTTAAATTATAAGGTATGGTCGCATTGGTAGCACAGAATTGAATTTCTGCTGCTTTTAATATGACTAGTTTGTAAGCATTTTGAATTATGATTCAAAACAACATGCATGTAGTCAATAATCTTAGTATATATAATCATTTGTCTCTTTATGATTATTGTAGGTGGAACCCTGGCCGATTACATACAGAAGCGCTGCAACTCCCTGTTAGATGAGGACACCATATTACACTTCTTTGTTCAGATCTTATTGGCCCTTTATCACGTGCACAATAAACTCATCCTACATCGGGACCTCAAAACCCAGAACATACTCCTAGACAAGCACCAGATGATAGTAAAAATAGGAGACTTTGGAATCTCGAAAATTCTTGTCAGCAAGAGCAAAGCTTATACTGTAAGTACCTCACCAATTATTTGAATTTGACTGTATGCGATTTAGTTACAGTTCAAATTCTCCTTTTCATGACAGGTTGTGGGGACACCGTGTTATATCTCTCCAGAACTGTGTGAAGGAAAGCCATACAACCAGAAGAGTGACATTTGGGCCCTAGGCTGTGTGCTTTACGAGCTTGCTAGTCTCAAGAGAGCTTTCGAGGCAGCAGTAAGATATATTTTCTTATTGATTTGTCTTGATTTGAAAGAATCTGAACATCACAAAATTCTTTGTTCCTTAAATGAATGTTGAATGACAAACGAAGCAACTTCTCTGTTGTCAGAACCTGCCAGCTTTGGTGCTGAAGATCATGAGTGGCACATTTGCCCCCATTTCAGATCGTTACAGCTCAGAACTGAGACAACTCATTCTTAACATGCTGAATCTGGACCCATCCAAAAGGCCCCAACTCAATGAGATAATGGCTCATCCCGTCTGCATCCGGCCATTGCTTAATCTCTACACTGACATAGGCAACGTCAAAATGCGCAGGTAGGACTTTATCATTTGAAAGTTTACTTTTCTACCGCATGTAATTGTATTGTTTGGGAAGTAATTACTGTATAGTGTTAAGAACTGTAAATGCATTTTATTTGGCCATTTTTCTTTTTAATTTCTTTTTAAAATTGTAATTTATTTTATTTAATTTTTTACAACATTTAATAGTACTGTTTCGGACTTGGGTTAAGAATTGTAAATGCACTTTGTATTATTTTATTTTATTTTATTTATTTAATTTTATACAGCATTTAATAGTATACTGTTTTGGACTTGGGTTACGTATTGTAAATGCATTTTGTTTTGCCACTTATTTTATTTGTACTTTTCTACTGCATTTAATTGTACTGTTTGTTAAGTATTTACTGTACAATTTTAAGAACTGTAAATGCATTTTATTTGGCCATTTTTCTTATTTTTATATAATTTTATTTTTTACAACATTTAATAGTACTGTTTCGGACTTGGGTTAATTAATGTAAATGCATTTTGGTTGCCCACTTTTTATTATTTTATTTTATACAGCATTTAATAGTACTGTTTTGGACTTGGGTTACATATTGTAAATGTATTTTGTTTGGCCACTAATTTTGTTTTGTTTTGTACTGTATTTAATTTGGCTGTTTTTGGACATGTTATGTATTATAAATGCGTTTTGTTTGGCCACTAAATAGACAACTATATACTTTGTTTGCTGGTCCTCCTTATTTGATGAAATTATTCTCTTTTTAGAATAGAAAAGCCACATTCTACTGTACAGACAGGCCCTCATGGCAGACCTGGTGGACGTGTAACTGGTACCAGACCCAGGGGTGGGATCTTATTTCCTTATATAGGCTCCTATTTTCTATTATTTTGTTTTAAAGAATCATTAAATATTTTATTAATACAGCCTTAGGTTTATAGCTGATTAAATATTATGTTTATACCCATTTTATTTTATTTTATTCATAGTAAGTCTTTATTTAGCTCTCTTGGTTTCACTGTCTGCATGAAGGTTTTTTGGTGCCATTTGTTTCATTAGGAGGGCTGTCCAGTCTAAGTTCAACAAAGATGATGCACCCATTGCCTTTATCTTCAGTGTACACCTGGGGCAGTGGCATTTCCACTCCTCTGCGTCTGCCCATGTTAAACACAGAGGTTATTCAAGTGTCCCTGGGCCGCACCCAGAAGATGGGCGTCACCAAATCTGGGCAGCTCATCACATGGGAGGTGTGATGATAATTTTTCTTCCCAATTGAATATAAATCCTATTTTATTTCAGTTTTCAGTGTTTATTTCGGTTTGACTCTATGCCAGGCCCCCTCGGTTGGATCTGGTGAGCCCACTCTGCCCGGCGCTATTGAGCAGATGCAGCCCCAGTTTATCTCCCGCTTCCTGGAAGGACAGTCTGGTGTCACGATCAAATCTGTCTCATGTGGCGATCTCTTCTCCACCTGCCTTACAGGTATGCTTCTTACAATCCAGAATTTTCCATGCAGGTCTCAGCATATTGTTGTGACGTCAGATTTGTCCATCCATAATGCAACATAAAACCAAAACAAAGAACGTTTACATGTCCATCAGATGCTCTTTTCTTGCCTGAGTGGACAATTCTTGGCCTGAAGCAAAAAAATGGACCTGTCTATGTGAAATTAAACACAAGAGTAATTTAAACATTTGTGATAAAGTTTGAAAGGGGGATCTAATCACCCCTTTTTACGATCCTTCCTACAGAGCTCATTAAGCACCATTTGTTCAGACTGCGAAAGCTAATCTCTTGTCCCCTGGCATTGTAGCACAGCGGTGTACATTTGTCTGCGCTAAAGTAAAGGATATGCTGTTAGCATTCGTCTCTGTGGGGGAATCATTAGTCACCAGCAGATACAGAGGATTAAAGGTCCTCACTTCCAGCTTCTCATCCAGCGGTTTGAACTGACGGAGGAAAAGTTTTTGTTTAATTCTTTGTTTATTAGCAGCAGCTACTATAATCTGCTCAGTTTGGTTTTGCAGACAGAGGTATAATCATGACATTTGGAAGTGGAAGCAATGGTTGTCTTGGACATGGGAACTTCAACGATGTGACACAGGTAGATTTCGACAACCCAATATATAAAGACCTATTGTTTCACAATGGAATGATTAGTGATGCTTGCTAAGCAAGCTAATTAAACAAAGTAATCCTAAACATTGACCTCAGGGCTCCACAATAAAGATGACCTGCTGGCCTGGGATAATTGGTATTGTTAACTAAAACTTAAACTATTTTGGCAATGCTTTACAATAAGGTATATTAGTTAACATTAGTTAGTAACATGAACTAAGAATGAACAATACTTCTACACCATTTATTAGTCTTAGTTCATGTTAATTTCAACATTTACTAATGCATTATTAAAATCAAAAGTTGTGCTTGTTAACATTAGTTAATGCACTGTGAATTAACATGAACTAACAATGAACGACTGCATTTTCATTAACTAACATTAGCAAAGATGAATAAATATTGTAATAAATGTATTGTTCATTCATGTTAGTTAATACATGAACTAACATTAACTAATTGAATCTTATTGTAAAGTGTCCCCACTATTTAAAAAAAAAGTTTTTGTTAACTGAAATAAAGCTGAAAAAATATGAATATTAGATGAAAAGCATAAAATTAGAAATGTTGGAATAAATTCAGTTTAGGTTGAAGTACTAAAACTACTAAAACATAAATAAAAATAAATTAAAACAAATTGAAAATATTAAATAAAGGCACATTAAAAATATTAATAAATATTATAACAATATATAAATAATAATTAAAAACTGCAGAATTTTGGGCAAATTGACAGAACTTTGACTTGACCATTAGGGTTTTACATGAATGATGTACAAGCATTTTATGTTTTTTTTAAACACTGAAATGGTATATTTATTAATTTAGCAATGTCTGTTCAAGTTTGTACAGTCAAACACCACTTACATTTTCTTTACAACATGTATAAATCTAGTTTTAATTGTATTTGTGGTTCTTCATGTTGCCGTCTTTGTATTTACTACTAAAACATAAATAAAAATAAATTAAAACAAATTGAAAATATTAAATAAAGGCACATTAAAAATATTAATAAATATGATAACAATATATAAATAATAATTAAAGACTGCAGAATTTTGGGCAAATTGACAGAACTTTGACTTGACCATTAGGGTTTTACATGAATGATGTACAAGCATTTTATGTTTTTTTTAAACACTGAAATGGTATATTTATTAATTTAGCAATGTCTGTTCAAGTTTGTACAGTCAAACACCACTTACATTTTCTTTACAACATGTATAAATCTAGTTTTAATTGTATTTGTGGTTCTTCATGTTGCCGTCTTTGTATTTAGCCCAAGATAGTGGAGGCTCTGCTGGGTTATGAGTTGGTTCAAGTGTCTTGTGGAGCGTCGCATGTCCTGGCAGTGACCAATGAGCGAGAGGTTTTCTCCTGGGGGCGAGGAGATAACGGTAAATGAGCAACATCACTTTTCACTCAAACACTGTGTTTCTTTGGGTTTCTCTTTGTACTCTTGTAGCCTCCAGGCAGACCTGGCATTTTGTGCTCCATCGTCCTCCTCTCCCTCTCTTTCCCTCTCTCTATCACACTCACTCTTTGTTATCCCTCTGTCCAACAGGCCGGCTGGGATTGGCCACTCAAGACTGCCACAACTGCCCACAGCAGGTGAGTTTGCCAGCTGATTTTGAAGCCCAGCGTGTGCTGTGTGGGATCGACTGCTCCATGATCATCAGCACACAGCTCCAGATTCTGGCCTGTGGGAACAACAGGTACTCAATACGTCCTCTCACAGTTCATTATGAACAACAACAACCAAAAGATATGAAAAATATTATGTTACTTTTATTAAAATATATATTATATTGGGAAAACACAAGCCGACAATGACAAAATGCCGAGTTATGATAAATAAAATGACAGTTATAATGTGATGTGTGTTCAGGTGATTTTGGTTGGATGTTTTATATTTATTTATTTTATATATATATATATATATACTGTATATATACATGGATGTACACAACCGTTCAAAAGTTTTGGGTTAGTAAGATTTATTTGAATGTATTTTGATTAAAAGTAAAAACAGTAATATTGTGAAATGGTATTGCAATTTTAAATAACTGTTTTCTATTTTAATATATTTTAAGATGTAATTTATTCCTGTGATGCAAAGCTGAATTTTCAGCATCATTACTCCAGTCTTCAGTGTCACATGATCCTTCAGAAATCATTCTAATATGCTGATTTTCTGCTCAAGAAACATTTCTTCTTATTATTAATATTGAAAACAGTTTTTGCTGTTAAATAATTTTGTGGAAAATTCTTTGAGAAAGTTCAAAAGAACGGTATTTATTTGAAATAGAAAACTTTTGTAACATTATAAATGCCGTTACTGTCATTTTGATCAATTTAATGTGTCTTTGCTGAATAAAAGTATTCATTTATTTTAAAAACTCTTAAAACTCTTTAAAAATGTGTGTGCATGTGTGTGTGTATATATATATATATTGACAATTATATCTTTCTATAACACCAACATGTCAGAAAAAAATTAAAGGGGTGGTTCACTGTTTTTTTTTCTAGGCTTGATTGTGTTTATGGGGTGCAGTCTAACATGTGTTAATTATTTTTCACACAATTTACCTTTATTCCACACCTCTCTGTCCCTTCTCTGAGAAACGGGCTGATCTTTTCCTGTTTTTATGAAACCCCGCCCTCAGAAATAGGCGATGGGATCTGATTGGTTAGCTAGCCCAGTGTGTTGTGATTGGCTAAACCGCCTCTAGTGCGAGTCTAATCGTCCCACCCCTCACCTCAGTGGCATGTGTTTCGGTTGTATTGTAAACAGCGGCATCGTTAATATCGTTTATCACTTTGAGCCCGATTGAGAAGCAGAGGATATTATTGAAGAGGATCGTGCAGAACCTGTGCAAGCACAGCTTTTAATAGTAGGCCAATGTTTTTTGTTTGTTGTTGTCTCATACTTTTAGATCCGCTGTTATTTGTAAATGCTATTGCTTATGTTAGCTTTTAATATACGGTTTTATCCTGATTAAAGCTTTAATACAGTACGGCAACCACACGCGCGTCTATGTATAATGCTTCTTATAGCTATGTGAAAATAAGTGTATAATTAGAACAGTTCATTGTTGGAGCTGAGCTGATGATCTGAGTGAGAGATTGAGAGAGAGATGCAGAGCAGAGCGTGTGCAGCAGGGCGACGCGAGGAACAGGATTAGAACCGCTGCTTTTGAACATTGATTTTGAAACTTGTGAATCCATTAGAATCAGGTGATTTTGGTTGGATGTTTTATATTTATTTATTTTATATATATATATATATATACTGTATATATACATGGATGTACACAACCGTTCAAAAGTTTTGGGTTAGTAAGATTTATTTGAATGTATTTTGATTAAAAGTAAAAACAGTAATATTGTGAAATGGTATTGCAATTTTAAATAACTGTTTTCTATTTTAATATATTTTAAGATGTAATTTATTCCTGTGATGCAAAGCTGAATTTTCAGCATCATTACTCCAGTCTTCAGTGTCACATGATCCTTCAGAAATCATTCTAATATGCTGATTTTCTGCTCAAGAAACATTTCTTCTTATTATTAATATTGAAAACAGTTTTTGCTGTTAAATAATTTTGTGGAAAATTCTTTGAGAAAGTTCAAAAGAACGGTATTTATTTGAAATAGAAAACTTTTGTAACATTATAAATGCCGTTACTGTCATTTTGATCAATTTAATGTGTCTTTGCTGAATAAAAGTATTCATTTATTTTAAAAACTCTTAAAACTCTTTAAAAATGTGTGTGCATGTGTGTGTGTATATATATATATATTGACAATTATATCTTTCTATAACACCAACATGTCAGAAAAAAATTAAAGGGGTGGTTCACTGTTTTTTTTTCTAGGCTTGATTGTGTTTATGG
>NW_015505337.1:171141-202420 GCF_001515645.1 Sinocyclocheilus grahami
CTCTGTCCCTTCTCTGAGAAACGGGCTGATCTTTTCCTGTTTTTATGAAACCCCGCCCTCAGAAATAGGCGATGGGATCTGATTGGTTAGCTTGCCCAGTGTGTTGTGATTGGCTAAACCGCCTCTAGTGCGAGTCTAATCGTCCCACCCCTCACCTCAGTGGCATGTGTTTCGGTTGTATTGTAAACAGCGGCATCGTTAATATCGTTTATCACTTTGAGCCCGATTGAGAAGCAGAGGATATTATTGAAGAGGATTGTGCAGAACCTGTGCAAGCACGGCTTTTAATGGTAGGCCTATGTTTTTTGTTTGTTGTTGTCTCATACTTTTAGATCCGCTGTTATTTGTAAATGCTATTGCTTATGTTAGCTTTTAATATACGGTTTTATCCTGATTAAAGCTTTAATACAGTATGGCAACTGCACTACACGAAAATAAGTGTTTAATTGTAACAGTTCATTGTTGGAGCTGAGCTGAATGAGAGAGAGAGAGAGAGAGAGAGAGAGGGGTGCAGGGCAGGGGGCACGAGGAACAGTATTAAGAACCGCTGCGTTTGAAGATAGATTTTGAAACTTGTGAATCCATTAGAATTGTTAGAAGACTAGAAGATTCATATATGAACAGATTTTTACGTGCACCTCTAGTTTTCTCTTCCTCTTCTCTAAAGCTGGCATGGCCTCGCCCCCTTTGCTGCCTTTTTCCGAGGGTGGGGTTTATCTGGGTTTATGATGTCACGAACCCGGGAAGTAACTTGTTGTAGTCCCTACCAGCCGTTTTTGTAGGCATTAAACCGCCAGAATTTTAAAAGATGACAACTCCATTTGCATTTAACTTTCAGCTTCGTAACTTTGCAGATATTGTTTATGCTCAGACAGCAACATTACACACTAACTAACGTTAAAAAAGTGAAATCGCAATCAACCACCCCTTTAAAATAAAAAAACATATTCACTGAGTGGAAGAAGGATCACCCCCTTGTTTCAGTATTTTGTTGAACCACCTTTTGCTTTAAGCCTTTAGTCTGTTGGGATCTGTCACTACTAACATCTAGATTTTGCAATATTTGCCCACTCTTCTTTGCAGAACTGCTCAAGTTCAGTTAAATTTGATGCAGTCTTCAAGTCATTCCACAGATTTTCAATGGGGTTTAAGTCTGGGCTCTGACTAGGCCATGCAAGGACATTCACGTTTTTCTACTTCACCCACTGTCTGCTCAGTTTTGCTGTGTTCTTTGGGTCATCGTCATGTTGGAAGGTAAACCTTCTTCTCATTGACAACTTTCTGGCAGAGGGCAGCAGATTTTCCTCAAGAATTTGACGATATTTTGCCCCATCCATTTTCTATCCTGACAAGTGCTCCAGTCCCTGCTGCAGAGAAACACCCCAGATCAGGATATTACCACCTCCATGCTTTACTGTAGGAATGCAGTTATTTGGATGGTGAGCTGTATTGGATTTCCGCTAGACATATCGTTTGGTGTTGAGGCCAAATAATTCAGTTTTAGTCTCATCTGCCTCAGAATCTTCAAGGTGCGTTTTGGCAAAGCTCAGTCGTGACTGCATGTGGCCTTTCTTCAGGAGTGGCTTTTTTCTTGCAACCCTCCCATACAAGCCACATTTGACCTCAGTTGATCACAGTTAAAAATCAAATGGCTTTGTGTGTCATTGAGAAGGTGATTAGCTACACCTGATTGAGTTTACAAGTCATTTTTAGGAAGGGGGTGATCCTGAACTCAGTGATTCTGTTTTTTTTTTTCTCGGACATGTTAGTGTTATATCTTTCACTTGGATGTTATAAGCTGCACCGAGTAAATCATTTTATTATTATTATTATTTATTTTTAGTCTTTCACACTGGATGGTGGGTAATGTGGATATTTAGTACGAAATATGTACATATTAAATTATACACCCATTATTAATTTAAACCTAATTATTTAGGTTCAGATTCGCAACTGACACACTTTTCATTTCTAGCTCGGAAAAACAGGGCTCACAGAAAACCCAGATTTCTCTTGTGTAATGTAATCATGACATGCACTAATCTCATAAATATGAGATTCTGACATGACTTGAAGGCAGCATAATTTGCCGAAACTTCAGACAGCATGTGGTTGGTTGAAGTATTAAGTGTCACAGATTTCTAAACGTGCCTAGATTTCATTGTGTTGCTAGTTAATGAGCCTCAAAGTGGATTTTAAACCTGTCATGAATCTAATCACAATTATAAATAATAATGAATCCCAAAATGTTAAAATATCTCAATGAATTTCTTTCTTAGCTGTCTTAGGCAGTTTTTCCAAGTTTGCCAAACCAGTTTAGTGAGTTAACACTCCTCATTCCTGCTCTAGCATTTGAAAGGACTGTGAATGCTGAAGACATTTCATCACAGGAAATGACCAACACAGTGTCCATATTTTAAATAACAGTCACACCCTGTCAGCCACATGTATTTTTCTAAAGAATTTATAATTCTTACAGAATTACCAGATGTGGTTGTGAAGTACACTTTAGCATACAAAATAGTACATATTACAGAAATAATGTCCTTAAAAAATGATATATAAATATATAAAGGGATAATTCACCCAAGAATAAAAATTATGTTGTTTTTTACTCAACTTCATGTTGATCCAAAGTTGCACGAGTTTCTCGAAGATATTTTGAAGAATGTTGGGAAACAAACAGTTGCAGGTCCCCTTATTAAAAAATATTTTTATTTAAAATACATTTTAGTACATTTTATAATTGAACATTATTACAAAGTGCACTTTCAAAAAAATTTTTTATACTTAAACATTTTTACTCAATAATATACTTTTAAGAACTGAAGTACACTACAAGTGCACATGCAAGACAATTAAGTGCACTTCTTTTTCACATAGGGCTGCTAAAGTGATATTTGAATGAATAAATAACTCAAATTCCTAAATACAGATTTAACAAGCTGGGTTTGGATAAGGTCTCTGGCGCAGAGGAGCCCCCATCTCACTGTCAGGTGGAGGAGGTCCACATGTTCCAGCCCGTCCAGTCGGCTCCTCTAAATGCTGAAAAGATTGTGTATATAGACATCGGCACAGCACACTCTGTTGCAGTCACAGGTCAGAGCACTTCATTTACACTACAGTTCAGTGTGCTGTTATGATTTAATCTGAGGATCAACTTATAAACTATGAATGTGCCCTAAATGCAGAGAAAGGTCAGTGTTTCACCTTCGGCAGTAACCAGCATGGGCAGCTTGGCTGCAGTTCCCGCCGAAGCAGTCGAGTGCCCTATCAAGTGTCAGGACTGCAGGGGATCTCCATGGCCGCATGTGGCGACGCTTTCACTCTGGCTATTGGAGCAGGTAAACAAGACATATGTATTAGTGAATCTCACCAAACAGGTCATATTTCACCTTAAAATCAAATGAAAAAAACATATTAAAAAACTTTACTTAATTAATTAATTATTTAACTTATAATTTCAAATGAAAAAAAAAAAAGTTACTTAAAAAATGTTTTACTTATAAATTCTCAACTCAATAAATATATAAATATGCCTACAAGATTTTTTTATTTTTTGAAAAATATGGGGTAATAATAATAATATTTTTTTTTGAAAAATATTTGTAAACGTTATCACGTTTACAAATTTTGTAAACGTGATAAGATTACAAAATTTAAAAAAATAATTACTGTGAAAATTACACCTTTTTTACACAGTATGTTAATGAGAACTGGAGGAAAATAATGTCACAATACAAAGAAACATAATGGCCCTAAAAACAGGCAAAAAACTAAATATAATATAATATAAATTTATACGTTAATGACAATTGGTGGAAAATAATGTTACAATACAAAGAAATGTAATGGTCTTAAAAATAGGCAAAAAAGCAAAGTATTTTAAGATAGATAATATTCAATAATATAATATATATAATTATGTATATGTTTCATGACAATTTGGAGAAAAGTAATGCCACAATACAAAAATAAACAAATAAATAAATAAAAAAGTATTGGTCTTAAAAATAGGTAAAAAGCTAAATATATTAAAAAAAATAATATTCAATAATGTAATAATAATATAGATAATATTCAATTATATAATAATAAAGTATCTAAACTAATCTAATCTAATCTAACATAATATATTTCTTTATTTGGGGGGAATGAAAATTGACCTGGCAACCAAACTATACAGGCAAAAAACTACAGCAGCTAAAATAATGGCAATGCAGTTCAGACAAGGCTGCTATCACGCCATTAACTGCTTCAGACACAGAATGCACTCTAGTGGGGGCAGGTGGGTTCATTAATGTGACATGTGGCTAAAGGTCAGAATGTAACCCCGACTGTGTCCCAGAGGCTTACAAGACTCCGAAGACCTTTATTGTTTCATGTTGTCTTCGTTCATTCATGATTCTCACAGGATCTGACATGCAAAGAAACAGAAGGACAAAGATGTCATTCAGCCAAATGATGTTCAGAATTGTGAGTAAATGTTCTGCTCCTTGATTCGGCAGAGGGGGAAGTGTACACCTGGGGAAAAGGGGCACGTGGTCGGCTTGGACGGAAAGAAGAGGATTCTGGGAAACCAAAGGCAGTGCAGCTTGATGAGAGCCACCCTTACACTGTCACGTCAGTGGCTTGTTGCCATGGAAACACACTGTTGGCTGTGAAACGTAATGTGCAGCCATAATTTCTTTTATGAATGTTAACAGTTCTTGAATGGACACGTATTGTAATGTCTTTATTGTAATTATCTACTGTTGATTTGGAATTACAAAGGTTGTTGTCATTGTTAAAACACTCCGACTATATTCTCCTTCATCATTTCTCTCCTCAGCATTTTTTGAAGAGCCCGTTCCAAAGTGACATCACTGCCTCTGCCCAAATTACTGCACACACTCCGCAGAAGAGAGGCTCAGCTCCTGTCCATGAGGACACCAGTGTGGATTCATTAGGAATGTTAAGCTATGCAGTTGTGCTTATAATGTAACAGACACTGTATGTAAAGCTTTTTATAACAATAACAGCAACAACAATAATAATAATAATTATTATTTTTATGTAGCATTGTAAATAATGCCTGATTAGGAAAAAACTGAAACAAACAAACAAAAACAACAACTATATGAAGATAATTATGTGCTTCTTATGTTAACACATAATTGAACAATAATTTAAATTGTTAAAGCACAGTTTCTAAAGTGTATCATAAATACTGCCTGGGCATTACGAGGGCTCTTGTGGACGAAAATAAATGAATTCAAAAGCATTAGTAATAAATATATATTTATAGTTTAGAATAATATATTCTTTATACCGCTAATAATAATAATAACAATAATATGAACCATTGTAAATAATGCTTAATTCCTCACTAAGGTCAGACTGCCTGGGGAAAAAAAGGTATAATAATGAGATAATAAATTGCTGCATAAAACACAGTTTCTAAAGTGTATTAGAAATATGTACCTGAACATTATGACAGTTCGTATGTGAGCACTCTCCTCTGTGGCCAACAATAAATTCTTAAATCTTTAGTAATAAATATATATTTAGAATTTAGAGCTAATTACATTGCTAACAACAACAACAATAATAGTGTTGAATTGTTAATGCCATTATAATCATTGACAATTATTAACTATGGTGACACTTATTTTACAGTGTCCTTATTACACATGTTTTACTGTAGTAATAACAGTAAATTATGCATAATTACTTGCAACTAACACTAAACCAAAACCTAACCCTAACTCTATAAGTACGTTAATTAATATTACTCGGTACTTAAATATATAATTACACTGTAACAAGGACACCTTAAAGCAGTGTAACCAAAACTACTACTATTTTATAGCTAAAACAATCCCAATAAATATTTATATTAATGCATATTAAAAAGCATACTCATACGCGGATGAATACCATCAGCATGGCAGGATACACAGCTCATGCGTCCATCATGATGTAATTCTTGTGCAATATGTGACGCTCACAACGTGTCACTTGTGTAGCGCGCGCTTTTCTATGCAAAACATATTAAACGTCGACGAGAGTATACTATGTTTAAATGAAGCCGAACTATTAAATAGTCTACCTCGAATACACTATATAACGCTAATTCCATCTTTCGTGCTGTTGTTCTGTTGATGTAATGTCTGCTCGAGCACGGATCTCGTCTGCTTTCCACCGAGAGAGGGAGTCGTTTGCCTTACAAATAACCGTTTGTTTCCAACAATCCAGTTATTGCCTTTGTATAGATGTTTTTAATAATGACGACAATGTTTTTAATAAATATTGTATGCACTTTGTATGTAGTTTTATCAGTTTACGTTCTAAATTTGCATTTATATTTATGTTCATCTAATATTTTTCATATTAATGTAAAATTGTGGAGCAATACAACTCCTATACAGTTATATTCAATGTATTCAGGCTGTGAATAATGAGGAGAGGGGATTTTTATATAAGCACATAAACGTTTTCATACAACCTTGTGTTAAGCACAAAGATGATAGTGCCTGCTGAAAGGAAATACATACATATATACTTAAATGCGCAAGCTAAAATCAGCCTAAGCTGGTTGGATGCTTTTAGATGGTCTTTAAGCCTGGTCTTAGCTAATTTGCTGGCTGGTTTTAGAGGGGATGTGACCACTTCTTTAGCTGGTCAGACTGGGAGACAGGCACCCCTGCTGAAACAGTTAAAACCAGCCTATGCTGGTTGGCTGGTCTTAGCTGGATTATGCTGGTCTTCCAGCCTGGCCAAGCTGGTGTTCATCTGGTTTTAGCTGGTTGGTCAGCTTGTCTAGCCTAAGACCAGCCTGAGCAGCTAAAGAAGTGGTCAAAACCCATCTAAAACCAGTCTGCAAACCACCAATGACCAGGCTAGACCAGCCAAAACCATCTTGGGCTGTTTTTATTCCGAAGTGATATTTTAGTCATTATTTTTAATTCGATGAAACATGCACACATCGCAAGCATACCACGTTTTGATAAAAAAAAGTTTCTAAGACCATTTGGTTGTGAGAAGAATTCCCCTCAAGAGAAATCCTGGAAATGATTTACAGTAAAGCATTTGAATAGTGCCCTTACTTGTTACATTACTGTAAATAAGCTTGCCTTTCTGATTTCTGCGAGGCTGAGAGAGATTTAAATTAGGCTCCTCCCTCATGCATAAGTGGGTGGGGCTTTATATGCCCAAACAGATGGGATCCCAGCTTTGTCTCCAGGCTGTCAGACTCACTGTTATTCTCGACAGGCGCTGTGAACCTTTCTCATCAGCGAGCACTAGCGCTGCATTGACAGCCTCATCCCACAGACAGATCGCTGGGTTTAAGCTGTCATCCTGATGTTGGATCGAGCCGTGTTGCTCGAAAGAGAAAGCTGAGACGGAACAATACCGACGGGAGCTTGTGTGTCGTTGGCAGGTGAATATCAGTTTTCACACGCGCGCCGTGAAGGACTCTGTCACCGCGGAGGACAACAAACGACAGTTCCTATAGACGCTTACTGTAAACACCAGCGATGCCGGGGTTTGACTACAAATTCCTGGAGAAGCCCAAGAGACGCTTTCAGTGTCCTCTGTGTAGCAAAGCAATGAGGGAACCCGTCCAAGTTTCCACATGTGGACACCGATTCTGTGATACCTGTCTGCAGGAATTTCTCAGGTAAGGAGCCACATCTGACAAACACATAGCCTACTGTGTATTTTGCGTAAGGAGTAATGAAGCGTGGCGACAACAACAACAACAGAGGATACACACAACCAGTATTTGAAGCGATGGAGTCGGCGGTTTAAAACACTGAAGTGAGTCCATCATCGTTTCAACACACGCATGTCAGTCATCTGCGCTTATTGACAGTTTTGTATCTACCCGTAGGCCTTGAGTTGATCTGGCAGCCAATAGGATACCAGGGATGTTTGTATGCAAATGAAGTTAGTTTGCTGTAGCGTCAGGAGACAAATACTGACAGATAGAGCAGCTACATGTGTTGTGCAACACGAACCACTTAGAAAAGAAAAGGACAGGTTTAAACAGTTTAATCAAACTACAATATCAAAATTCTACACTTCAGCATCATGGCAATAGCTACATGAGAGCAGTTTTTGTTTGTAGCACCATAGCGGAGCAGTTCCTGTCTTTAACATTCAGTAGGCTACACTGACAAAAATAGTAACCTAAAATGATAACGTGTATTAACTGGTTTTATTCAAGTAAAAAAATATTATTTAACATCACTCAATTAACCTATATACATTAGTTTATACCAGCAAAACTCATTTGTATGGGTTAAGTCACAAGTAGAAAGGAAACAGGTTACCAGTGTACTTGTGGAGAATGTAAATATTTGGAATGTTTTTGAGTAAATATTTTGCTTTAGTACATCCAGTTGTGGGATAGCTTCATAAATGTGGGAGAAAAATATTTTCAGACCTGTCTGTGTGTGTGTGTGTGTGTGTGTGTGTGCATGTTTATGTGGTTTATGAGGACATAAATTTGTATAATAACATGGGTATGACATAGGTATTACAAGGAGAAGGTGATTTATGAGGACATTTTCAGTGTCCCCGTAATTCAAAAGGCTTATAAATAATTCAGAATGAGTTTTTTTGAAAATCTAAAAATGCAGAAAGTTTCCTGTGAGGGGTAGGGTTGGTGTAGGGCAATAGAAAATACGGTTTGTACAGTATAAAAACCATTACGCCTATTGAGAGTCCCCGTAAACCATAAAAACAAACCTGTGTGTGTGTGTGTGTGTGTTTTTGTGTGTTCAGACAGTAGAGTCATCTCTCGCCCTGTCTGACATTTTGACCCTAGGCACTACAAGGCTCTTTGAGGGGGGCCTCATGTTGGATTAGGAAGCGAATCCTTTATTGGAATCGGTGTACTGAAAGACTGCCGGATCGTTCGCTCGGCAGTCGGCACTAATTTGTGTTATTTGTAATTGTTTTGCTAGGTTGTGTAGGACCGGCGTAGCAATGCATGGAACAGAGATGCTCAAATTTAATAACAAGTCATGTGAAAAAATCTTTAAGCATCTTTAAGTTCTGCTATATAGTGTGATGCTTATTGTCTGCGCTGTGAATTAAGGATCAGTGTAATAGCTTTCATTTTCATCTAGCAGGAAATTCTAAACAGGTACATTTACAGTATCAACCAAAACTGCTTTACAAATTGGTTTATAACCATAAGAGTGAAGCGTATTAGCTATAAAAAGTAGTAAACCTCTATAAAGCAGGAGTGCCCACAAAGGACACTTCAGTACTAGGTGTATAATGTTATGTAAGTTTCATCCAGTCATTTGGATAGTTAGTTGCTTGGAGAATGACATGTTGACACTGTAAACATGGCACACTGGTTTTAAAACTGAATGATTGACAGCTGAGATGCACATTCTCCCCTGTGACGTTATAGTCTTACGTCATTAGTCATGCACAAAAAAATAAAAAATTCACTGTAAAGAAATAGGTTTTAGAAAAATAAGTGTTGGTACTGCAACTTTGGTGTCAGTAAGACTTTTAAATGTTTTAAGTCTCACCAAGGCTGCATTTATTTGATCAAGAATACAGTAAAAACATTAATATTGTGAAATATTATTGCAATTTAAAATAACTGGTTTCTATTGTAATATATTTTGAAATGTAATTTATTCCTGTGATGCAAAGCTGAATTTTCAGCATCATTACTCCAGTCTTCAGTGTCACATGATCCTTTAGAAATCATTCTAATCTGCTGATTTGCTGCTCAAGAAACATTTATTATTATCAGTGTTGTGACAAAACAGTTATGGTGCTTCGTATTTTTTGTGCAAACCGTGCTTCATTCTTTGAAATATAAACCTTTGGCAGTATTATAAATGTCTTTACTGTCACTTTTGATTAATTTAATGTGTCCTTGCTGAATATAAATAATAAAAACATTTGAACAGTAGTTTATATTTTTAGGTGAGTTAACTGGCAGCCTCACGTGAGTCAGATTTGACCCGCGGGTTGCCGGTTGAATAGGATGTTACTGTACACATTACACATCGTCAGGCATTAGTTCAAATAGATTACATTGTGCCTTCTTAAATGTTGCACACTAATAGAATATCGCTGTATTTATATTTAGAACATTGACAGATTATTATATCATGCACTGATATCCGGACACAGCAGGGAACATGAGAGCCTGAATTGATTTTTATTTTTATTTTTAACACACATGATCAATTCAACACCAAGCAACAGCAACAATGGCACAGTGCGAGTCACGGATAGGGCGAAGATCTTATCTAGATTTTCCACATATCCAAAAAGGTTTTGTTTATTTCCTGTCTGCGTGGTGTGGAATATAAACAGAACTTGTGCTGATGCTCTGCTTAGAGATAAAAGGTCACAGGGTTTGAATGTCCACTATAGACTCTCACAGAAACACTGAATTAGCATGTACGTTTTTGGATAGCGGGAGGAAAAAGGAAGCACATGATGCATTTTGCCTAAGGCTCTTTGTGTTTATGTCTGTTCTATTCTCAGTAAACCTCTTTCCTCTCACGCCTACATAGGAGAAAGATTCTTCTAAAACGTGAAGCTGTGCTCAGTTTTCTTTTTTTCTCAAAACTGCTTGAGATAATACAAATAAAAGACGTGCTGAGGAAGACTAAATGAAAGCAGACAATGCTTATGAATCATCAGGTCATTACTGTGTCACTCGGAAGAATGCCAATCTACGTTTTTACTAACTTACCAACTTTTGTCACCAGCTAATGAGTGACTTTTTAACACTAGTTAAAGCTACGCCTATTTAAAGTGTAGCGCCTATTGCACACAAACCAGGCATCGCACACATTTGGCAAATTGCTTTTTTAAACTTCTCCCTTTTTTTGCTTTTATTAATAATTACGGGGGTAAGCTTTTAAAAATATATATTTTAAAGAGAGTAGATGCACAAATTGCAATTTCTGGAATATTTATTTGCAAATTTCTGTTTCTTTGTAGAATCATTCAGATCTGTTTTGTGAACTGATTCAACCGATTCATTGAAAAGATCCAATTCAAAAGAATGGAATGCTATTCATGAATTCATTGTCAGTCTTTTTGAAAATTCTGTGCATATGTTTTCATTTATTTGAAAGGGATTTACATTAAAACTTAATTAAATTGAATCTCCACATTATGAGAAATTGATCTAAACCAGGGGCTCTAAACCAGGGGCCCGGTGCCCACTAAGGGGCCTTTTAGCAAACTTTCAAGGGGGCCTCAACAACTGTTTTTTTATTCTTTGAAGAACCAGGATTTTCACGGTTTTAGAAAACTTGAATATATATGAGGTAGCTTAATTTTAAAAGAGTGATTTCAAGACCTGGAAAGGCCATGTAAATTAATTCATGTTTTTATTTTTATAAAATATATAGGTATGTTTTATAAAATAAAAATAAAATTTTTTCTAGTTATGCCAAGATCTAAAATATTTTATCAAAAGTAAATTTGTGAGTTAAAAAAAAAAAAAAAAAAAAAAAAAAGATAAAATCCTTATCCAGTAAAAACAAACTGCTGGAAAAGTTACCCATCCTTTGAATATTGTTGTGTGAATAATGGTAGGCCTTGGTGTCAAAAAGGTTGAGAACCACTGATCTAAATGTTATATTAAACATTACTTGTTGAATTTGTTTAGATTAGGGCTGCACGATATATCGAAATATCGCAGATGTAAATATCGCGATATGCATATCGCAACGGCGTGCGATATCTGGATCATTTTAATAATAGGCTACTTAAATCAAAACGTTGCAAAAGGTCAACATTTTAGTTCGAGGCATATAGCAGAGAAGTGATTGACGTTAAAAAGAGTTAAGTGCAATAAGTTGCAGAAAACAACTCTTTGCCGTCTCGTCTTGCTGTCTGACTCACACCTGAAGCGCGCGCACAAGCCGCATCTCGCACAGCGTCTCTGCAGTTCTGCCGCACACCTGCAAACAGCAGACAGCGCGCAAACACTGAGTTGATTTGTCTTTCGCATCTCCTCCTTATGTTTGAACAGACACATACACACAGAATTATGTTACGATCATTCTCGTAACCGCAGTCAGTTATGTTTTAAATTAATGTAAACAGCTGAGAAAGAAATCGGATGTGTATCATTATACTGGATCTATGCAGTCGGATTTAAAGGGACAGCAGCCTTTTATAAATACCTGCTGCTGAAAGTCACTAATGTTAATCAAACAACAAAACACAGCTTTAACAAAGATTAATCTAAATTGAATTCATACAGTGAACACAATGCAGTGTTATTTTACACTTAATTATTATATTTCTGTACCTGAATACTACTGTTTATTTTATCTATGCTTGTAAACTCTGTATTTGTTCTTTTTTAACTGGCTGTTCACTTGCCTTTAATCATGTTTGAACTTTCTCAGACTATAGTTTTTGCTGTGGTTTATGAAGACGTACTTAAAGTGTATGGAAAGCAACGTTACAATGATATCAAATTAGTGTCATTCATTTTTTTGTTTGTATGTTCACTTTGATGTTAAAATGACATTTTCTGATTTGTGACATTAATTTTTATGTACTGCTAAAACACTGCTGGTCACTTTCAGAAGTTGTAGTGATTCTTTCTTTTCCAAGAAAGAATGTGAAACAAATTGGTTATATAATTTTCATTTTTAAATATTTTAAAATATAATTTAAATTGATTTTTCACACTTTAAGCAGTGTCGTATCGCGTATCGCATTTTTTAACAAGGTATTGCATATCGCATTTTTCTTCAATATCGCACAGCCCTAGTTTAGATCATGGTTGACATGTATTGTGAAGATCAGAATCAGTAGCTCATGTGCTAGCATGTTAAGATAAGTATGTGCTGTGTTGACAATGACATTGCGTGATAACCGTGCATTCTCTTCTTCTTTGTTGTGTACAGTACACATTCAAAGTTATTCCATCCGTTACTGCAGTCAGCCTCTGATCAGTTCAGACCTGCCATCATATTGGGAAATTTTGCCATATGTGTGAGGATCTACATGGGTTATGCTCTTGCACAACTATGAATCACCATCTGCTGTGTTTTAACCATTATTAGAAAAGGGCCTCCAGCTACTTCAAGTTGAGTCTCACGCTGCATGCACTCCTATAGACTTGCCTCGTAAAAGTCAGTTTCAGATTCAACCCTGAATCATCTCAATCAAACACCATTCATTGGATTTGTCCCATGCACACCGACGGACTTTGACTTTGCGCCCATGTTGGTTTATTTGTGTGGTAAATGGAGCGTGTTTCTGCTGAAGGAGGAATGCATAAGGCGGTTATCTCAGAAGGCCTAATCAGAGCCGGGAGGGTCAGGAGGGGCCGACCCTCAGGCCTTATCACTCCAGCAATCAGCTCGAGTCACGTGACCTTGACGCTAATGCAGAATAGATGAACCTTGAACTGAGGGCATTTGGTTCACTGCCATCACACAAAAGAGGTTCTCATAATATGGGCTAACATCTCTGAATGCACATACAAGGGCACCCTTTATAGCATTAAGCAATGGTTTAGACAAGTTAGACGAGTCAAGTCAAATAAACTCCTGGATTTTTTCTTGTGGTGCTTTGTGAGATAGTAGTTACTGGTTTGTAGTCTGTTATTCAAGCTTTAGCTTTGTTTGTTTAGTGTCTGAACTTCTTGTGTACATATTCTACTAATACTTACAGACTTCCATGCTTTTTTTGTAGTACAAATAGTGTAAATAGGGCTTTCCAGGGTTGTAAAAGTTAACTCAAACTATTTTTTAAATAAAATAAAATATAAAAAATTTAAACTTATTTCATTTCAGCTAGTTACCAAGGCAACATTTCTCATTTTCATTTAATTTAATTTTATGTACTAAAGTAATTACAACTAAAAATGAAATAAAAATGAATAAAAAACTATATAGACATATTTAAAAAAACTAAAACTAATAAAAATGACAAAAACACAACTAAATTACTAAAATTTTAATTAAAATTAAAAAGAAAACAAAAAATATATAGGCTTAAAAAATTAAAACTAACTCTGAATATTGATAAAAAACTAAAATAGTTTTCATACTGATATGGGACACAACTATTGATTCCAGTAGAATTTGATGTTAGCATGTAGCTATGCTAACATGCAGCTACAATAACAATGTGACACTATAATAAGCATAGAAATATATTGAACATGCAAGTATTAAAATAGTGTACATTTGTCAGTTTTTAAAATTAAACTGACTTGTTTTTTTGTTACTTTTCGGTAATGAACTAAATTTCACAGAAAGATGTTTGCCATCTTAGATGGATTTTTTTCATTGCACTTTTCACAGTGCATTCTGGGATTGCCTTCTCTGCAAAGAATAAACATGATGGTGCTTTAGATTGTGGCCAAAACAGTAGCTGCGTCCAAAATTGCATGCTGTCTAGTACAGGGGTGCCCAAACTCGGTCCTGGAGGGCCGGTATCCTGCAGAGTTTAGCTCCAACCCTAATCAAACACACCTGAACCAGCTAATCAAGCTCTTACGAGGCATGCTAGAAACTTCCCGGCAGGTGTGTTGAGGCAAGTTGGAGCTAAACTCTGCAGGACACTGGCCCTCCAGGACCGAGTTTAGGCATCCCTGGTCTAGTAGGTACTACATCTGGTTTGAAACTTACTTTGCGACTGTTAAAAAGTAAGTTGTATATAGTATGAAAATGGGGACTATGAATGAAATTCGGATGTACTGCATTCGTCATGTCACCTACCTAGCATCAATTGGATCGCTTCACTGCCATTCACATATCCCATGGCCTCATGGGATAGTAAAGTGTCAGATGTGCACCTCAGAATCTCTACAGAATCTCTACAACTGTATTATGAATAATAATTTCACATACTATGGTAGGGAGGTAGTCATATTTGGTCACAGGGAATGTATATTAAAAGGCAGCATGATGTTTCTACCTACCTTTTGGAACAGCCTATGATAAACATGGTGTCTAAGTAGGCAGCTCACTAGGTTTTGAAACAAAGCCGTTGGTGAACTAAAAGTTTTCCTACAAACATTTGCTTCACATGCCGCCCCACATATTCATTAAAGTTAGTCTACCAACTTACTCTAGTTACTAATCTGCTAAAAATGACAAGAACTGCATATTCTGAGATTTATAAGTAGAAATACATGACAAGGCCACCATTCAGAAGCCACTTGTGTCCAAAGTACAAAAAGTGACTATCCTGGTCTAAGGAGCATAAAACATTCACTTCTCTATTAAGCTTCAGTTTTCACAGCCTAATTTTCTCAAACAGAATGTATTTTTTCCTAGAGAGTCTGAATAGAGTCCTCTGTGTCTTGTATTGAAGTCAAGTCCTCCTGCGTTCTCTTGAGAGCTGATAGTCTGCAACATGTGCACACTGAAGCCTTGCAACAAAAGGATGGGTTTAACCAGGGTAGAACGGGGTAACTGGTGACAGGCAAAGAAAGATTGACTTCTTTCCAGCCAAGGCCATCTGTGTGAACAACATCTTTTTTGCATTAAAGCTTAAATGAATTGCCCTCTGTCCATTGAGATACAGAAAGGAGCCTCTTTGGCCTGTCACAGATAGTGAGTAGTTCTCTGAGCAAAGGGAGATTTAGGGGAAGCATTGGTGCCCAGTACTGAGAGGAAGCCAGGGTGGGTATTACAGCCGGGAGTCTGAGTCCCTCTTCAGGATTCATGCCATTGAAGCAGATGAATAGTGACTGGGCATCCTCTCTCACTTCCTGCCCAGCCTCATCAAAGACCCTCACATCCTCTCACAGGTGCCACTGGCCATAGAAGTCATCCATCCAGGCTCAATTGTTAGCTGGGTCAGTGACATGTAAGATCTGAGGAGGCAAACACTGTTTAAGAAAAGTAAATGTAATGAATCCAAAATTATTGTGTGGTGTAACTATCAAGTAAATAGGGATATTTTTGTATTTTCATGTATTTTTGATGTATAAACCTCAATCTTTATTATTATTATAATTTTACTTTTTTTTATTCTGCATGTTGGTCACACCGCATGACTTGGTGTACAAATGTTTTACACTATTAATACAAAAGTTTTACAATATTAATAAGCAATGTAGCAGTTTGCTTAGAATTAATAATGAAGCATTATGTCAAACTAATTAATACGGTTTTCTTAAGAACTTAATTCTCTTAATGAAGATTTTTTTCTTCATTATATCAGGACAGTTGTATCATGCTGACTTTTTTACTTGATGCCCTCAAAAAAAAATTAATTCAGAAATGAAAGACATGCTCATAATTTTTCAAGGTAATTTTTTAAATCATAAATATCATAAATTATAAAAAAAATTTGGGGAGTCACGTGCATGTTGGTCACACCGCATGACTTGGTGTACAAATGTTTTACACTATTAATACAAAAGTTTTACAATATTAATAAGCAATGTAGCAGTTTGCTTAGAATTAATAATGAAGCATTATGTCAAACTAATTAATACGGTTTTCTTAAGAACTTAATTCTCTTAATGAAGATTTTTTTCTTCATTATATCAGGACAGTTGTATCATGCTGACTTTTTTACTTGATGCCCTCAAAAAAAATTTAATTCAGAAATGAAAGACATGCTCATAATTTTTCAAGGTAATTTTTTAAATCATAAATATCATAAATTATTACATTTTTGGGGGAGTCACGGCACATGAAATTTTACAGCTGGAGCCATGTCTTTTAATGTAAAGGTCAAATTATACGATATTATAAGAAGAATAAGAATAAGAGAATATAATGAATTTTATTTGAAAAATGTAAAACATTGTCCTCATAGACGTGGTGTATTCAAGCCATTGTATGAATTATATTTTTAATATCTATGATATTTTTTTTTCTGCATGTTGATCACACCACATGACTTTGATTTGGTTAATACACGTTTTTCAAATATTAATTAATTCAGAAATGAAAGACATGCTCATAATTTTTCAAGGTAATTTTTTAAATCATAAATATCATAAATTATAAAAAAAATTTGGGGAGTCACGCCACATGAAATTTTACAGCTGGAGCCATGTCTTTTAATGTAAAGGTCAAATTATACGATATTATAAGAAGAATAAGAATAAGAGAATATAATGAATTTTATTTGAAAAATGTAAAACATTGTCCTCATAGACGTGGTGTATTCAAGCCATTGTATGAATTATATTTTTAATATCTATGATATTTTTTTTTCTGCATGTTGATCACACCACATGACTTTGATTTGGTTAATACACGTTTTTCAAATATTAATAAGCAATTTTGTTAAAATATTTTTTGAGAAAGAATAAGATTGTGCCAAACTACTTTACTTTGTGCCAAAGTTTTTGTTTTATCAAGGATTGAATTCTTATTATTAAGCTGTTTTCATCATTATAATATCAGGTCAGTTGTGCCACCTTCATATTTTAACAATTTGCTGCTCCTAAGAATATCAAAATGAATTTTAGTTAAAAAATTTAAAAACATTCTCATGATATAAAAGGTATATTCAAATCATTGTATGAATGAATTGTAGTTTTAATGTATTTTTGAATAAATAGAACATTAAATAGCATCATATCAGTTACTCAGCCCCGAAGAAGAGCTGAGCTATTTCACACAGTTGTATGTTTGCCAATACATAGTGGAGAGAAAGTTAGCAACAGCGTAATATTGATTTGTCTTCCTGAAATAAACTGTCGGCGAGTTGCTGCTTCAGAAATCCCAATGAGTGCTTAGCTTTTAGACTGCAGAACAACAAATGAAAACGCCTCGGGTGCTTCACTCTCCTAATCCACATATATGTTTCCGCAACTTCAGCCGAGGGAAAAAAAAACAACCAGGAATGCTCATTAATCCTGTCAAGTGCATTCAAATCAATTCAGTAGATGAAGAAAACAAGCACTACATAAATGTGTCTTTAAAACGAATCTGAATTTGACGTCAGCTGACTTGTGTTTACAGCCGTTTTAATATCTTTGCGATGAGTTCAACAAGACCCACATATGTTGTTTTCTCAGATGAAAGTCTGAAAAACTGAGATCAGATCATGGCTGAGTGATGGCATCAAGAGGGGGCGTTTGGGGAGGTTACACCTCAGTCCAGCTGTGAATGGGACGTTATGGACTGAAAGTTCTCCAACCGTTCCACACAGCTGCAAGCTGATGTTGGGTAAGGCTGTTCCTGAGAAACTTGCATTTCATTTAAATGTTTTGCATCAGCGCTTCTTTGGTTTGAAGTGCCATAAGACTTCTTTGTTAATTATCATCGTAGAGGGTGTTATTAGGACCTAAAGGACTTGTTTAATGAGGGCGACACAAAAAGTGGACGAGCTCTTAACATTCCTGACTGGATATTCTGCCCTATTCAGATGTCCATCGTCTGCAAGCGCATAGACAACATTCCTTTGTGAAAAACCATGGTGCTTGACGGCCTTGGACGCTCACTGGGGCTCATAAACAAAGTGGATAGAACCGTTTGTGGGGATCCGGGACTTGCCTGGGCATGCTTGTATTTAAAGAAAAAATCATGTAATCATATCTTTACTCCCCTTGGGTGCAGATTTGCAGGGAACTATTTCAGTTGTGTAGTAAAGCACATTGTCACTCGCTCTATGCATGCTGAGACCAGGTTGCTTTAACCTAGACCTGTCAGAAACCCATCAGCTCGCAGGAATCAAACAATAATTAATCTGCGGTACTTGTTAAGGCAAACACCACTATTGCTGTTGCTCATTCTTGGGAAATGAACAAACCCCTCAACAAAATCATAACTCCTCAATAAGCCGCCTTATGATACCACTGTCCCACACTATGTGCTTTGATACCTCAAATTGTGCGGCTTGTTGAGGAGTTATGATTTTGTTGAGGGGTTTGTTTGACTTTTCTCTTGCAGATGATAAAACTGATGAAACTTCATAGATTTCCATTGAAGGAGGGATCTGAGATATCTAGAGTACCGTAGACACTCAGGAGTGGGCTCTTTTGACTTGCAACCACCCAGAACTCCCTAGAAACCACATAGAAATACTTCTAAAGGTATCCAGAACATCTTAGCAACCTCATAGCTATGTATTGGGAACCATTCAATGTTTTAAAAATAAACATCTTAATCATCTTAAGCCTAAACTGGTTTGCTGGTCTTGCCTGGTCTCCCAGAAGACAGCTAGAGCAGGCTAAAGACCAGTTGAAGACCAAGCTGGCTCACTAGCAGTTCTTTTTTTCTTTTGGTCATTTTTTACAAAGAAAGGGATTGGGGACCAGTGTTACTGTTATGAAAACTATTAATAATCAGCTTCAGTAATTGATGTAAAGCTGAAATAAGATATACTGTAAATATTAAATAAAATAAAAATAGAAATGTTGACATGGCAAGTTCAAGCTGAAGTACTAAATTTAGCAAAGCTATGTATATGTATGTATACACGTGTGTGTGTGTGTGTGTGTGTGTGTGTGTGTGTGTGTGTGTGTATATATGTATATATATATTTTTTTATTTTTTTATTTTTTCTGTTAAATAAAATATCTTCTTTTGAATTGGACTTTGAGCTTTGTAACTTTGCAGATCTTTTTTATGCTCAAACAGCAACATTACAGACTAACTAAAGTTGAAAAAGTGAAAAAGCATAATAGGACCCCTTTAACAGAATTAATAAATCGTAAACAAAAATTAAAAGGTAACTGTAAATATACTATTATAGTATATAATAATATAAATAATAATAAAATAACACCAAAAACAGCTAAAACACTTTTCCTTTTTGAATGATCTGTCCATTTAAACCAACTAAGACCAGCTCAAACCAGATAAGACCAGCAAACTATCTTAGGCTGGTTTTAGCATTATTTTCAGCAGGGCTCTAAACAATGAAAAAAATCTAGTTTTAAACAGACATATTTTGTGTTGATTGTACTTTCAGCACTTTGTTTCAGATTTACAAAGCTATTTTGAGATAAATTGCTCATTTTTATTTTTATTTTATTATATTTTACATGTGAAAGAATTCAGTTAAATGCTTTGTGAAATATCCCTGTAACAGGCGGTTGAAGGTCATTTGGAGCATCTAGATGCAATTAGTTTCTTTCGGCTGAACGCTGTGGTAATGTAAACCTCTAAATCCCAATCCAGTCCTGTTCTGCACACGCAGCTTGCGTGTTTTTCATTTTGCTGTAACTCCATCATGACTCATCTCTTCTTCATCCAACATGTAACATGGTTTAATCAAAACTGAATGCATTTGCATGGACTCTGAAGGGGGCTGGGGGTCTCAGACAGCTGAGAGAGCACTGGTGTGAGAATGCTATCTGTTGTGTAGCTGACAGGCAGGCATTTGAAGAATCTGCTGGTGAGGGGAGCAGCTGGGGTGGCCAGATCTTGAGGAAGGAGGAGGGCACCTGTCTCAGTGAAAGCCTCTCTTTTAGAGCCCAACAGGTGTTGGCAGAGTGGTTAAGCTCTTCGGTTTAAGCGTACACTTATTCGGTGTTACTGACTGTCAATTCCGGAGGCCGGCCTGATTGAAGGTCACAGCTATTGGTTCTCCTTTGTGAAAGAGGCACTGTGGTGGTTTCCTTCCTGCTTTACCCTGCGCAGATCCGCTCTATATAGCAGCTCAAAGACGCACTTTCAGATCGAGCATGGCACGTTAACCTCATCCAGTTCCCCTGGCTTACTCTCAAATGTGTCAGCGCAACACAAACTCGCGCTCCCACGTCCCAACTGGGCTCAAAAGTGACACTGATCCCATGAAAGAGGCCGCAGAAAGCCACTTCCTCATCTTCAAGACCATGCATATGGATTGTTCCTTCCGCTAGATGAGAGAGATGCTAAAGAGCTTCCTGTTTAAAGTCATTTAGCTGTGAATTGCTCCACGTCTTTAAGTCTCCTTATTTGGCTTTTGAAAGGACCAACAATGGCAATTTTATAGTAATTTTGTGTACCCATGTTTATCATTATTTTCATTAATAATTATAAAAAATAAAAAATAACTTTTTTATTAATTTAATGTGACTCTCAGCTCTCTAAACTACTTGATTTTGACTGGTCAATCATTCTGTGGTATAACTGACTGATTTCCTGCATGGCTGTGCTTGCATATCATTCTGCAGTCTGTTGTTTCCTTGCAATATATATGTAATATAAGAATTTAAACACAAATCTATGCATGTATGTTTGTATGTATTTATGTATGTATTTATTTATTTATTATATTTAATATTAAAATTTTATTGGAGTTGTGTGTGACAGTTTGACATTTTCCATGTCTTTCATATGATATAATTTTCTTTTCACATTATTATTATTATTAGTGTCATTAGTTTTATTATTATTATTAACAATTATATATTGTATTAATTTTAAATTATATTTTCACATTTTGATATATATTAGTAGCTTAATTTTTTTTTTCATTTTTAATGTTTTAATACTTTGAATATATTCAAATTAATTGAAATATTTTAAAACAAAACTACTTTAAAATAAATATTACTTAAAGGGAGTACCAGAGCAGTTCTGGGGCACCATTGACTTCCATAATAGGAGAAAAAAATGCTATGGAAGTCAATGGTGCCCCAGAACTGCTCTGTTTCCCACATTCTTCAGAATGTCTTCCTTTGTGTTCTGCAGAACAAAGACATTCATACAGGTTTGAAACTACTTGAGGGTAAATGTAAATGTAAAAAAAAGTAAATGATGACAGAATTTTAATTTTTGGGTGAAGAGATTTTATATAAAAATGACAATTTCCTGGGTTAACCCAAGGAAAGCCAGGAATAGGTTACATATTCCATAACCAAGGAATATGAGAGCCAATTTTAAAAGTTTAAAGGGGTCCTATTATGCTCTTTTACAAAGTCTTGATTTTGTTTTGGGGGTTTACTAGAACAGGTTGTTCGAAAAACACATTATATTTCACATATTTTACATTATTACAACACCTCTCTCCCCAGTCTGGCATGATCGGCTCGAATAGTTCCTGTATCAAATGAAGGCCCGCCTTCTGAAATACGAAATGTGCTGTGATTGGTTAGCTGTGCCAGTGTGTGTTGTGATTGGCAGCACTCGGCGCCTGCTCTGGAAATGTCACGCCCTTACCATAGCCGCCTGCGAGCTTCAGTGTAAATATTGCATCAAAATCAAATCAATTTGAGCGCGATTTAAACCCGGATGATTATAACCACTCTAAGTTCGTCTGCCTTGGGAAAGCTAGTGCGTCTCTGACATAGTGATAACACTTGTTGCCTTCTCTAGTGCAGATCAACCAGGTCTCGTCCCATTCGTCGATATTTGTGATATCACAAATCCCGGAAAATATGCGTTGTAGTCCAAACGGGTCATTCGTTGTAGTTTTTGAAAAGTGATTTCTGTTAAATAAAATATCTCCTTTTGAAGTGGACTTTGAGCTTTGTAACTTTGCAGACCTTTTTTATGCTCAAACAGCAACATTACAGACTAACTAAAGTTGAAAAAGTGAAAAAGCATAATAGGACCTCTTTAAACAAAAGCTGGTTAAAAATCGGCAAACTCATCCCATAGATATCACTGTATGTAGTATACAGGAAATTAATTTATATTTTTTACATATTTATTTTGGAATACATTGGTCCAGGCACAAAAAATAAGTCACATTATTGACCCTTATTGATACGTGCAAAAAGAACACCCCATCATTCATAGGGAGCGCCTGTGCTGTTTCTTAGGAGCAGAGCCTACGAGAGAGGGAGAAAGTGTGAGGATTGTGTTTGGCTCTGTGTGAGTGTTCACTGCCTGCGCTGAGGGATGATGGCGATCACAGGAGTTCTAGCATGAGTGCACATCTAGCAGACTCACACACACACACCTCTCTCTCCAGCATAAAGAGCCTCACCTTCACCCCGTTACCATGGCCACTGAAGTTGTGGGCCTGTTGGAGTGCGGCGCACATACACACACACACAGAATCTGTGATGAGGTGCTGACGAACCACCCGCTCTGCTTTCCCTGACTGTCTCCCTCTGATCAATGAACTGAAAGAGGAGAAATCACATTATAATTACATAATACTCCTACATAGGGATTCACTGGGTTTAACGTTGGTTTTAAAAGTTTTTGAAGTCAGGAACAGGAGACAGGCGGAGAGCACTCAGGAGGTGTTGTCTCGGGACGCTGGAGGTGACTCATCACGTATAAGGTGCGTAGTTTGTTTCCGCCGGCATGCGATGACTCAGACAGCTGATAACGAGGCTAAAATCTTTTAGTTTCACAAAGAGTTTCACCCACTTTCCAGTTACTTTTACCAAGCTGACTCAACTGCAATATAAAGTTTAATCCGTATCTGCAGTGCTGAGAGCTGGCAGTGGATTTTCTCACCCACTCTTTCTGGATGTTTCTTGGGCGCATGAGGAAATAGATGGTATAATTAGATGATGGAACTGTGCTACTGGGGTGTGGTTGAGTTTTTCCCTAAAGCGCCTATGGAGTCGAGCTAAATCAAGCCTTCTAAACAACACGCACATTCTTTATTCTTTCAGCACCTGGTGCTGTACACTGTCTCATGCAGAGAAGCACAACGAAAAGCTCTGTCGATCCGTTGGGTCACGCTCAAGTCTTGCTTAAGAAGTTAATTTAGGGTTTATTCGAGCCATGTTTAGTGTGGCATAATACTGTTGGACTCACTAAGAAGCTTTTGTGTTGATGCTTAACAATATACTTACTCATTGGATGACAAGGCAGCTATGTTTTTTTTTTTCATTGACTCACTGAATGGGGAAAATGCAGCATTATGAAAAGTTAAATATATTAGATGATGAAAATAGATAAAACAGATGCTGAACTCACGGGTATAAAAAAAATCTAACTTTTTCTTATTTCTTTTGCTGAAATCGGTTCAGAAATCATTTTAGATTTTAAATTTGAGCTGCAATCCCTGAATATCTCATTTCTTTCTTTCTTTCTTTTTGCCTCTTCTAATAAACAACAGGAAACTAACAGGAAAAGAGATGTTGTGAATGGGAAATGTGAGTGAATGAATGACCGAATTAATGAATAAAACGAACAAAGGAATCAGTGAACGAACTAATGAATAAATAATTCATTCGATGAATATTGAATTGATAAATAATGAAATAAATTGATTATTGAAATAAACACATGAATAATAAATAAATTGATGTTACAGAAATAAATAAAAATAATAAATATAATAAATGAATTAACAAATATTTTCAATAAATAAAAAATTATTTAAATGAATGAATAAATTGACTATTTAAATAAATAATTAAAAAATAAATACATGAATAAATAATATAATATTAAAATAAATAAAAATGGATTAAATTAATAAATTAACGACTTATTGTAATAAATATTTAAATAAATAAATAAATATTTATTTAAATAAATATGTATAGTAGACTTATTTAAATGATAAATTATATTATTTACTATATTATGCTGGGGAAAAAAGACTGTAGTTTGATACTAAAACAATGAAACTAGTGCAGCTTCGTAGGAAATCAGTTGCCAGGGACAGCAGTCACTTAAGCAGTTTAGTGGTCATTATGCAAATATATTTTGCCATACTGACCAGCCAGAATCAAGTATTTTAGAGAGCCGTGAGTCACTGTTGTGCTCCGAGGAGAGAAAAGTCTGTCCGCTGCAGGCTAATGACGGGGATCTCTGCCCGATAAGTATTTGTTGGTCAGGATTATCTGTCCGTTCCACCTGCTGTCATTATAGAACAGTACATGACATTCAGGAAGGTAATCCACCCATCCTCAGTCACCGGCGCTAAGGATTAGCACGCTGCTAATTTGCCTCTAGCGAAGCCCGAGGTTGTGGCATATGTTTTGTCTCCCCAAGTCCTGTTTCTTTTGTATTTTTCAGTACTGAAGCCAGCCTGGAGTGTGAGGCGATCGCAAGATAATGGAAACTGTGTCGAATTGCATTACTTATGGTACACATGCTATTTTAATGCTTCGCTAAGTCTATGCAGGCTAAAAGGAATCGATCGGGTAACGAACATGCAGATCATTTGATATCCACTCCTGTATTTGCTGGTGTCTCTTTATAAGATCATATCTCCAATTGCATTAGTTCCTTTATCTTTTGGACCCAACAGCAAAGTCGAGAACATTTAGAGCTGCCCATAAGCTTCAAATCTTGCATCCAGAGCTCTGAACTTGCTCAAAGGCACTCTCCAACTTACGTTTCCTCTAAAATAAACCCTCAGAAGATTGAATTCATCGAGCTGTTGCGAGATTATCCAACAGACATTATCAGCTTAGATCTTCTCATTTGAATGAATTATGTATTCATCTCAGAATGAGCTGCGAGAGCTTACTCTTTTCCAGCTCGCCATCTCAAAACCCAGACCTTTTACAACATCTCGCCTTCCCACCGACTGAGAAGGGCGAGAGGGCCTCGCAGCTGGAAGATAAGCCAAGAAACGGCTAATCCTGCAGTCCTTTATGCGTATACTTTCCCTACTAATTTCCACATCATTGAACTCACAATCCTTTCAAACTGTTAAAGAGCTTTTTAATTCAGACCGGCTTTGTCTTTGTCGCCTGCATTATGTCCGTTTTAAACTTTAATCAACGCCTCAAAAGCGACAGATGTGATGTGGGAATGTGCCCTAAATGTCAGTTTCATTAATTAAATGCTTTGTACTTCAGCATTTATCACATTCAGGGCTTCATCAGGCTTCACCTTCTAATACAATGAAAGCTTGACAGCTTTTAAATGTGTGGCCGCCCACTTTACCTCAATCCTACAGACCTTAGTCAGAATAGATGCCATATTTAATTTGGCACCAACAAACTGTACTGTAACATACTGTACAAGCGATACACTCTCCAACTTACGTTTCCTCTAAAATAAACCCTCAGAAGATTGAATTCATCGAGCTGTTGCGAGATTATCCAACAGACATTATCAGCTTGTTCTTAGATCTTCTCATTTGAATGAATTATGTATTCATCTCAGAATGAGCTGCGAGAGCTTACTCTTTTCCAGCTCGCCATCTCAAAACCCAGACCTTTTACAACATCTCGCCTTCCCACCGACTGAGAAGGGCGAGAGGGCCTCGCAGCTGGAAGATAAGCCAAGAAACGGCTAATCCTGCAGTCCTTTATGCGTATACTTTCCCTACTAATTTCCACATCATTGAACTCACAATCCTTTCAAACTGTTAAAGAGCTTTTTAATTCAGACCGGCTTTGTCTTTGTCGCCTGCATTATGTCCGTTTTAAACTTTAATCAACGCCTCAAAAGCGACAGATGTGATGTGGGAATGTGCCCTAAATGTCAGTTTCATTAATTAAATGCTTTGTACTTCAGCATTTATCACATTCAGGGCTTCATCAGGCTTCACCTTCTAATACAATGAAAGCTTGACAGCTTTTAAATGTGTGGCCGCCCACTTTACCTCAATCCTACAGACCTTAGTCAGAATAGATGCCATATTTAATTTGGCACCAACAAACTGTACTGTAACATACTGTACAAGCGATGAGAGTCTTTTATTATACAAATGGTGCATTTGTATGCACAATTATTGTACAGTTATAATTCCACATGGTCACACGGTCTCAATGTTTTGAGCTGTATGTGAAGCAAGAGACTACAAAATGTGAATGAATCATTCAGAATGACTCATTTGAATCACTGAAAAGAAATTCATTCACAAATCGGTAATCTTTTCTTGGCAGCGCACACCAAAAAGAGGTAGAGCGGATCATGTTTATATTGTTAAGTAAAACTATTAAAACCATTTTTGTTAAATGAAATGGAAACAAAATGCAATATAACGTTAGAAACGTAAATTCAACCAAAATTAGAAATGTTGCTTCAGCAGCGAACTGAAATAAGTTGAAGTTGAAGCACTAAAAAATGACTGGAAATAAAGAAAAATGTACAAAAATTAAAGAAAAAATGACAAAAAAACCCCCCAAAAACTAATAAAATGACAAGCACAGACAAATTTGTAAAAATAAAAGTGAATTCAAATATTAATAAAAACTATAATAGTGTATAAATAATTCTAAAATTACTCTGTGGTGAATGTCTAAAAATTACAGATTTTTGTATTTTATTATTATTATTATTATTATTATTATTATTATTATCATCATCATTTTTGTTCTTCATACAAAACTCATGCAGGTTTCCAGAAGAATATGAATGGACAGTTCACCCAGAAATGTATGATTCTTCTGTGAATCATAAAGGAATATATTTGGGGAAAAAATTTATTTTTACATACAATAAAAGTCAGTGGGAGTCCCATGTTGCTTTGAAACCCACTGACTTTCATTGTGTGCAAAAATAAAACTGAACGTACAAATGTCTTCTTTTATGTTCCACAGGAGAAAGAAAGTCACACAGTTTTGAACACCATATCTCTTTAAATATAGTTCATATGAACTATTTTTATGGTTCTTTTTTAGAGCTTAAAAGCCCCGGTCATCATTATTTTGATTTTGATCATTGTTCAAAAAAAATAAATCTTTTGTGTTCCAGGGATGCAAGAAACTCAAACGTGCTTGTTATGGCATGAATTTTCATTTGTGGATGCACTATTCCTTTAAGAATCCCTCATTTTATCCTCAGGAGAACTGCTGTTTTCTAGTGTCTCAAATCTTAGGATTAACAGAAAACTGAGTCATGCATCAGATGTGCTGGTTATCCATCCTCTCACTATCTGGGATTAGTGTGACACTTCTTTAAGATCTTCTGTTATTTTTAGAGTTGGGTTACTCTGACCCCGTCAAAGCCTTTCTTGTGCCTCGTCTTATGCCCTTTGACAGCATTAAAAAGGGGGATCACCGTGGCACATCACAGTGCTTTGGTGCGTATGGTAGGCTTGCCGCGATAGATGGTGTTTTCGGTTATACCGGTGTTAAGACACAACGCCGGTTATTTGCCTACCGCGGCACCGCCCCCCACCATCGTTTAGATTTTTTTATAGTAACAAAAATCATTTAGCCTAGTTCAGTTAGAGGACAGACACTTTTAAAAACTAAACGCTCAATGCAGCAAACCGTGCGCGATCGAGCAGGAGTCAGATTTTATTTATCACGTGAGGAGATCGAGCTGACTGACAAGAGTGAGGTGAGAAAGCCAAGACGATGGCGGAAGATTGTTTCGAAAGGAAATGCAAAGGCACCTGTTTGGCAATATTTTAGATTTTGAAAAGCCTATTGACTGGAAGTTTTTTTTAAAACATTCATTTCTTATTTATTTGGTTCCACAGTGTTTGCTGATTACTTTATTTAAACTTTGTGTATTTTATTTTGCATCAAGGTGTATATGCCATGCCTCCAAGCTTTCTTATTCGTTTTGCTAATAAACGTTCTATGTTTCTTATTTATTTTGTTCCACAGTGTTAGCTGATTTTCAGTTTTATATACCCATTTAAACTTTGTGTAGCCTAAGTAATTTGTTATTTTGTTCGGCATATATGGTGTATTTTTATTCATTTTGTTAATAAAAGTTCTATTAGTTTGCCGTTGTTGTTGCTTGAATTGAATCAATGCCTAATTGCAGCTAATTTGAAAGTGAAAGTAAAATGCGCACGGCGTTTTTTCATGCTATTTGAAAGCCAAGAAATCCGAGGAAAAACTCAAACGAACAATTGCTTGACGCCGAATTGCGGCAATTACACCGCGCTAATTTGAAAGTGAAAGTAAAATGCGCATGGCACTTTTACAAGCCATTTGAAAGTGAAGAAAAAGGGAAACTCAAACAAACTAACAACTCCCCCCCCCCCCCCCCCCCCCAACGGTGATACCGGTATTACCAGTGTTGTCACACATCGATTAACCGGTGGGAAAATTTCCTCACTGTCACAACCCTAGCGTATGGACAGTGTCTCTTTTAATAAAACTGTCAGCGTATCTGCGGCGTCATGCGCTTGCATTCTTCAGGAATCCATGGCTTCCCTGCAAAACATTTGCCTTCTCATGGATGAACATTCTGCAAACATCTGCCCTTTACCGAGGCAGCTAAAATTAGACTTGCTGTCTGTAATTAAACAGCAAAAGCAGCCTGTCGGAGGAACTTTGTTTGCCATTCATGCCATTTTTCATGATTGTGAGCCAGCGTGTGCATATGCATGCGTGGTTATGTAGGAGGGAGAAAGAGAGATGCGAACAAAGGAAGTGACAGTAAACGAAGTGGGAGAAAGCAGAAGAAAAAGAGATGACATTTCGAGTGAACATCAAAAGCATAGGCCGTTTCACATCTGCACTTGACTGGAGCTTTTAGCACCTCTCAACACGGGCTGGTGTCTCCTTCTCACATGTGTGCAAAGTCTAATGAAACACTTCTTAACTACTTTGAGCGTTCATATATGAGATCAGGCTCTTTCAAGCCACCATCAAAGCTCCCCAAGAACCATTATACTCCATTGACACCTTTCTTAGGTTCTTCATTTCCAGGTCTAATGCCAGGCCATGTTTACAACTGATTTTAATATCCGTCTGTCTCAGGAATCAGATCAAGTGGACAGTACTAGGTCAGATGTGCCTTGTGTTCTCATCAAAGCACTTGAGGTGGTGTTTAGGACCATCGCAGCTTTTATAGTGTGCACTGTAACTCCAATGTGTCCTTGAAGAATTGTCTGCTTATCTAAAATGCAATCATTTTATTATATTATATTATATTATATTGTATTGTATTATATTTAAAGTTATTTAATATATTGTGAAAATATCAGATTAGAGTAATTTAATATTTTTACAAATTATATTTTAAATGTTAAGAATTATGTATTTTTATTACAAATTATAATTTAAAGTTTAAACGTTAAGAATTGCATTTTCAGTCACTATTTAAGAAAACAATATTTTATATTAATAAAATCTTAATTACATTTATCATATTTTTTTAATAAGAAGTTATGTTTTAAATTGTCAGCATTACAGTTTGTGTCAACATTTAGGAAATTAAAATCTGAAAATTAATCTAATCTAATATTTTAATAGAATACAATACATTCTATTAAATTATTAGATTAGATTAAATTGACATCTTTTTTAATTACAAATTAGATTTTACATTTTTAGAATTACAATTTGAGTGAAAATTGTATTTATTTATATTTATTTTATTAAAATATTAGATTAGGGTTTTATATCTTTTTATTACAAATTATATTTTATATGTTAAGCATTACAGTTTGAATGAAAAATGTAGAAAATTATATAGGTTGTTTGCAATCACGTGATTCTGATGACGCGCAAAATGCAGCTGCAGGGCAGGAAGTGATTTTTCTCCATAGAAATCACTAGCAGAAACTCAAAATGCCAGTGTTTTGCATTGTTTATGGATGCTCAAATCGGACAAACCGAGAAACCACAAGGAGCTTTTATTGTGTACAAAAGAAAAACGCTGGAAAAAGTGGCTTGTAAACCTGCGTCTGCGGTCGGGAGGAGCGAAGCCGGATGATGCTTGTGTCTGCAAATGGTTAATATATAAGATAATAATATATTAAAATATGAATAAAGAAATATATAAATAGATACAGGGTGACACTGTCAGAATTCATTGAATGCTAAACGCCGCACATAGACACGATGTAAATAAGATATTGTTTGCAGTTTACGGAATCGTGAGATTGTGATAAATTGAAGTGAGTGAGCTTTTTAGTGATTAACGTTAGATGAAAGCGCTATTTGCTCGCTTTCTAGGCAGGCTATAATTAATAATAATTAATATTCAGAATTTGAATAAAAGTTGTTTTACCTGCTGCAATCAGGACCAACAGCCACATACCCTGTACATGCAGCAAAGTTTCAGGAGTGACATACATATCCCGCATCCCTCATATAAATACGGGATTCACTTTCTAAATAGCTTGTTTACAATCAGGGTTAGTTGCTTAGCCTATATCAACTGCCTCAATGGCAGGCAAGTATTTCAATTTAGTTTAAAAATCGCTCCTCTTTATAACATAAGGATCACGTCCAACATGTTGTGATTATCAATACCTTTCTCTTGTAATAGCATGGTGGTTGAAGAGAGATCCCGTCATACGATTGTAAGGCGCGTTGGGTGTGCAGCAATTCAATGAAAGCGATATAGATATATATAAATGCATCATGCCTAAAACAGTAGCCTACATACCGACTTTCCCGTATCTCATCCGTTCTTTTTCAGTCACTCCTGAAACTTTGCTGCATGTACAGGGTATGTGGCTGTTGGTCCTGTTAGCAGCACGTAAAACAAAACTTTTATTCAAATTCTGAATTGATTATAGTCTGCCTAGAAAGCGAGCAAATAGCGCTTCCATATAATCACTAAAAAGCTGTCACTCACTT
>NW_015505337.1:202534-275364 GCF_001515645.1 Sinocyclocheilus grahami
CTCCTCTTTATAACATAAGGATCACGTCCAACATGTTGTGATTATCAATACCTTTCTCTTGTAATAGCATGGTGGTTGAAGAGAGATCCCGTCATACGATTGTAAGGCGCGTTGGGTGTGCAGCAATTCAATGAAAGCGATATAGATATATATAAATGCATCATGCCTAAAACAGTAGCCTACATTACCGACTTTCCCGTATCTCATCCGTTCTTTTTCAGTCACTCCTGAAACTTTGCTGCATGTACAGGGTATGTGGCTGTTGGTCCTGTTAGCAGCACGTAAAACAAAACTTTTATTCAAATTCTGAATTGATTATAGTCTGCCTAGAAAGCGAGCAAATAGCGCTTCCATATAATCACTAAAAAGCTGTCACTCACTTCAATTGATCACAATCTCACGATGTTCCTTTATAATCAGTGAAGCTCTCTGAACTGCAAATAATATCTTGTCTACGTGTCTACGTGTGGCATTTAGCACTGAGTGAATTCTGACTGTCACAATGCGTGCATGAGAGGTGGCACCCCAATCTATTTATATCTTTATAAATATCTTAATATATTATTATATCCTATAATAACCATTTACACGCACGAGCATTATCACACGAGCTTCGCTCCTCCCGACCGCAGACGCAGGTTTACAAGCCACTTTTTCCTGCGTTTTTCAATCAATTTCTTGACTTTTCCCCACTTATGAACAACACATTTTCGTACACGATAAAAGCTCCTTGTGGTTTCTCGGTTAGGCCAATTTAAGCATCCATAAACAATGCAAAACACTGGCATTTTGAGTTTCTGCTAGTGATTCCTGTGGAGAGAAAAATCACTTCCTGCCCTCCAGCTGCAATTTGAGTGAATATTTGGGAACATTTACTGAGTTTCATAATTTCTTAGTTTTGAGGAAATCTACTGTATATACTTTAATGACAGAAGAATTTGAGCTGCATGATCACCGCGAGTTTGACATAAAGAATGCCACAAATTTGCATGTATTTGATTAGCAACCTACAACCAGTGCAGAACTGGACATGTTGGTTGTGCTGGGATGAGATGATAAACGCATGTCATCTCCATCAGGACTAATAGCAGCCGCTTGGCCCGCTTCAAATCATTTAATGAGATGGAATGGATTTTCTTTGCCTCCCTCATTCATCTGTACTCTAACCAATTACATAAAAAGACTCCCTGAGTTAGCTTTTGCTCTTGAAACCTATTACAGCTACATTCAGATGTTGAAATCAAGGTTAGGATGCCTCTAGAGCAGCCTTGATGTATTTTGATACACTTGGGTGCTTCCTAAAATGTATCCATGCATTTGAAATTAATTTGAATGAATATTCAGTTCACATTTAGTCCAAATTTACCTGAGCTCCTGCCATCAAATACTGTTGTTGTAAATCTATGGTGAGTATAGACTTAAGTGTGGATTGTGATTGAAGGCAGGCTGTATCACAGTTGACAGTGGTTTCCATTACTGTCAGCAAGGCGGAAAAACTCTCTTAGGCCCCGATCACACCGAACGCGTTTTTTATTAGGTCTGAAAACACGAGGCGCACTGCCTTTTTTTTGGTGACTTTAAAAAAGGCAGTGCGAGCGCTCTAAAATCTTTGGTTTTTGCTGTTAAGTAAACTGTCATATTAACAGAAATCCTAAAAAATAACCTGCGACAGACACCAAAAGTTTCTCCTCCAACATAGCAGTCTCCGGACTTTCTAAGCAACGGTAAATTTTCGTCATCACAACGGAAGGCCCGACTCTCCATTCATTCGATTGGACAATGGAAAAAATGCGAATGATGTCGGGTGCTTTTTCTGCTCAGAGTTGCTTTTTTTTCAACTTCAGGCGCTCAGAGCGCTCCTGCAAAAACGCGAGGCGCACAGGGCGCATAAACAGTGCGCAGAACGCTCACTGCCAACCGAAAACAATTCAAAAAAGGCGCCTCTCACTGCAAAAAACGCATTCTGTGTGATCGGGGACTTAGGCTATTGCAGCATGAGGATTAGAGGTCCTTCAAATGATCAGTCACTCATCTAGTTGCATGGACATGCTAAAAGCATGCTGATAAAGTACGTTATTGAGAGACAAGTCCAAACCCAACATGTTGACTTTTTTTTCAACTTCAGGCGCTCAGAGCGCTCCTGCAAAAACGCGAGGCGCACAGGGCGCATAAACAGTGCGCAGAACGCTCACTGCCAACCGAAAACAATTCAAAAAAGGCGCCTCTCACTGCAAAAAACGCATTCTGTGTGATCGGGGACTTAGGCCATTGCAGCATGAGGATTAGAGGTCCTTCAAATGATCAGTCACTCATCTAGTTGCATGGACATGCTAAAAGCATGCTGATAAAGTACGTTATTGAGAGACAAGTCCAAACCCAACATGTTGACAGATATCTGATAGACATGTATAATAAAGAACAGTGTGGACAGGATATGAAGATTTGGAGTACTTTTATGACGTGGCTCTTTTAGAACAGCTCTTCTACCTTTACTGTTCAATGATTCTTGTTTCTTCCATCCTCATCATTGTTGATGGATGAAGTATATTAAAGGTCCCATATTGTCAAAACAAAAACTGAAATTTCCTGGCTTTTTTCACGATAACTGAGGTCTAGGGGCTATTTAACTACCATATAAGTTTCAAAACAATCAGTCCACAGTAAAATGAGTGTGGACAGGATATGAAGATTTGGAGTACTTTTATCACGTGGCTCTTTTAGAACAGCTCTTCTACCTTTACTGTTCAATGATTCTTGTTTCTTCCATCCTCATCATTGTTGATGGATGAAGTATATTAAAGGTCCCATATTGTCAAAACAAAAACTGAAAATTCCTGGCTTTTTTCACGATAACTGAGGTCTAGGGGCTATTTAACTACCATATAAGTTTCAAAACAATCAGTCCACAGTAAAATGCACACAGCCTGCATAAAGTAGCTGTGATTTTTCACGAACCGTTGTGACTTCCGTAAAAACTTGACGTCAGAACTACACAGTCACCGCCTTTAAGTCACCACCCCAAGCACCGCCCACCATCCCACTCTCCTTTTGCAAAACTCCCAGACAACATCGCGTCCATGCCATTGCTGAGCAACGACAACACGGAAACATGTCGAAAAGGTTAACTTTAACCACGAAACCAGATCGGCTGACTTGTAACGTTACACTCAAAGGATGGACGATCTGACAGGATTGTTACTATGAGGTGGATCACATCTAACGGCCTTGGTTTCCTCTTTTTCGGTTTTCGGTTTCTGCCAAGAATTTTAGTTTCGGTGCATCCCTACTGCAAATATATATTCTTAAGGACATCAAAACCTAAAATAAAACTCCAGAAAGTTGTACAATATGTGACCTTTAAGTTCTTAACTTCAAAAAAACTTCCATTAAAAACTCAGACTTCTTCTCCTTTTCCTGTACTTGCCATTTATGACTAAAACATTTATAGCAATTTCTTGTTGTACATTCTAAATAATCTAGTATTGTGTGTGTGTGTGTGTGTGTGTGTGTGTGTGTGTGTGTGTGTGCATGTTTATGTGGTTTATGAGGACAGTCGTGCCAGAGACCACCACACACTTCCTCTGAGTGTGTCATCATGCACTACAGTCGATTCAGCTTCTCAGTGCACAGACTTTGCATTATAAGTGCATATTAAAGCATATCTACAGTGTTTTGTATCAAGGTCAAGATTATTTGACAATTGGGAAGCGAGAGCAGGAATGAGATCAGGACATATGATATGACAGGGTGGAATCGAACCTGCATATCCTGTATGAGCACGCGACTGGAGCATGGATGCTAACAATTAGGCCCAAAATATATTCTATTCAAGTTTAAAATAATAAAGTCACTTTGTGAGATATAAAGCCACAATTACAAGAAATAAAGTTGCAAATGTGAGATCAAAAGTGATAATTACAAGAAATAAAGTCACACTAATGAGAAATAGTTGCAAATGTGAGAAATAAGGTGAAAACTATGAAAAATAAAGTTGAAATTACAAGAAAAAGTTGCAGAAGTTGTAATTGTGAGATATACAATCACATCTGTGGGATATAAAGCCTCGGTTACAACAAAATAAAGTCTAAAATTTTTACAAGAAAAAAAGTAACAGTTAGGAGATCTAAACTGACAATTACAAGAAATAAAGTGACAAATTATGAGAAAATTATATGAAAAATAAAGTGAAGATGTTGATAAATTCACAGTTATGAGAAATAGGCATACATATGTGTCTCAGTTGTGACATATACAATAACATTTGTGAGATATAAAGCATATTTACAAGAAATGAAGTGATGATTATGAGAAATATATTTGCAATTAAAAGAAATGGTCACTAATTTAAATAAGGAGAAATAGGGTGAAAACTAAGTTTACAATTACAGGAAATAGTTGCAAAAGTAAGAACATTGCAATTGTGAGATATACAATCATAACTTTGAGATATATAAAGTCACATTGTGAGATAATTACAAGAAATCACGAGACAATTACAAGAAATAAAGTTGCAATTGTAAGATCTAAACTAACAGTTACAAGAAATTATGAGAAAACAAGGAGAAATAAATTCGCAATTACAAGAAATAGTTGGAAATGTGAGAAGGTCACATTTGTGAGATATAAAGTTGCATTTGTGAGGTATAAAGTTACATTGTGAGTAGGCCTGTCACAATAATCTATATATCGACTTATCGTGCAATATATGTACATGACCTCAATAATTTTTTTAAACCAATATTAGTCGAATGTAGATTATGGCAGGAACATGACATTTCTGAAAAGACTGATATTTTGCTAACCTTTAAACATGGAGGGACTGTGTGAATCACAGGTGGCTTGTCTCAAAAATGTCAGCGGAGCGAGAGTGATGAGAGAAGTCTGGAGATAAACTGAAGGGTTTTGCGTAAGTGTGAGTCCATGTGACCCGTGATGCTGCTTGTGTTACATAGTGGCACAGAATTTTGACAGGTTGTCGTTGCCCACCGTTGTGATTTTAGAGTCGTGCCAGAGACCACCACACACTTCCTCTGAGTGTGTCATCATGCACTACAGTCGATTCAGCTTCTCAGTGCACAGACTTTGCATTATATCCATACAAGTTCTTTGTGCATTTTTCTTTTTTCTACTTGTTACTTTTGTTAGAAAAAGTTTATTTACTATTAATTCAGGTTTTTTAAGGTATCTAATATTCTGATACTTAATTTCCATGATCTAAATATTCTTAAAAATTAAAAGTTTGTTGTCATTTGGAAGTGTGTAAGTCTTCTTGTATTATTATGCTGTTACATTATGATTATATATTCAGTGGCATAAAATGGTCTTTAAAATGACAATAATATAACTTCACAATTATTTCTGGGGCAATATATCACACAACAAAAAGTTGTTATCGTGACAGGCCTAATTGTGAGATTGTGAAATTGTGAAAAAGCTGCAATTTTGAGAAATAGTCACAGAGGTATAAATGTGAAATTTGTAGAAATTAAGTGATGATACTGAAAAGTCGCAGTTATGATACTCGCAAATATGAGAAATGAATGAAAAATGATGAACGATTTGCCATTACACGAAATAGCAGCACATGTGAGAAATAAAGTGAAACTATGACAAATTATTTCACAATTAAGTCACAAATGTTAGAGAGTTGCAATTGTGGGATACAATATACAATCACATCTGTGAGATATAACATCAAACCTATATGAGAAATAAAATCAATTACTTTTTTACTGTAAGGTACGCAAATATGAGAAATGAATGAAAAATGATGAACAATTTGCCATTACACGAAATAGCAGCACATGTGAGAAATAAAGTGAAACTATGAGAAATTATTTCACAATTAAGTCACAAATGTTAGAGAGTTGCAATTGTGGGATACAATATACAATCACATCTGTGAGATATAACAACAAACCTATATGAGAAATAAAATCAATTACTTTTTTACTGTAAGGTAGAATTGGGATCCATCAGAAGCTTAATAGTGAAATGAACAAGAATTCTTTTGTAAGATCTGAAATATCACACTTGTGGTTCCCTGTATCCAAGTGAACGTGCAGTGCACTTTCCAAGGGCAGAGATTCATTTAGCTGCCTTCAACCGTCCTCGAGTGCACTTACTATTCATGTCAGTTGAATCGATGACTACACCTTCACAGTTCTGCGACAGAAAGAGAGAGATATTGCTTCATAAAGAAGGCATTCAGATTCGCTCTCTCCCCTCTAAGTTTCTCTTTGTTAAGCTTTCTCTACAGCGATTGCCGGCTTCCTGGTGGCCTGCCTGTCAAAGGTGATGTAGAAGGTGCGAGTGCGGTGTTGTGACGCCTGTCCTCATCTATATCACTTTGCAGACGGACGGCTTAGTAATCTGACCTGGGGCCATGGCAGAGAATTTTAAGGAGTTTGGGAGGCAATCAAGAATCATTGATGAGAAGTGAACAGCTCTGATAATACTACATATCTGACCCTGATGTGCCCACAGGAAGCAGAAGATGATGTTCAAGAGAGATCAGAGGGCTGTAGCTATGTCTTAGGTGAAGGGTGAGAGACATGAATATGTAATTAGCCTGCAGGCATTCTCATCTGTCCTGCTGTTACAGCACATGGGCCTTCATCTCGATTGGTCGTTGTTTCTAGCAGAGCATCTGTCACTCTGGCCTGCGTGCTGGTGGAACTCAGCTTTCACTTATTTGCCCCAATGCTCACTTGTGATTTGGCGTGGGGCAGTCAAGTACCTTAAAAGTATATTGTGACTGCCATATTGTATTATATTGCATTGTATTGTATCATATTATATAGTACACTAATGTTTGAAGGTTGGGTGTTTGTAAGATTTTTTTACGTTTCTGAAAGAAGTCTCACTAAGGCTGCATTTATTTGATAAAAAATGCAGTAAAAACAGTAAAATTGTAAAATATCATTACAGTTTAAAATAATTGTTTTCTATTTTAATATATTTTAAAATGTAATTAATTCCTCTGATGAAAATTTCCTTCAGAAATTATTCTAATATGCTGATTTGCTGATCAAGGAATTATTATTATTATTATTATTGTTGCTTAATATTTTTGTGGAAACTGTGATACATTTTTTGTATGATTCTATGATGAGTAGAAAGTAAAAAGAAAAAAAATCAGCAATTTATTTGAAATAAAGTGTGTGTGTGTGTGTGTGTGTGTTAAAAAGTATTAAACAGCATGAAAAACATTTTTAAAAAACTATTAAAACAGTATAAAATAAGATCAAAGTCTGCATGATGTTTAAACAATATTTTAAAATATATAATTGTTTATTTATAGAACTGTATGTTTATTTGTTTTTCTTTCTTAATGTTTAAAACTAGGGCTGTATTTAGAAAGCAGAATGAACCAGTAATATTATTACATTTGGTAAATATCTTAAAATATTGTGTTAAACAATATCTCAATTTAACACATTAACTTTGACAGCCCTAAATATGAATTAAGGTTAGCGTTAGGGTTAGTTTTCCATAGACATTTTTTGTGTGAGCAGCAGATTGAAATATTTTTTTTTACTGGAAATCTCAAATTTGTGTTTTGAATATGTGCAAGCGTGAATAAGAATTGATGTTTTGAGCAATGTTAGGGGGACTACATGATGACAGACTTTTGATGTTTGAGTGAATTATCCCTTTAACTCAAATCTGTCAGATCAGCACTCTTGTAAAGTTAAGAGAAAAAATGTAAGAGATTCCCTTATGCGAGGCTTTCAAAGCATAGAGAAGGGGCCAGACATCAAGGGTTTTGAAGTGTTTCTTTTATACTTGCCTTAGCATTTGCTGATGTTGTCCTTCTTACACGAATGCTAATACAACGCTGAAGCATAACAATGAGTCTCAACAAATGAGTCAGTGCCTCAGAGTCAGTCCGAATTAGAGGAGTGCAACAGATGAATGTATAGCTGCCGGTTTTATCTTCCTCTCTGGAAGGAATCAGTCTGACAAGTCATTTATTTACATGAGAGTTTCCAGTGTACCTTGCCCACTTCCCAACTCTTCTGAGTTGTAAATCAGAGTGCATCTGAAAAGCTGAACAGTCCCAGTGGAACCACATTGATGGTCTAGAAATATAGTCCAGTGTGCGTTTGCATTAGTAGGCCTGCCTCTGGTGGGTAATTGATAGACTTTTTTGTTAAAGCCCAATGTATTAATTGCGGCCCTACTGACACACTGACCTTAGTGGATGTGGCTGCCGTCACCTCAGGCGTTAAAGCCCTTTCCATCTGGCTCCCAAATAGGCTCGGGACAATCCACGTCATGTGACGTGTCATTCCCTTTAAATTACTGAAACCATCAATGGAGACATTGTGGCCTTATTTGTTTAAAAGTCAGGGAAGAATTTATTATTGATTCGTTTTGCCTGTCACAAGGTCTCGTGATAATGCGAAATGCTTTTTTTTTCACTATAGATAAAGATATTGAACTCGCCGTGCACTTTTCCTTTTTAACAAGTGTTCTTATTGTATGTGGCAGTGTAAACTATTAAAAATTAATTGTTAAATAAATGAATTATCATCTATCGTATCAATTGTGAGTCATTAACTGAAAGGAAGCTGAAATATACATACATACATACATATAAGATGAAAAACTTAGTTAATAAAAGTGTAATACAATTTATTTATTATTTAAAAAAATAGTTTATTACCAAAATTACCGAAACTTAAATATACATAAATTAAAGCTAAATATAAATATTAGAAAAATTACATACAAATTAATACAATTGACAAAAGCATATAAAATTGTTAAAACTTGCTAAAAACTGAAAATGTACAATATTAAAATAAATGCTCATTCAAAAATGATTTTCTTACTCTGTAATTTTATCTTTTTTTCCAGTACAAATATCTAGACATTTTAATTCAAGATCACTAAGCAAAATGACATCAGATATTTAGTTTTGTTTTCTGAAAAAAATTATCAAAATGTATTGTTTTTCCTTTTAATGAAGTTTATTTTTACCCTATTGGCAGAGATTGTTTCTTGTTTTAAGCATAAACTCACTTAATTTTGATAAAAACATTTTCAAAAACCAAGTCTTAATATCTTAAGTCATTTTGCTTTTCAGGTAAATGTATATTGATGTAAGAAAGTTCAGATATTTGTACTGGAAAGTTATTTTTACTTGAAAGTAAGAAAGTTATTTTTGTACACTGTAAAATGATTTTTCAAAGTAGTAAATAAAACAAAAGATAATTGCTGCACATTTAACAATAGTGTATTTTACTATTTCAGTTTTTCTACCTCAAAATGTTATGTTTAATTCAATGTGTTACTTGCCATTTCTTTGTAATTATGAAATTTACTATTAACTTCTGAGTGAAAAAAGAATTTATGTGCTGAATGTTTTGCAGTGTATATAAATACATACAAAAATAACACTGGTATGTGGCACACACTGTAGTGTCACATTCATAAGTGCTGTTTAATGGCCAATGGTACAGTCTGGCAGTAACAGACAGTAGAGGGGCCGTATTAACACATCTCTTGGGACGTTTCCACAGATGGTCCTTTTGGATTCTTTTTATGTAAATAACAGCACTGTGCAGTTGGACACAATGACACACACACACCTCCCCCTATGGCTGTCAGTGCGATCTGCAGTCACTTCCATTATTTACCATGTGAATATTTCATGGTGACATCAGTGTTCTGGACGGCCCATGCTGCCAGAGGGGCCCCGCTTAATGAGGCACAATGCCCCTCTCAGCTGGTCGCCTCACAGCCTGGATAAATCTCATGTCTTCTTTTTTTCTTCTTTATGTCCCACCACGGCGTCTTTCTCTTGGCTCCTTTTCGGCGATGTTGTAAGCAGTTCACAGCTAGGGTACATAATTAACCTTCATCCTAGTTAAAAAAAAAGGGCAAAGAGCCCAGATTAGGGCACTCCGCCAGTCAGACAGAAAGTCGATGTTTAGTGGTGCTTGCTAAGGTGTGACTCACTACTACTGGTGTGCAGACTTAAAGTGAGGGATTTGAACAAACCACTAATCCCGAGCATTAGACTTAAGTGAGTAATCATGCACCGTTTGTGCCACAGACATGAATAGCACCCATTTTTGTCCCATTGATTTAATTTAGTCAAATATAGCTTAAAATGTGCAATTTATGCATGTAATAATAAGCCTCTTCTATTATGAGCATGTTTTTAATTTATGTATTAAAATTCATTCAGATATATATTATTGAGGTGTAAAATAAAATGTTGGCATGATTCAACTGTCTTGGTATCATAATGAAGAAACAAGTTATTGACATTTTTAGAAAGAAAGAAGTTTGGCATAATGTTTTATTATTATTATTTAGTACGTATATATATATATATGAACAGAGTGTGGTATGACCAGCCATTGTTATTTAGATATTATTTATGTACTATTTATTAATATTTTGAATTTGCTTTTGTTTTTTATCTTTCATTTTTTATTTTAATTTTATTTAAAGTTTTAGTAATTTTTGTTATGGGATTTTATAATTCTTAAATATAATTCTTACTCTTTTTCGTTTTACTTTTTATGTCTGTTTAAACTTATTTTTTTAATTTTCTAATATTTTTATTTTGTATCTCTCTCTGAACTTTTTTTTTCTGTTTAAACTTTTAAAGTTAAACTTTTTTCAGTTTGTTGCCAAGGCAACATTTCTAATTTCCATTAAAGTTTTTATCTAATACTTATATTTTATTTCAGCTTTAATTTAATGAGAATTATTTTTAATGCTTTTAGTTTTCCTTAACAATAACAACACTGTAACCATGTAGAAAAAACAAGCAGGAAATGACATAGAAAGAAAAGTTTCTTAAATATCAGACAATTGACATTTTTATGACTAGGCAAGGTTAGCTCAGGTTGGGAAATGCCATGTGTGACAAAAAAAATAAAAAATAAAAATATATGTTTTAAAACCTTTTTGAAAATGATGATAAAGATGCATACACTCATGTATTCAAAGAAAATATTATTACTTTTTACTTGATGATTAGACTCGCCACTCATGTTTTCTTCAGAAAATCTAGTTTTCTCTTGCAATTTATTTTCAGATGCTTTTACTCTGACTCTGCTGTTTATAACAACCCTGAACTGAATCAGTTATTTGTATCTGATTTGTTCTGTGCTGCTCAGTGAAGCTGTAAATACAACTTTCTTTTCTTCTGCTTGCAGTGAGGGGGTCTTCAAGTGCCCAGAGGACCAGCTCCCACTGGATTACGCCAAGGTAATAATGCACTAATCTCTCATCCATTTTGTTGTAGACCAGATTACAGATCAATCTCCCACAGTTATTTACATCCCAGTGGAGTTACAGGGGCCTTGCGCTGTGCCTTTATTCGCAGTACAACTTTTCTCGAGTGGCTCTGCGAGAGTGAACGAAATGCTAATGTGTCAACAATAGCAGGCTATGTTTGTGATTCACTGTCTGTCCCGGGCGCTCGCCCCTCGTCCATGCTTTTCAAAACACCCGAGTAATCACACTAATGAACTACCACAGGCCACTCATTTCCCTGGGACTGTCGAAAGGAAGGAAGAGACGGAGATGACACATAGATTAGTTCAGAATATGACAGTATATATTTAATGCTGCTTTAATGCGGCAGTGTGGTCTTTCTGCACCACTAAAAGGAACATTTATAAATATATAAATAATACAAGTATATATCTAAACATTATTCCTTTTAACTCAATTTATACCAGAAATTATTTAGCGATATTTATATTATTTAAACTGCCATTAATACAGTAATTTACCTGCCACATGGTACATAATGGGACATTAAATGTGCATAAAGTAAAATATGAAATGTCCATAAATGTATTCTGAAACTGAAATAAACAGAAAAAATAAAGATCTAAAAATATAAAAAGTGTGTGTGTGTGTGTTATATTATATATTATATATATATATATATACTGTATATATATATAATAAACTATATAATTATTATTATTTAAATTGTCATTAATACAGTAATTTAAATAATAAAAGTATAATAAAATCTCAAGAGTCCTAAGTTGTTTGGAAATATTTTTGCCTTGAACTCATGTAAAATCGTTTCGCATAATTATTAATATTAAATTGCTTAATTAATACAGTAGCAACTGTGTATACACAGTGTGTGTATACACAAACACACACACACACCTGGTTGAGAATCACTGAACTATGGTAAAAATGTGTTTAGTTTATAAAAGAGCGTTTAAAAGTGATTAAGGGTTACTCTCTTCATGAAGGTGTTAAATATTAATACAGTAGCCTCCTCCTCCGCCTCGCAAAACATTTCAGTTAGGCAAATATACTCTGCGGTTTAGCTAATCTGCACCATGCCACATTAAAGAAGGAATTTCACCAAATCTTTAATTAAAGTATTGGCTAATTTTTCATCTTGCTCTTTAGTTAATTAATCAGGTTGAGCTGGGAAAAATGCCATAAGTGTCTGCGTTTATTAAAGAGTCATTTTTCTCACTGCCCTAGAGAGTGAGATTATGAAACCTCTGAGCGCTCAGAAGACGATGAGCATACCTTCAGTTTAACAAGAGTTAAACTGTTAAAGCTACCCTAAATAAGTGATTTTTATTTAAATGGTGGGATGAGACCTAAAAATTATCTGCAAGTAATAGAATGCAACTATGTAATCACACATAATTGTACAGAAAAGGAAATATTATGTGTTCATTCAAACTATAATTTTTTTGGCATAAAATCATCTCCCAATTATCCAAATTTCAGCCCTATTACTGATCTTTAAAAAAACTATTCTAACATCTGAGTCATCTTCTCCTGCAGTGTGTTTGACACGCTTCTGTACGAGCACATGCACAAAGTTAAACCTGTTCTGTGTTGGAAAGAGCTTTAGCGCACTAATCTGTTGAAACTGTGATTTGCATGAAGTCTGCGGGATAACTCTACTCATCCTGGAAATCCTGGAGTGCCACAGGAGGAGCTCTGATGCTCATGAGTCCAGAAAACACACAATTATTGCACAAGCAGTCATTTTTAAGGATCTGACAGCCGCCCACAGATTACCCATCCACCTCTGCAGGGCTGCTGTTCAGTACCTGTCTTTGCCTGTTTGAGACATCTCATGTCTCATTTAGTATATACACCTTCTCTGTCAGAATTATAGTTCAAAAGTTCGGGGGTTAGCACGATTTCTATTTTGAAAGAAATTAATACTTTTATGCAGAAAGTATGCATTAAAATTGATCAAAAGTGACAGTAAAGACATTTATAATGTCGCAAAAGATTTCTGTTTAAAATAAATGTGGTTCTTTTGAACTTTCTATTTCTCAAAGAATCCTGATGCATCACAGTTTCCACAAAAAATATGAAGCAGCACAACTGTTTTTTAATATCGATGATTATCAGAAATGTTTCTTGAGCAGCAAATCAGCATATTAGACACTGAAGACTGTAACACAGGACACAGGAATAATATAAAAAAATATTATGAATTATTATTATAATATCACCACTTATAAGAAAACTGATGCAAAATAGAATAGAATACAAAATAAAATAGAATACAAATTTTTTTTTATTTTTTTTTATTATTACAATATTGTGTTTGCATTTAGGTGTTTCCATGCAGAATTTATATGCAACATTCCAAAATGTGACCCTGGACCACAAAAGCAGTCATAAGGGTCAATTTTTCGAAATTGAGATTTATGCATAATTTATACAAATAAGCTTTCCATTGATGTATAGTTTGTTTGGATAGGACAAAATTTGGCCGAGATACAACTATTTGAATATCTGGAATCAGACGGTGCAAAAAATCTAAATATTGAGAAAATCGCCTTTAAAGTTGTCCAAATGAAGTTAAAATATCTTCATGGAACATTATCTTTACTTAATATCCTAATGATTTTTGCCATAAACGAAAAATCAATCATTTTGACCCATATAATGTATTTTTGGCTATTGCTACAAATATTCCCCAGCGACTTAAGACTGGTTTTGTGGTCCAGGGTCACAAATGTGCATAAAAATATGTGTATTTGGAACCCCATTATTAACAATGATTAACAGTGGCAAAGCTGATCAGCATGAGTTGTTATTATTGTTATTGTTGAAGTGCAGTCACTGATCTGCCGCTGATAAAGTTGGACATTGCAGTCAAGTAGGGATGCCAACTTGCAACCATCCAATTTTATACTGAAGACTCGCCTGCTTAAACGTGATGTTGTATTTTAGTTCTTTATGTAATTTGTTGTGTTTTTTTTTTCATCTACAAATCTTCCATAAATGTTCAGCCGTCGTGTGTAATGCAGGATGGCACAGTTGGGAGAGTTTATCTTAGTGTGCCAGAAAATCTGTCAATGAAAATGAATTTGTATGTGTGTGATTGGGAGGGCGAGGGGGACGGCTCCATATGGGACTACATGGGTGGTGAACGGCCGTGTCTGCAGTGCTGTCGTAACGCTGCAGATCTGTGTGTACAGTATGTAAATCTTGCAGGCAGGGGATTTGGGCTGATTGGATGGAGGAGCGTCTCATCCTTCATCGACTTTATGGATGAAGGGAAGATGCAGTAGCCTCTGGATCTATCGTACACACACAGACTCACGTGTGCGCACTCGTTTCACGGGGCTCTAGTTGAGATCATCCATCACCGTGCAATTGAATTTGATTGTGCAGCAGTGTATTTGTGTTTTGAACGAAACATTTTTTTCCCAGTCTTTCAAAAATTCATTTTAGAGTTTTTTCACGGTTTTTCTTTTTTTTTTTTACTAACAATATAAAAGCATTAACATGCAACTGGCTATGAATTACTGCATTTTAAACTTTAACATTTTTTAACTAAATTTGTTGGTCAATTTATAGGCTATATGTCAGATGGTCATCTTTCTATGTAAATTACGCTGATTATAGATGATTACATATTAAATTTAATTTAAAAGAGATGTTTGTGTACATTTTCTATTGATTATGGTTGCAGTGGTTCATCAAATTGTGATTAACTGATGGTATTATAACATTATAACCAGGTGTACATGTTGAATTTAGATGTTTTAGAGACAATTCAGGTATGTGGATTGCAGTATAGTACTTAGAACCAACCATATCAGGAATTGCATTGTGAAAACTACATTCATCACAGGTGTTGTGGGTGTGTTTGCATCATTACCTAATTTGCATAATTTTTAATACTAAATCAGGTGCTAAAGCAATTGAAACAATTCATTATTTGTAAATTTCCCCCACCGTGTCAGTATTGAACATGAAAATGTATCTAACTTAAAAAATATATATTATTACTATTATTATTAATTTGCATTTTGGTTTATGTGCAGAATTTCTATGTAATACCCCAAAATCTGCATAAAAATATATGTATTTGGAACACTATACTATTGACAACTGTCAGTATTGACTCAGATTGTCTGTCAGAATTGCAAGATATCACTGAAAATGATGCAATTAAACATTTTGGTGTGAAATGTTATGAAAAACTCAACCAAGTTACACAATTATTATGTTTTATGGTCAATCATTGCTGTCATTTCCGAGTACTTGAATACTCACATACATCTTTATGAATGACGTGTCTTTACAGTTATTATATCACCAGACAATCCCCTTTTAGCATGGGAGAAACCATAAGCATATACTGTGTCTGAGTTAATAAGTGAACGTTTAAATCCAGAACTCTGTCCTGTCCTTGAGTGGTTAATATATGAGTGTGTTTGAAGAGAGGAGACAACGTTGATTAATGTGTCCTTGGTGTTATGGTGTGTTATAGATCTATCCTGACCCTGAGCTGGAGCAGCAGATACTGGCGCTACCCATCCGCTGTATTCACAGTGAAGAAGGCTGCCGCTGGACCGGCCAGATGAAACAGCTACAGGTAATGATGCTTTCAGCTTTCATAATTTTTCTGATGCTTTTTAAAAATAGTAGACTCCCAATGTAGCTATAGCAGTATTGTCTGCTAGCTAGCATGGTTGTCTCTCTATGTGATTTGTTTGAATGTGTTATAGTTGTGTTAAAGGGATAGTTCACCAAAAATTTTAATTCTGTCATTTACTCTCCCTGATGTCGTTCCAAAACCTATATGACTTACTTTCTTCTGTTGAGCACAAAAGACGATATTTTGAAGAATGCCGGTAACCAGACAGTTGACGGTAGCCATTGACTTCCACAGTATGGAAGAAATACTATGGAAGTCAATGGGTACCGGCAACTGTTTTGGGTGAACTAGGTCAATCTGGCCTAGAACGGGAACTATGTTACCATAAATATATACTACAAAGCATACTTGTCTGTTTCTTTCCCAGAGCCACTTCTCAACCTGCGCCTTCAATGTGATTCCCTGCCCCAACCGCTGCTCCGTCAAGCTGACGCGCAGAGACCTGCCCGAGCACCTGCAGCACGACTGTCCCAAACGCAAGGTCAAGTGCGAGTTCTGTGGGAGCGAGTTCACAGGAGAGGCCTATGAGGTACTGCGGTCAAATCACATCCAAGACAGGTTGTTATAGAGCGCTGCAGGAATGAGTCTTTAAATCACAAAACGAATTAGCATTGAAGTCAATGGGGTTTTGGTTAAATGCTATTCTATTTTTTAGCTATAAAATAAATTCAGTAATACCCCACGTGAAATTTTAAGCTTTTATGTGTCTTGAAAAAGACACTTGCTAATTTGCTAACAAGTGGCTAAATGGGACAACAGAGGCTGTCACAACTAGATTCATTATGTTTATACTCGCACACTTGCAAACTATTCTAACTGAAACTTTTCATCTTGTAGATTTTAAATAAAATCTGAAAGTTTGTTGGAAGCCTTCACGGCCTAACTTTAGCTTTCACCTTGTGATATTATTTAGGCGCTTATAAAAGTTGTATTAATTTCTGAAGATTGTCTTGATGAACAAAATGTGTAAGAATCATAAACTTTTGTTGGACACGAGATTATTTTCTGCCAATGGAAAAATCGAATTGGCTTTTTGATGAGGGAACCTGTTAGCATCATCCTGCAGCACACTGTTAAAAAAATTCCGTAAAATTTACGGTAAAAAACCGGCAGCTGTGGTTGCCGGAATTTTACCGTAAAAAAATACGGTAGCAACGTTTTAGGTTTTAACTTAAATTTACACTTGTTTGGAATATTAGCCTTTTGGAAGCATTTGCATATTAGCAAAGAAGTATTAGCTTTCTTATTTGATTATTGTCGGTTTGTGCTCTATAATAAGGATTTCTACACAAAGAAAGATGCTTGTGTGCTTCTCCATGTGGTGTAATTCTGAAATGTGTGAATTCGTTATTGGCAAACTGGCAGCTTGATCTTGTAGTAGCACAAGAACAGCGGTCGTTTGCTAATATAGTGGCACTTCTATATTTATAATATAAACCTCCCAATGTATAAAAGAGACGATTAAGCCTTGTTATTGCATTTTATGGGAATCTTTCTTTTGTGTTTTGTGGGTAGGCTGTAAAATTGCACTAAATTGTTGCAGTTTATGATTAAAGAACCATTTTATTTGGAATTTTCTGCTTTATAGCAAGTGGTATTTTTTACGTCATGAAAGTGCTTGCAAGGCAAATATGATATTACACAAACATTCTAGTTACAGCTGGAATACAGTACATGACTTTTGCCCTAATTTGCAGTCTGGGCGAGTTGACGCTTGTTGCCAAAATTCAGAGCCAGTCTGCAGATTTTGGGCAGTCAGAATGAACAGATTTAATAGAAAATCGCATAGTAAATGATGGTCACAGACTCCAATTTTTTTTCTTTAACCTTCAGACTTTGATTACGTCCAGTCAGAAGATTCCAGTAAACAGTTCTTAAAAGAATAAGTTTTCTTACATGTGAAGAACTTTTTAATAATCTAAAGAACATTTTTCCACTATAAAGAATCTTTTGCACAATGAAGAGATTCCATGAATATTTAAGGGTTCTTCATAGAGGCATAGATGCCGATAATTTTACCATCTATAGCCCCCTCTACACTGTAAAGGCTGTGTCAGGATGATGGCTGATGATTCAGTAGACAAAAAAAATAAAAGATTTAAACAACAACAACAAAGCAAATCTGATGCTGCCAATTCAGTTATGCAGAACCTAAACTATAATGCTGTTCTTTTCCTGCTTTGCAAGAAGTAGTTTTATCTTCAGGAAATGCAAATCTAGTTTCTTTCCTCTGACATCTCCATCTCCTTTCGTGTCCCTCAGAACCACCAGGGCATCTGTCCGCAGGAGAGCGTGTACTGCGAGAACAAGTGTGGCGCAAGAATGATGAGGAGACTATTATCCCAGCACACCATGACAGAATGTCCCAAACGCACGCAGCCCTGCAAGTACTGTGGCAAAGAGTTCGTCTACGACACCATCCAGGTGAGTGACACGGCACAGCAAACCTCTACACCCAAATCATTCAGCGCTCTGACTTCAGCTGTGGCCCTGCGTCTGTATGACAGAAAAATGGGTGCAAATAGTGTTGGTTGTTGATCTTTCTATGCGCACGTCAAGTGCCGAGTGTGAATGGAACAGTAGCCGCTCAGTGGTGAATTAAAGGGGATTTGAGGCTGCACAGGGTGGGATGGCAGTGGGCCTGTGACTACATAAACACTGGCTTTCATACTAAATTCTGGGTTTGGTGCCAACCACAGCTTGGGCTGGCCTAGCTTCTTTTTATAACACCTGCGTTCACACACATAGATGTATACATCCTGAAAACACTGTGAGATTCAGCTGCCTGGCTAATGGACACACCAGCTCTGTTCCGAAGCCTAGTGCGCTGCCTCGCTACATCTGTCATGGAACCTCATAAGTGACCAATTTGAAGCGCTCTGCAAGAGAGACTAGACTTGTTGTTTATTTCAGTGGATTCTGATGTTAGTATGTCTCTAAGCTAACAGATTGATAGCCTACTAATGCAGAAAACACAAATATTTTGCTAAATAAGCTATTTTTAATTACACTGAATAGGGCTGCAAGATTAATCCAAATAAAACCATGATTGCAATGTGCCTTAGTGTGATTATTAGATCTCAACTGTTGCGATTTATGTAAATAAATCAGAGTGAAACACAGCTCTGTGTTCGTTTACATGCGAGCAGCTCGGGCAGCTCGTCTCAGCGCAGCTCGGTTCGCAGTAAATGCTGCTCCGCATGAACTCTTTGCATCTGCTCTAAGTTTGGGTCACTTATAACGGGCATTTGGAAACGCAACATGCACAAACCATTTATCCAAACTTGTAATGAGAAAAAGCGCTTACAAACTTGACCATTGTTAACAGAAGAGAAGCTGTAACATTTCTTTGAGTTTTTATTTATTTATTTTGACAAAATAAAGCTCAATGGTTTAACGTTTGAAAATGCAGAAATGAAGAGAGCCATAAAATATTACTGTTGTAATTTTGGAGTTGTACTGTAAAATAAAATTATTATTATTATTATTAAATTCATTTTCTTAAGTATTTTTAGATTTTACAGTGAAATATTATAATAGTTTATTAATAAATTAGTTACTTTTTTTTGTTTAGTAATATTATATTATATTATCACAAAATTTTGATCCAAATTGGAGCTGGAGTTTTGCACAATTTCCCCCCAAATTGTGCAGCCTTAACAGTGAACTAAATTCATTGACATGCTTCAGTATTAAATTCGAAATATTTTGTTTGCATTTATCATTTATTTTTACATTTCTTTATTTTAATTAATTATGAGCACAATGCATTTCTTTGTATGCATACAATAGCCTTACAATTTGGTTAAAACGAGGGATCTTAAGAGGGAGCATAATTAAGTGGCCTACCTTTGAACAGCCTTCGTGTTGTGAACGCCTATGATACCTTAAAATACTGTCTTCGTAGGCACCCGTAGGTTTTGAAACTGGTTTAATTTCCTCATACAGAGGATTCACATTTGTGTGCTTTTTGATGCATCATTTCCTGTATTATGACTAATATTTGACCTATGCTTTAATCCAAAGCCTAAATATTTATCAGTATGTGTTTCCTGGGAACTGAACCCATGACTTTGGTGTTGTTAGTGTCACGCGCCAGCAGTTGAGCTACAGGAACACGAGCACAGTGATTCTTATAGATGATCTCATGATGATTTCATGAATCCATGCATATTTTAGTTCTCACGCCTCGATGCTCAAGCTGTTACTGCTCAAGAAATCACAGCTCAACCTACAGATTCACGTCAATGCTGACTGTTGCCTTTCATCCCCCAGAACCACCAGTACCACTGCCCTCGCTTTCCCGTGCAGTGTCCTAATCAATGCGGCACCCCGAACATCGCACGTGAGGATCTGGCCAATCACGTGAAGGAGAGCTGTGGCAGCGCACTGGTCCTTTGCCCCTTCAAGGAGGCTGGCTGCAAACACAGAGTGAGTCCTGTTCTGTAACTTCACTGAATTCCCCTGCTCCCGATGCAGTTTTCCTTCCTCCACACCTGTAAAAATTGTGTCTGTGTCAGTAAAAAATTTATTTGAAGCTTATAGTAGAAAACTATTTTTAAGGATAGGATGTCTGCTATGAGATTTCAACTTTTCTAGTGTTTGAGATCAAGGGAGTTTGGGAAATAAGTTTTATGCATTTTGCAGGCAGCACTGTCAACAACTTTATGTGACATGTTTCCAGTCTCTTGTCTTCTTTACTTGCAGTGTATAGACCTGAGAGTTTAGAGGAATAGCAGTGCTACTTAAAAATAAAAGAAATTATTAATTTATTATATTAAAAAATAATAAAAATGTCACTTTTAAATGAACAAATAAATCAACATTTTAAACATGTTAAAAACTTTGTAAAATAATTAATACTTCATTATTTTATTTACATTTTTACTTTTTAACTAATACATCGAAAAATTTAAGTAAATGTAACAATAAAATAAATTCTAAATCACTTTTTAAATTATCAAATAAATAGGTGAACTGTTTAAATAATTCATATTTAAAAATGTAGTTAAATGTAACAGTAAAATAAATTTATAAAATTATAAAAACAGTAAAAGATTAATGAATCACTTTTCAAATTGACAAATATTTAAAATGGTTTATTTAATAATCAGAAGGTATTTTTTTTATATTTCATTTTTTTTATGTTGAATTTAAAATGATTTATCAATTTATTTGTTACATTTGACTACATTTTATTATTTGACATATATTAAATAATAGTTTTAAATATGTCTGTTTGTATATCCATTTGAAACGTGATTTATTAATTAATTAATACATTGAACAATCTAGGTAAATGTAGCAGTAAAATAATAACAGTAAATAAAATGAACAGATATATTTAAAATGGTTTATTTAAAAACATAAAAAGTAATTTGGAAATGTTTTATATTTTTAAATGTTGCATTTCAAAATTATTTATCAATTTATTTATTCTTAAATTATCTACGTTACATTTTTAAACATGAATTTAAAACAGTTTTAAATATGTCTGTTTATTTGTCCGTTAAAAAAATTATTTATTTACATTTATATTTTTGAATTATTACACTGATACATTGATTTGTGTCAAATTAAATATGATGTCTATAATGATAATCAAGGTCGATAGTTATGCTAATAGCATCATGCATATAAAAACGGCAAGCAAATTCACACTATGCTTCTGTGCTCTGGTTTATAGTGCCCAAAGATGGCAGTTGGACGACACCTGGAAGAGAGCACAAAGTCCCACCTGACCATGATGTGTAATCTGGTGGGACGGCAGCGGCAGGAAATCATGGAGCTGAGACGTGAAATGGAAGAGCTGTCAGTGAGTCACGACGGCGTTCTCATCTGGAAACTGACCGACTACTCGCGCAAGCTGCAGGAGGCCAAACTCCGCAACAACCACGAGTTCTTCAGCCCGCCCTTCTACACGCACCGCTACGGCTACAAGCTCCAGGTGTCCGCCTTCCTGAACGGCAACGGCAGCGGCGAAGGCTCGCATCTGTCCATCTACATCCGCGTGCTGCCCGGTGAGTACGACAGCCTGCTGGAGTGGCCCTTCTCCTACAAGGTCACCTTCTCCATTTTGGACCAGAGCGACCCGTCGCTGTCCAAACCTCAGCATATCACGGAGACCTTCAACCCTGATCCCAACTGGAAGAACTTCCAGAAACCGTGCAGCAGCCGAAACTCGCTGGACGAGAGCACGCTGGGCTTCGGCTACCCCAAGTTCATCTCGCACGAGGAGATCAAGAAGAGGAACTACATCCGCGACAACTCCATCTTCCTCAAAGCTTCCATAGAGATCCCGCAAAAAATCATGGCCTGAGGCTGTTCGAGTGACGATTTGTCTTGACGTACGTCTTTGTGGACCCTTCTTCCTGTCAGAAACTCTGCCAAAAGACTCAGAGCTCGTCTGTCTGGTTATTCGACTGGGGTCCGTATCTCCACGTAGAAGTGTTTCGCAAAGTCATCACTTTTGGATTTGCTTTCCAACACTCTCTTCCTCAATCTACAGCAATGCCTTTGGACATTCAGTAGTGCCTAGAACATTTACTTTAATTGAAATGTTATTTTTAAAGCGTGATTTATGTTATTTCTCTCACAGATGTCAAGTAAACGATTGAAGCGGATTGTGAAAGGCTATTCGTAAGCTTTGCACTTTGAGAATGTTCTTCGGAGCTCTGCGATACGACGGCAGGCATTCGGCGTACACACACTAACCCTCTTTTTACACTTTTGTGTACACATTTTCGCCCGGCATCGGTCCTTGAAAAGATACTCAAGAGAACTTTGTCCAGTTTAACTCGTTTTACGTAAACTAACTACAACGGCTGTGAACTAAATGTAGCTTAACTCACTCTAGCGGTTCGAGACTTGTTCGGTGCATTGTAGTACTTGATAAGTTATATTTTTCAACATTAGGACCGATTCCGAGGTGCTAAAGCTTTTTTGTTACTGTACGATGGAAAACGAGACGTTTTTGAAGCTCATGCACTCCGGTTCGGAACGAAAGCCATGCGAGAGGTTGTTTACATTCAATCTGTGGGTGTTGGTGAGGATCTACGACGCGGACCAGTTTTTTGTACTGTAACCTGTATTCTTAACCAGCGTGTGAGGGCTTGTTTTGTTGAGACGGACAGATGAGCGAAAGGAACCAAATTTTTTTAATATGTGAAAAAATAAATGTGAGCTACCTGTTTGTGTCATAAACGGAGGGTGATTTCGAATGTGAACTCTGGACTCAGTTGATTCTTTCTGTTATTTTGTCTTACTCTGGCAGATGATGAATAGAAAGGTGCGGGCACATGCAACGGCCGCCCTAAAGCGCGTCGAGTGCGAGGGCGTCATATATGAGCGGCGCTGGTAGCCATGGTTACCCATGCCTGTTTGAGCAGCATGTGAACGAGAAGAGAGTTCTTCCATGTGCCTGAGGAAGATGAGCCTTGTGCAATATGGCTGCCATTGCTCCATACCGACCAGTGGAGGACTTTGTTGATGCTTATTATATATGTGAATACTAATAAAAAAATGCAAAAGCACATTCTTCTTCACATTTAATCTTGCAACGATACCAGCTAATATTTTGCAATGATTTTAAGAAAACCTGAAGAAAAAAAAAGAAAGAAAAAAAAAACATTTTTTGCTAAGATTCTGTATTTTACAAAGTACTTCAGATGTTTTCTACAATACTTTTTGGCGATGAGTTTCGGGGGGCTGTATGTTGAAGTTTTATGGACCCTTTTTATGTTTCACCTCTGTGGCATTTGCCCGGTCGTTTTGTTTTTGTCTGGTTTGGATTTTGCATATTATGTCTGTATTATTTCCTCTTGAGAAGTATTTATTTTAAAGCGCCATGACATAAGCTTGACAAGAAATGGTGCAGATGTTTTTATATGTTGATCTAATGATTGCTTGCCCGAAATTCACTTGAAATAAAACAATGTCTACAAGATCTGATGTCGTCTCTCACGTGACCGTTGGCCGTCTCAAAGTTTACATGGTCCGCAGTCGCAAATGTTTACCAATCCCGCAGGAAACGCCCACAAGACCAGCAACACAGAGCTTTTGTAGAAGAAACAAACCACAGCTGACTGAAGAATAGCATATCCTCCAATGTAGTCTCAAATAACTTCTTGTGAAACGTTAGTGTCCATAGTGTAGAATAAAATAAAATGATGTGCAGACAATGTTCCCACGGTTGTGGAAGATTTGGGGAATAACAGGGAGGTGAGTCTGGAAAAGTAATTTCTATTGTGAATATTCATTTTCTAGTTGCAGTTTGCTTGAAAAGATTGCATCAGCTGCTCTATTTGAGTGCAATCTCTATAAAATGATTTTTAAAAATCTGATCACAAACAGCTGGAAAGGTTATGGAAATGTGTTGGTGAAAAGGTGTGTGAAGGGCTTTACGGCTACAGTTTGGTTGAAATGTCTCTCAATGGCACAGCTTTAATTTCATTCACCGTACTTCTAAGCATTTGTGACGAGTGCCAAGTCTGCACAAGTTTTTTTATGGCTTTGTTTTACAACAAAAAGTGAAAGGGGGCTGGATCTCATTACTACGCTCACATCGCTGCTCCATGTGCTGATCACCCCCTGAGATGAAGGGGGAGGAAGTGAAGCAGACACATGCTCAACTTTGATGTTGAGCCAGAGGTTTCCTCTGGACTCTGTATGGGTGTATGGGAGTTTTTTGAAAAAAGAAGGCATATAAAGGCTTCTCAATTCCCCCAAAGGAGAAAAGCTGTTCAATTTATTAGTAAGACCTGAAAAATCACTTGGAAAAACTGTGTTGAGACTTTTTGTTTGTTTGAAATTTGTGGAAGGGCAAATGTCATGGATTCACTATCGTTCAAAAATTTAGCATCAGACTTTTTAAAAGAAATTCATATTTAAATCAAAAGTCTCGTGTAAAGATATTAATAATGTCTTTACACGAGACTTTTCAAACAAATGCTGTTCAGTTGAACCTTCTATTCATCAAAGAATCATGAATTATGAAATCTATTTTCCACAAAACTATTAGGCAGCACAACGTTGATAATAATAAGATTTATTTTTCCTATACAGCAAATCAGCATATTAGAATGATTTCTGAAGGAAATGATGCTGAAAATTCAGCTATACGATTACAGGAATAAATCACTATTTCAAATATATTAAAATAGAAAACACTTATAAAAAAAAAAAAAAAAAGTAATTACATTTTGCATTAAGAAATTGAATTACTACATTACAGCAATTAAAATCAAATCAGAATCTCAACTAAGAAACAAGGGAATTAAAATAAAATCCAGTTACCTCACAGTAACAAGAATTTGAGTGAAAATGTACTTTTATTTTAATGGTCATGTAAAATAGACTTCATTTTCTTTATGCAAAATGTATTATTTTTTTGTTATTTATACCTATATGATTTTTTATTTATTTAATTATATAATGTATAATGTCAGATAAACATATAATAATTTTCTAATTCCGTGATGAAATATGACTTGTATGTATTGTAGATGTGAATATGGGGATTTCTAATATATAAACTTTGTGATATGGGAAATCATATTTACATATTTTATCACATTATACTAAATGAAAGAGTGGCTTTGAGAGCGTTCTGAGTAAGTTTCTCCAGCCGTATCGTTTTCCACCGCCGGGCTGAACACAGAGTTATTTAAAGTTAACTGCAAGAACCCAAAGCCATACTGATGGCCCCTAAGTTTCCTGGCACAGGGAATTCAAACAGTAGCTCCTCTAGGGCAGAGCTCTGTGAACATAGTAACATCTAATTAGACATTAGCTCATAAATGTTTCCCATTCGGAGTGGAAAAATCACGTGCGATGCAGATCCCAGCTACAGCTCAGCCGTCTCGTGGCTCACTGATGAAATATGTCAACAATAAAGCCTGTCTCTCAAATTCTGTTTGTGTTTTCCTACTGTAGATGAGGCCCTCAAAAAACTCCTTCACAAAATGTCACTGTGTGATGTGTGTTAGCTTGAATGAGTGCTGTGGAGAGGAGAGGATGGGATGCCTGTTTACTGACTCACTAATGAAGGGTATTTTAATGACAAATATTCGAAAGACCTGAATTTAACAGTTTAACTCTTCTGTTGTGATGCAGTAAACTGGAAAACATTAATTTAGCATATAAGCTAATAACAGACTGTCTTTCAAATTTCTTGCAGTAAGATGGTTGGTTGATCATGTTTTTAAAGGGCCACCAATCAATTAGCTAAATAAATGGGCATGAAATATTTATTTGAGACACCATTGTAAAGTTCAAATAATAATAAAAAAACCAAAATATTAGATGAAAAATGTTGTCTTGGCAACTAAATGAAAATATAATTTGAAGTAGCCTACTAAACTAAAACAAAAATAAAATATAATGAAATAAAAATGCATTAAATCTAAATAGAAATATTAAAAAAACATACCCAATTGCAAAAAGCACAAAATCAAATGACTAAAATATAAATATCACAGATAATTCAAGATATTAATAAATACTATAATGCTGTAAATAATTCTTAAAGCAACTGTATGTAGCTTTGTGTATTTTTGCGACTTTAGAGCCCCCTACAGTTAAGTGGGTGGAATGCACTGTTGTAAATATATCACTGCTGTTATTTATTTATTTGTTTATTGATATGTTTTGCTCCTTTTCACAGAGACAAATTACAGGTTATTTCCCCTTCAGTACATTCACTGGAACAGCAACAGATGCAACTGCATTTATACATTTTTGAAGAAAATGTGAATGGTGCATGTCTGTGGAACATCATAATACATGTTCTGCATGGTTGCCAGGGTATTTTTAAGTGGATGCACATTGCAGTGTTTTTAGCACATTGCTATGCCGTTTCAAGGGGGTTACTTATAGTGGATGCAAGGGTGTTATTGATAGTTTCTGGATGGTTGATGGGAGGTTGACCTGATGGATAACATCTAATATAATGCGCTCTATTCATCTCGGTAACAGTAATGTTTTTATTGGACAGACTGTGTAATATGTAAATTAAGCATATCATTGGAGTTTCATCTGCTTCCAGTGTGTTTTCAGAAGGGTCTGGGTTTGGCACTGTCCTTGGATGCTAAAATGCTTTGAAATAGAAGTTCAAAGGATGTTCAAATCAAAGTTGACGTCCTGTAGTGTGACAATAGCAGGGGGTCAAGAGCTCTTTCGATTTCAGTTTCCCTTTCTCCAACTCTTTCTCTCCTTCGCTCAATCTATCTTTTTTCTCTTTCACCAACAGTTGCTGTAAATAATTCTTAAAGCAACTGTATGTAGCTTTGTGTATTTTTGCGACTTTAGAGCCCCCTACAGTTAAGTGGGTGGAATGCACTGTTGTAAATATATCACTGCTGTTATTTATTTATTTGTTTATTGATATGTTTTGCTCCTTTTCACAGAGACAAATTACAGGTTATTTCCCCTTCAGTACATTCACTGAAGCAACAGATGCAACTGCATTTATACATTTTTTAAGAAAATGTGAATGGTGCATGTCTGTGGAACGTCATAATACATGTTCTGCATGGTTGCCAGGGTATTTTTAAGTGGATGCACATTGCAGTGTTTTTAGCACATTGCTATGCCGTTTCAAGGGGGTTACTTATAGTGGATGCAAGGGTGTTATTGATAGTTTCTGGATGGTTGATGGGAGGTTGACCTGATGGATAACATCTAATATAATGCGCTCTATTCATCTCGGTAACAGTAATGTTTTTATTGGACAGACTGTGTAATATGTAAATTAAGCATATCATTGGAGTTTCATCTGCTTCCAGTGTGTTTTCAGAAGGGTCTGGGTTTGGCACTGTCCTTGGATGCTAAAATGCTTTGAAATAGAAGTTCAAAGGATGTTCAAATCAAAGTTGACGTCCTGTAGTGTGACAATAGCAGGGGGTCAAGAGCTCTTTCGATTTCAGTTTCCCTTTCTCCAACTCTTTCTCTCCTTCGCTCAATCTATCTTTTTTCTCTTTCACCAACAGTGCCAGTATTTAACATGCACATAACAGTTTCCACTACCTCACAAATAAACACACTCTGATGGAGGCGTGTTTCTAGTTTCTAGGTGCTTTATTCATGCTGTTGTTGTTTTGTCATCACTGTTAATTTTCTGTGTATTGATGTTAAGAGCTCATCTTTTCATTTAATGATGTTGTCCATGTGCATCTATTTAAAACTATCGCATTTAATGTCTTTGCTGTGCAAATTGTTCTCATCTTCAGAAGCAAAGATTGTGGAGTTCACTTCATGTTAACAATATTTTACCTGTGAGAATGCAATAATAACAGATTAATACATTTTGCAGATTAATATATAATAGTTCACACAGAAATGAGGAAATATGATGAAAATGTACTCACCATCAGGCCATCCAAAATGTGGAAGAGTTTGTTTCTTCATCAAAACAGATTTTAATGAAATGCATTACATCACTTGCTCACCAGTGGATCCACCAATGCAGTGAATGGGTGCCGTCAGAATGAGTGTCCAAACAGCTGATAAAACATCACAATAATTCAGAAGTATTCCACATGACTCCAGTCTATTAATTAACACAATCTGTAATTAATAATAGGCAAGGCAGGCAAGGCAAGTTTATTTGTATAGCACATTTCATACACAATGGTAATTCAAAGTGCTTTACATAAAATAAAATAAAAACAATAATCGCAACAATAAAACAAGGAATTTAAAAACTTTGAAAATTATTTAAAAAAAAATTTGATTTAAGAGGTTTAAAATGAATTTAAGAAAACGATTATACATATAATATGGTGCAATCAGTTCGGACATCGCACAGTGCATTCAATAAATGCAGACTCAAAACAGATGAGTTTTGAGTCTGCATTTAAATGTGACTAATGTTTTAGCACATCTGATCTCTTCTGGAAGCTGATTCCAACTGCGGGTGGCATAATAACTAAAAGCACATTCCCCTTGTTTTGTGTGAACCCTTGGTATTTCTAACTGACTCGATCCTAATGATCTGAGTGGTCTGTTAGGTTTATATTCAGTGAGCATATCTGCTATATATATGTAATCTTGTGAAAAGCTGTGTGTTTGTAAGAAACAAATCCATCATCAAAGTGTTTTAAAGGGGTCGTTGGATGCCCATTTTCCACAAGTTGATATGATTCCTTCGGGTCTTAAAGTCCCCTTGTAGCCAAATATGTTATTCCTTAAAACTTATCTTTGATAATCAAAATGACATATTTAAATGTTTTTTTCTTGTGAAAAAATTTCTCATGCCTTCAAATAGCTTGAATGTAACTCAACACCCTTGCCTCATTTACTATACGCTGATCAATGAATATGCAAATTAGCCCCGCCTCCACTCACTCACACCAGCCAGCGCCTCCTGATTCCCTGAAATGTAGTAAACGCAAAACAATGGCATACACGGATAATGACTGATAAAACTATGTTTTTACTAGCGGACAACTACAGTGAATACTGTAATATTCATTAACGTTACTTACTTGACGATGTTGTGTCCTCAAAATGCTTTGAAGACTCGAATACAGCCGTTTGTGATTCTTAATTCGCGCCCGCAAGCATACATAAGCGTTTGAAGTGCAGACGCCGATGTGGGAGAGGTGGGTCTGACTCCAGGCTACTTTTACACTGTTGCCGTTGGTTATAATGCAAGTTAGCGGTTCGAAATTCACATTAAACCACGGCCTCATGGGTTTTTGGTCTAATTTATTTTTGGTTTTGTGCTGGTATTGGTATATTTTGCATGCTTTTGATAGGAATTGATCCCTTGACGTGATTGGTTATTGGTTTGTGACTTAGCAAACCTAGGGCTGTTTCAAACCACATTTCTGGGAGTGCCATTGGGAAACTACACTTTTAAGGACAAAAATACTCAGCAATGGTGTTGATTAATGGATTGGCACATGGTTTGTCTAAAAGCATATTAAAAACACCACATAGACAAATAAACATCATAAAAAACTTGATTTTCACTAGAGGCTGACTTTAATAAGTCTGTAACATAGTTTGGTTAAAATTTATCAATGGTAGTGTAAAAAACTAATTTTTTAACCTGTCAAAAACTGATTTTTTCAGAGCAAGCCGTTTTGTTGCATTGTCCTTTAAATGTTAATGAGCTCTGCTGATCCCGCCCCTCTCTTCCGAGCTGCTCTCTGAGGGACTGTTTACTTTAGAATTTGGTTAAAATTTATCAATGGTAGTGTAAAAAACTAATTTTTTAACCTGTCAAAAACTGATTTTTTTCAGAGCAAGCCGTTTTGTTGCATTGTCCTTTAAATGTTAATGAGCTCTGCTGATCCCGCCCCTCTCTTCCGAGCTGCTCTCTGAGGGACTGTTTACTTTAGAAAGTTCACTTGTTCGAAAGAGTTGAACTCAAAACATTGTTTTGGCCTGATTTTGTCCGATTTGACATCATACCGATTCATTCTTTCATTTTGCTTGGAGTATATCGGGGCCTTAAAAGTCAGTTCTCGTTTTAATTTACCTGTTAATGAAATTATGTTCGGTTTTACCAAACTCCTTTTTTACAGTGAAAAGAGTCGACAATATGCACCGTGAGAGAAAAAGCAGCATGCATACATTTACATTTGTTATGCACAACATGTTTGATGTAAAATTCCTGACAGAACAAGTAAAACTATCCACTTTGTCCAATGAGCATGATTCACTTTCTCTGTCTCTCTCTCAGATAGGAATAGACATTGACTCGTGATGTTTTATCCGCAAACAACAGCTTGATTACGCACTATAGTGTACAGTGATGCAGCTTTTGTGAAGCTGAATTCGCACACAGGCTTTCTGAGAGCAGACTTCATGTCTTTTTCAGTAAGTTTGCGTCAGTCATGCTCTCTGCTCTTTGTGGAGGGCACTTTATTTGGGTATGAGAGACAGAATGGCATTATCGCAGCCTGTGGGCATGAGTTTCATCCTCACAAAAGCTGAATGCCGGAGATGGGTGAAATGCATCATTGAGCTCTTATTTTAGATTATAGAATAAATTGAATTGCAGTGCTTCAGCACATAATTTCTGAACTCTCAGATGAAGTGTGTATCCCTGCTACCTTTCCTGTAAATGATGTAACTCATGGAACATGAGCCTTTACTGACGTGTTGATGAATGTGTCTTTTCATGCTAAACTGGGAGTTGTTTCTTCCGAGCCAGGAAACTGTTGGTCAGAAGCTTTGTAAGTTTAAACTTGGTCGTGTTGCTTTTATAGTTAATGTGAAGATGAGAGATGAAGGACAGGTTGTTTAAAGAAAATTTAAGTCCCAGTGTGGGATTCACAAAAGTATTTTACAACAGGTGACTCTCAAAATGTTCCATTCACATGAAATTGTCTGTAAATATATGTCTGTAGTTTAAAGTGTACCAGTGCTTAGGCAATATAAAGCCCTTCAACCATGTCAATAAATCTACTTGAATCTTAAATCAAACAGTTACTACTGTAAGAATGAGTACAGCCACACTGGCAATATTTTAGATGGGCCTAAATTTTGCAGGCACAAAAGGTCAGTTGCCCATTGTCAATAGCGTAGCAATGAATGAAGTGCTTTCAAACCAAGCACTTTGCTGTTGGTCAGTGCAGAGAATTTGCATGATTACCTTGAACATGAGTGAAATCTGCATGGGGAACTTAATTCATCCTCATGCAAAATTCCTAAATGGAAGCAACGATAAATGTGACTGCACTTAGATAAAATAAACTGTGAATTTTATTTTTTGTTCTTACACTAGCCGTGAATATCATCTGTAACTATATTTACAATTATAGCAACTTCCATAACAATGCCATTTTTTTCTCACAGTTGATTGGACATGAGTCCAACTAAGCGAGGGTTCATCCTTAAGATTTTAATTTAACCGAGTGGAGAGAGGAGAATTTGAGTCATGTGCAGAACACAAAACTGCTGGTAACCACTGCAGTAGAAGACAGTGGCATTTAATATCACCGTCTCTGTTAGTTAATGAAACACCTCACAGAAACATGCAACAGACATTCGCATGTAGTGTGAGGCGTTCACTTTGTATGGCGACAGACAACTAATTGTTCATTACAGTTCTATTTACACATCAGGACGTTGCCGAAAACACGGTTGTGGGTCCTGAAAATATAATGGTGTGAGTTCGGTTATAGAATGCGGTTGTCGTCACTCTGCTAAATAACTTAACTGTGTGTTACTGTGTAATTGTATTAAGCAATATTTGGCTCTTAACTGAGTAGGGTTTTTAAGTTTTTGTATTAGTTTAGCTTTATGGTACTCTGGCTAGCCGGATATTTGTACTATAAACAAATACTTTGTAGTTTATGTGACCAACAACCACCCACTGCAGGCTAATAGGTAATCAGCTAAGCTAACAGGTTGTTAATATGACACATATTCTAAAGAAAACAAAGAATTATATTGTGAACAAACCCAGCAAGTGAGGCTGAAAGTCGTCAAAGTGAAACAAGGCCGCTGAACGAGCGCGACACACGGCTCGAAAGCAGTGGAGCTTTTATTATGCCACAGTCGACCACTTCCACTCCTTCCGGTCGTGCGTATGTGGGGAAAAAAGCAGCGCTGTTTTATCATACTAGATACATTTGAATGTTCTGTTATAATGCTACTCTGTGCGGTCGTCACAGTCTAATAAAATGCATAACATATTAAAGCGTCTTTGGTGTTTCCATGTTTTCTACAAAACAAAACCGGAAATCGAGGGGTTATGACGTCATTGGCAGACGACACAATAACACTATAGACACGGTCCGTGTCACTAGTTAAAATTGCTTATTTCTCTGGATTTAAACATTCTTCGAAACATTTGGGATAATGTAAGTACACAAGTCAGCAAAATATATAACACTGTTCAAGTGGTTTTGGGATAAAGGGGTCATATGATGCGATTTAAATTTTTTCTTTCTCTTTGGAGTGTTACAACCTCTTGGTGCATAAAGAAGATCTGTAAAATTGCAAAGACTAAAGTCTCAAATCCAAAGAGATATTCTTCATAAAGAGTCAACCACGCCTACCTAAAACGGCTCATTCTAAGATGCCACCACATGTCTACGTCACGATGTGGGAAGATTTGCATAACGCCGCCCAAATGTTCACGCAAAGAAAGAAGGCATAACTTTTATTCTCGCTGTAGTATTGTTGTTGCCGCGGCCGCCATGTTGTGGAGATGCCGTGTGCTTCGTTGTGAAAGCGAAACTACTTTGTTTGGCCTTCCAAAAGAGGACGATATCCACTTCGTTATGCCTGGAGCTGATCCGTGCTGGGTTCTGAGGAAATACTACAGCCCGCCGGATGTGGAAAATAAAGTGTTTTTTGAACCTTTAACCGCATAAACACATTTCATTACACCAAATACACAAAATAATGTTCTTTTTAGCAACATCATATGACCCCTTTAAGTCGTCTTGGAAGCTAACTGGAGAAAGAAAGAAAAAAGACAAATTTTTTAATTGCTCTATTAATTGCTTCAGTAATGTGTTGTCAGAGGTCTTCATCCCTGCTCCTGGGGACCCACTGTCCTGCAAAGTTCATTTCCAACCTGCTTCAGCACACCTGCCTGTGTATTTTCAAGCAATCTTGAGAAGCTTGATTAGCTGCTTCAGGTGTGTTTGATTAGGGTTGTAGCTAAACTCTGCAGAACAGTGGGTCCCCAGGAAAAGGTTTGAAGACCTGTTATGTAATTTAAAAAGCACAAAACTTAAAAACAAACAGAGATTAGTACAAGAATATTTGATTTAAAGTCCCCTGATGCTCTACATTGAGCTCCAGTGACAAATTCGTCTGACAATGTGTTTTTTTTTTGTAGTGGTTCTATATTAAGCAGTTTCCAGGCCACAACCCTCCTACCACAGTATTCAGTTTGAACCTAAATCCTTTCAGCTGGAATGTCCTGGAATTAATCTCAGGAATTCCAGTGTTTAGGCTTCAGGTTTTGAGTGCACAACGGCTGTGACTGAGGTCTTTAATCTGGCCCGACAAGAAGGGAAATCCACTGTTACCAGGCTGAGTGGAGAGGACAGCAAGCATCAGAAACCTGATAAAAGACTACTGACACACAGCCCACACACCCAATATTCCTGGACCAACAGAAAGTGCTTTACATCCATTTAAATAATTTTTCACAGCATGTTTTCCTTCAATAATGTGACATATTTCTAAATGAAATAGCAAAACTGTTGTATATTGAGTGACGTTTTGTTGGTAGTCATTGGGTTGTTTATGTTAAGCATGTTCTGTACAAGTTTTTTTTCATTGTTTTCTGTAGTTGTTTATTTTCCCCAGCTCGGGAAGAGTCGTTATAGTGTTATTGGCCAAATTAGGTCAAGTTGGGTTACTGAAGTAGTTCAATTGTTTCTCATCTGTCTGCTAAGTACCATCACTGATTTCATAAATGCTGCTGTCAAGATTTTAAGGTCAGGCTGGTTGCAGCTGATGATCATTATTGTTTTGAATTGTCATTTATGTTCCTGTTTAATCTTGCAGTCAGATTTGACCATCATAATTTGTCAAGGGCAAAGGTCAAGCTTTGAAGCGCTCACCCTGGGACTGTGATACACTGTTGTAACCACATCATAGCTCGACTGCTAAGCTGTGCTAATCCTATTACACCCACTTTCATCATAACCACCTTTCCTCACTGTCAACAATAAAGATTTGCCATCTCCAGCCGTCTGATAAGGGTAAAATGCTGTAAAATATTGCAATTTGGTAAAACTGTTTTGTTTTGATGCTCATGCAGATGATGGGAACATTTTCCAGGTAGTTTGTCAGACTTTCGAAAACGTTTTTTTTACTTTGTAAAAAGTAAATATTCTACAATAAATATTAGTAGCAATATATTTTCTTAGCATACTTTATTCCGAATTGTTAACTAAAAATTGCTGAAAAATAGCTTTCTTTAATTTGTCTTTGAATATTAAGCTTGAATAGCAGAAAGTATTTCAACATTCCAAAAAACACATCACACATCACTTTTAAGTACCAATTTATTTAAAGGGGTTCTATTATGCTTTTTCACTTTTTCAACTTTAGTCAGTCTGTAATGTTGCTGTTTGAGCATAAAAAAGATCTGCAAAGTTACAAAGCTCAAAGTCCAATTTAAAAGGAGATATTTTATTTAACAAAAATCACTTTTTAAAAACTACAACAAACGACTCGTTTGGACTACAACACATATTTTCCGGGATTTGTGATATCACAAAAAATGACGAATGGGACGAGACCTGGTTGAGCTGCACTAGAGAAGGCAACGAGTGTTATCACTATGTCAGAGACACGCTAGCTTTCCCAAGGCAGACGAACTTAAGAGTGGTTACAATTATCCGGTTTAAATCGCGCTCAAATTGATTTGATTTTGTCGCAATATTTACACTGAAGCTCGCAGGCGGCTATGGTAAGGGGCATGACATTTCCAGCCCAGGCGCTGAGTGCTGCCAATCACAACACACACTGGCCCAGCTAACCAATCACAGCACACACTGGCCCAGCTAACCAATCACAGCACATTTCGTATTTCAGAAGGTGGGCCTTCATTTGATTCAAGAACTATTCGAGCCGTTCATGCCAGACTGGGGAGAGAGGTGTTGTAATAATGTAAAATATGTGAAAAATAATGTGTTTTTCGAACAACCGAGCATGAGAGCCTGTTCTAGTACACCCCCAAAACAAAATCAAGACTTTGTAAAAGAGCATAATAGGACCCCTTTAACTTTTTTTTTCTTTTCTTCTTTGTTTATTTTCATGAAAGTGAAAGTAAAATGAATTTATTTTTCAAAAAAATGTATGTGTGTGTGTATGGTTCATGTGTAATTTTGAATTTCAATGAATTTCTCAATTTTTTTATAATCAAAAAGGGGTAAATGTAGTAATAAAATGGTAATAAACATGGTCACATTTCAAACTTTGCATTTGATTTCACAACAATTCTACATAAGATTTCAAAAATCGTATGTAGATTTTGAATGCATTAAGAGGATTCAAGTTTTTGTGGGTTCTTCAGCACGTGGAGTCTGTATGAATGCCATTTGTCTGTTCTCTCATAAACCTCGCAGATTTAGTTATTAAAAGGAGGCAAAACAAACAATGAGAGTGAAAAACTCTGCAGCAGATGGTCAGTGGAAGATTATCCATGAGCACTTCACAGCTGACCTCTCCACGTCGCTCAAACAGCATATAAGAGAAAGGTCTGACATGACAGTCAACACACTCTCTGTGTTTAGGGTTTCAAACAGGCGAAACTGCTGAGTTTGCAGTGTAATTTCTGTATATTTATTACAGCACTGACTGTTTTCCACCGAACACGTCTGTGTGGGAATATTCAGCACCTCCCTCTGTTGTCAAACAATCGTCTGTGCCGAGCCTCAAATAACACGGCGCTCCAGACATCTGTTTTACCCATATTCTAATCTTCATTTGTTTTAAAACAGTGAAGGGAAATCAGGCGAAAAGAATAAGGTCAATAAAATATAACAATAAAAATAAACAAATACAAGCTTAATTAAAAATAGTGAGAGTATAAAAGTATATATAAAAAAATATATATACGTAAATGAATGAATGAACGTATTCCCTCACTGGAAATGAATCAATGTGGACATAGTACTCATACAGTTAGGTAATGTCCTACTCAACAAATTCGCAGGATTTTTCTCTGCCTGATTAGTCTATGGAAAATCTTTTCCTTCATAGAGGCAGAGAAATCAGTTACCGCCTCATGTTAAAGAAATGGCGAGTCACAGTTGAGAGCACGTGCTGTTATGACTGTCCGCTTGTGAGAAAACCTGCCAACAGGGAAAGGTAGAGAGAAGTGGTTGCCAGGGTGAGGAGACTCTTTTTCCATCAAGCATTCTTCTGATAGGCCGGGTCGCCATCTGAAGGAAAGGAATCCTGCCAATTGGAAACAATCAATGTTTTGTTGCCGGGGCAAAGTCATTCCATAAAGCTGACATTTATTGGCAAAGGGTTTGCCCCATAGGTTTAAAACTAATACCCTCTATAGCAAATTAAAGGGGTCATATGATGCGATTTCAATTTTTCCTTTCTCTTTGGAGTGTTACAAGCTCTTGGTGAAGAATCTTTAAAGAAGATCTGTAAAGTTGCAAACACTAAAGTCTCAGATCCAAAGAGATATTCTTTATAAAAGTTAAGAGTCAGCCACGCCTACCTAAAACGGCTCGTTCTAACACGCCCCCACATATCTACGTCACCATGTGGGAAGATTTGCATAACGCCGCCCAAATGTTCATGCAAAGAAAGAAGGCGTAACTTTTATTCTCGCTGTAGTATTGTTGCCGCCGCCGCCATGTCCTGAAGACGCTGTGTGCTTCGTTGTGAAAGCGAAACTACTTTGGTTGGTCTTCCAAAAGAGGACGATATCCGCTTCGTCATGCCTATAGCTGATCTGTGCTGGTCGCTGAGGGAATACATCAACTTTCACCGTGGACAAAGCGGAATCCAGCCCGCCTCAGCTCACTCTATCCCGGCCTCAGCGCACGCTAAGCCGGGGCTTTCCCTCACGGTAGGCCTCTGTGTTTTTCGTTGCCACTGATGATTCAAACACGAGTTTAGGGCAGTAGAGTAGCACTTGTTGTTTGTCATTTCTCCGATCACAAATGCAGACAAGAGTTTTATGTTTACACGGCGTGATGCAATGCAACGCGTAAAAAGACAGTAGAAGTCATTATAATCAGTAATTATGTCCCCACTGGATGCAGCAAACGCCTCGTTTGTAATGGGTTTTAATGTTTATGTCTTTACACCAAAATAATGTTCTTTTTAGCAGCATCATATGACCCCTTTAAGACTCTTCAGTCTATGGACCTTTTTCACATTTCCGTGTTTCTCAGCAGCGGAAGTTGTCATAGTTGGGTTAACTTGAATAGCAGTGAATGGGAGAGTACCACAAATATATGTTTTGCATTCCCATTTGCTCAAATAGCAAAAGGAAAACTCCACGATAGTGTTTTCAGGACTTTCAATAAAAGGAAAAAAATTGAGAGAGACTGATAACGGCAGTCAGAAGAGAGAACGATGTCAAATTTACCGTCCCTCCCATAGACGCTGCATTAGAAACACCCTCGCATTAGCGTTAACTGTTTTTTTGTAATTTGATCCAAAGGTGATATAATACAAAGAATAGTGTTATAAATGTACATACATTTTTTAAAAAATACAAATATTAAAAACTTTCGAGGATTTACGATGCTGAAGACCGTTGTCATCACAGTCTTGTGAAAAGGGTTCATTAGCTGAAGTACTTTTTTAGCAGGAAGCCTACAAGTGTCTGTGAAGCTTTAAGATTACAGCAACTCTTTTTCCCCTGAATGCCATTTATTTACATGTCATAATTATTATTTTTCATTATTATTATTATTTTTGCTGTGATTGGCCCTTTCTGATAGCCTAGGGTTTGAATTCACTTATAGACTATACAGAGCCTGCAACCCTGAATATAAAGAGTTAAAATGTTGTAGCTCCATATCTTGTGTCACCAGGGCAACCTGATATTAAACCTTTCTGAGCATGTAAACAGAGGGGCCCTACTGTTCAAATTACAGTATTTTAGTTGTTATTAATCATACATTCAGCATCGACTTGTCTACAGCCTTCTTGGATAGAGTATGCTAAAAAAAAAAAAATTATTTTTATTTATTAGGACATTCAGCGTCAGAATAATTAATTTAGGAGGTCTCTATCAAATCTAAATTTAGTTGCTTGTTTAAAAGATATGCTTCAAATTTAAGTAAAGGGGTAAGTAAAGCGCATCACAATTCAGTTGTGTGGAATATTGGCTCTATTTACATATTTTATTGAACTGGAGCCACATGACAGATGAATCCAGCCTCATTAAAAAAAGAAATAAAAAAGAGCATGAATAATAGTCTCCTTTGGGTTAGTGTTTGATGACTCTTTCCCTGGCTGCTATGTATTGCTTGTTGACAGACTCTTGTGCTGTCGTCTGGGCCATTGTGGTTAGACAGCCAGGCTGATGAAGAACAATACGTTTTACAAGGCCATTTGTTGGCTGAACTCCAACATCCCGTATGCCATTTTTCTTAATCTTAGCACAACTTTTACTATATTTCTTGAGGGAGACAACCAGACACTCCCAGAAAAGACTATATTTAATGGTGAATCTTACACAGTCTGTCAAGAATTTGTCTAGATCATATTTTATTTCATAAAAAAGGAAAGAAAAGAAAAGAAATAAATAAAAATAATTATGTTTTTTACTTGTAATTTATTATAATATTATATTAATATGATTTGTATATTGTTTAAAATAGCTATATTTTAATATTTTTATTACATTTGATAAAAACAATCATTACATTTAAATATTTCATATTCATTTTCACATTTCCCTCTCTGAAATTTCAAACAAAATAATGAAACATTATTTAAATTTGAATATATTATTTAAATATGAAGCATTTATATAATCCTTGTATGTGTAGTATTTTATACACCTTTAAAACTATCATTGTGTTCTGACAAGATGATTATCATCAAAATTATAGTTCACTCAAAAATGAAAATGTTGTCATTTGTGTCATGTTGTTCCAACCTTTTATGAATTTCTTTCTTCTGTTGAACACAAAAGAAGACATTTTGAAGAATGTAACCAAACAGTTGCTGGTAACCATTGACTTCCATAGTATTTTTTTTCCATACTATGAAAGTGAATAGCTACCGGCAACTGCTTGTTGTTCAACAGACAAAAGAAACTCATACAGGCTTACAACATCTTGAGGGTGAGTAAAGAATGACAGAATTTTCATTTTTGGGTTGACTATCCCTTTAAAGTATTACATAATAAGAGTCTATTGAGAATATTCCTTACACGGTTCAATTTGTGTTAACCTTGACCCTCCCCTGTTTCAGTGCCATATGTTGTCAATCCACACAGACGTTAAAGTGTACAGCTATTTTATTGTGTCACAGCTCAGACAGGATGATAGCAGAAAGCATTGTACTGTCAAAACAAACCAACACTGACTGCATTTGTCTGGTTGTCATTTTTAGCCCCCTGGCTGCTCTCTCGCTCAGAGACAACGACAACTAAGATTACATGATGTTGAGATATAGAGCGCCCACAATTATGCAGCACATCTTCAATCAAATATAAATCGTGGTCTATGCGGATTACTCAATGCAAAAGAAACCTTCCAGGAACCAAGACTGACAATCAGTAAACAAGCTTTCATATTGTAATGAATTAATATGTAGTAATCTTAGTCTAATGTGAAATGACAGTGTACCCACACTCATGCCCGGGCTGCCAGACAGAAACTGCAATGTTGGGCATGAGTAATTGAATAGGGAGCATGATTTGAAACAATAGATTTTAATTGCATTAATCCGTTGCCTATGACAACAATGACTGGGGGAGGGGGGGGGGGGGCAATGGAGAGGGAAATGGGCTTCCCCACATTCATAATTACATGTAAATCAGCAGCGTTGGCCTATAATTAGGCAGCAGAATTAAGGTTATAAAGGCAGACCTCCAATTAATCCAATCCGCAGGCAGCGTGTCATATTCACTGATAGGGAAACTCTTATCAAGGCAGGTCATCAGCAGTTGAACTGATACGATGCCGTATATCAGCTCATTCTTTGAGGGTCTGATGGTTTTATGAGACTCGGCTGGAGTAATTCAGTCATCTGAATGAGCTGCTCACGTGCACAAGTCACGTGGAGGGTGGGTGGCGTTTGTGGATGGAGTGAGCTGCAGGCCAGCCCCTGTTTTGGGACCATTGTCTGTGTGTTTTGCATGAGTGGGATCCGTAGATCCAAAGACGGAGTACATCTGGAGTTGTGGCCACATAGCAGAGCCAGGCGCCAGAGCTCCTATCCATCTGCCCTTCCCTCACTCTGTTTTCTTGCCTCACATATGCTGCACATGCAGGACTGCGTGGGACACGCGCACTGATTCCATGCAATGAATCAAATCCCTCATGAGGTTTGTAATGAGTGTGCCAAACACATTTCAGGTCGATGCTGCTTGGAATGGAAATGTCACTTTTTGAAAGGGCTGGGAATGACCACAGAAAACGGTAGTCTAGATACACCAAAAATCCTCTTCTGTGATGAGTATGTTTTTCATTTTGTGTTTTTAAAAATAATTTATCAAGGTGATCCTGCATGGAATCCCATTTCTGCCACATAAAAATCACCATGCTTTGATAAACCATAATTTACATAAAATGTAATATAATATAAAGGTCATAACTTATCAAATAAAAATAAAATTGGCAAAAATTATGAAATTCTGGCTGACAAGTCATAATTGACACATTAGTCATAATTATGAGGTAGAGTCACAAATATGTCAATTTTTGACTTTCAACTTCATCTCATAATTATGACTTGGTATGTAAATTTTTTGTGGTGGAAATGGGCTTCCATAATGCTGAACTTTTAACCATGAAAAATGTAATATTCAAATTGAATAAATTTTAAAAGATGTGTGCATGCACGTGTATTCAAAGTAAAAGGAAAGTATGTGATTACATTTTACTTGGTTTTACCAAATGCTATTTTTAGAGTCATTAAAGGCACATTTACTGTATATTGAAAATGGTAAAACTTTTTTTTTTAAACAACATGAAACCAATACAAATACAAAAAGATTTCATATTACTCTTGGAAAGAAAGTTGAACATTTCTGTAACATTTGACAAAATTCAAATGTTAATCATTGCTAATAATTTCAACTTCATCTCATAATTATGACTTAGTATGTAAATTTTTTGTGGTGGAAATGGGCTTCCATAATGCTGAATCATATTAAAAATAGCCTTGCTAAAAGAAAATTATTGAAAAGATAACCTTATTAAATAGGTTGGCATAATATTTTATTATTATTTCTTAGAAAAAAGTTTTTTTTGCAAAACTACTTAAATATTTGAAAAACATTTGTTCGCCAAAGTCATGTGATGTGGCCAACTTTTAACCATGAAAAATGTAATATTCAAATTGAATAAATTTTAAAAGATGTGTGCATGCACGTGTATTCAAAGTAAAAGGAAAGTATGTGATTACATTTTAAAGCTATTTTTAGAGTCATTAAAGGCACATTTACTGTATATTGAAAATGGTAAAACTTTTTTTTTTAAACAACATGAAACCAATACAAATAAAAAAGATTTCATATTACTCTTGGAAAGAAAGTTGAACATTTCTGTAACATTTGACAAAATTCAAATGTTTACTTTCAGGCAGGCACATGCCTGCTAATTGTTCACAACTTTATAAATCAATTCTGATTGAGTTTCGGGAACAGATCCAGCCCGTCTGTTTCAAATTAAAACTCAGCCACGTGTTTCTGGAGAATGAGTTGGATCTGCAAGAAATTTAAAGACTGCCAAGCCTACACCATTGTCCTGAGTAACAAGCTGAAACCTCCATCTTTTACTTTGGGAACTATGATTACAGTTAATTTGCCTTGCTGTATGTACATAATGTGATTATGAAAGGGACTGCAATCATTGCCACGGAAAACTGGGCCAAGATTTCCATGTAGAGAAGAAATTAATTGAAGTTAAAAAGTATTTCTGCATTGGTATGACACACATTCTTCTTATAGCTCACACATATTCTCGGTGCAGGCAACTGGGCTCATATTTGTCATATTAGTCAGCAAAACCAAAGTAGAGGAAGTTGCTCTGTAGGGCAAAGAGGAAATAGCTGGGAATGTGAAGAAAAACCCACAAGGGGAGAGTAAATTACATTGTGGAGCCATCCAAAACTTCTAACATCTCTCAGGATGAGCACATTTAAGAGGCACCAGGGAATGCCATGATGAAGAGAAATACCATCATACGATAAGCTGTGCTGTGGCTAAACTCTAAATTACTAGCCATCAGTGGTCCTCAGATCCACTCATAGGCCTTTTGGATGAGGTGAGGGAGGTGGGTTGCAGTTTAGCAAGCTAGGGTGGAGGAGGGGGTTGCGCCACGTTTTGGCCCCATGTCTATGGCTCAGGAGGAAGCCCTCCTTCACCAGTGTAACTCTTAATGCTGCTGTGCCTCAATGCACAGTGTCGGATTTCAACACATGGAGCACATTATCCCCTGCGCTGACATACACTTCCATGCCCAGTTATGGCCCACCAACCCTTTTTGTGTCATTTGGAGCTTTTAATTGTTTTCTGTGCAAACAAAGAATAAATTGAATGTTTTGCATGGCAGGAAAGGGCAAAGGTTTACTGGTGACAGACAGTAGTTGCAGACAGTCAAGTTGGTCAACAGACTGACTGAGACAGTAATTTGCAATAATGGGAATTCCAATTGCTAAAAGGGAGTGTCTTGTTTCAAGTGTCACAGCACTGGGACATTCTGAGACAGTATGCATCAGCAAAAACTACATGTCTTAAAGCGGTTGTTCTTCTTTTTGAATCCAAGACCAACACAATATTCAGTGGAAGATATTTATTCTGATACATAGCAAAACTTGCTTTTGAAGTTAAGAATTACATGTTCCTCAATAAATACAGGAGCATATATAAAATATATTTTATTTTATGTTCTACACATTGTACATCTTTACATAATTAAACTTTTTAATACGTTTTTCATTTTATTTAAATCATCTTGGAAGTCTTCTAGGCATCTGGCCACTGTTGAACCGCTGTATTAAAGATTGTAAGCAAAGAAAAATTAATGCAACAGTAAATCTGAAAACTTGCATAGTGTACAGTTCTAAAAAAAAATCGTATTCCCTTATTTATAGGGATTTATATAACACTATATTATTACAGTAAAAGGCTAGGTAACACTTTAATTTTATAGTCCACTTTAGACATTCTATTAACAATAAGTAACTTTGCAACTACATGTCAACTAGCAGTTAGTAGAGTATTAGTAGACTGTCTGCTTAATATCTTCTAACACTTTCTTTGTCAACATTCTACTAACCCTAAACCTACCCTAACAGTCTACTCTGAGAGTTAGTAGACATGTGGTTGCAAATTAATGAGAATTAGTTGACATGTAGTTGACATGTAGTTACAAAGTTACTTATAGTTAGTAGAATGTCTAAAGTGGACTATCGAAATAAAGTGTAACCAAAGGCTAACAGTAATAGGAACCTATGGGTTAACGCCTTACTCAAAACTCAACAAAAGAGGTTTGTGATCTCAGTAACTCTACACTTTTCTTACTCCCTCTTGAGATTAAAATGTCAAACTTTGTGTAAGTAACCCAGATTCTTAAAGGTGATGTGTAATTCCTGTGCCCCCAGTGTCAGCAAACAGAATTAGAATAATAATGTTCAAACAAGTTTTGCTGAACAGACCTTGTCTAATATTGGTTAGATAAACAGATTTTCCTGCTCCAAGCTGAGGCAATGTTGAGGTGTCAGTTTTGATGCTCGAACAAACAGAACAAGATATGGACGGATGGACGGACGGACGGACGGACGGACGGACGGACGGACGGACGGACAGACGGACGGACAGACAGACAGACAGACAGACAGACAGACAGACAGACAGACAGACAGACAGACAGACAGACCGATCGATCGATCGATCGATAGATAGAAAACTACCTAGTAGATGATAGATAGATAGATAGATAGATAGATAGATAGATAGATAGATAGATAGATAGATAGATAGATAGATAGATAGATAGATATACAGATTTACAGATAGGCAGACAGGTAGAAAGAGAGATAAGAATAAGGGACCATTGTCAGTGTGCACAGGATAAGAATCTTAGTAAAACTACCAGAAGTGGGAGGGGTAATTTACGCACGAGCCACGTCACACCCCACATACTGGCGCCGCCCGTTTTCCCTCCAGCACATAACCGCTCTTCTCAGGCACCTGTTGACACTTCACAATGACCTGCGACAAGGGGTGACGACACAAGCGTACAAAATCATCCCGCAACATCTCCTTCCGCTCGTCATCAATTAACAAAGCAGATGTAAAGGATGTCACACACTCACAAATGACTAGTATAAGCTGACACTTAACTAGTATAAGCTGACACTACAGCTAAAGTTTCACATCTTTGACATTAGTAACTCTCTTGGAAGGGCGTGTACCCTGCCAAAGGTGTGTGCGTACCAAGCGGCAACCTCCCGCTTTCTCTTGTGAAGCCAACACGGAAGTGACTTAAGGGTCCCATATTGTACACCTTTCTGGAGTTTTATTTGAGGTTTTGAGGTCCTTAAGTATATATATTTGCGGTATAAGTACCAAAAACCATCTCAATTTATTTTTACAGCTCGGTCCAATTAATATTCATGAGCCTCTCTTCTGATTGGCCTGTTGTGTTCTGAGTGACGCACGGCCAGGCCAACCACAGGTAACTAGGGTCAGCGATGTCACAGCGCTAGCTGGAGGCAGCAAAACAAAGGGGAAACTGGAGGCGGCCCATTCAAACCAGCGCAGATTCGGCTGCATAAGGAGCTTAAAATATCATCTTGTTGTGATGTTGGGAGTCAATCCCATAGAATCCCCATGTTAAAATGTTTACAGCCTGGTTCAAAAAATGATTTTGGTCTATATAGCTAATTTTGCTCTTCATGACAACTGTGAGGGGGGTGAATTTTTTATAACTCATCTGTTTAAATTATATTAAGCCATACATTTCTGCATAATTAATGGAACGGCCACTTGAGTGACAGGTGGATTGCCACTGCTGTCACCCCCGTTGAGCTAGGTGGGTATGGTTTCAGCAACCAGCTCCCACCTCTTTGCCCATTTTCGATTATCCGGGAGTAACACGCGGTGATGCGCTGCCAAGATGGCGACGGCCGGCTCCGCCTACTTTAGGCTTCAAAAATGCTATTCGGAAACCTACGGGTGACGTCACGGACACTGCGTCCATGTTTTTATACAGTTTATGGTGCGTACCCTACGGAGGTCCAAACACTCTACCTGAATAGACACCCATGTGGCTCTATTGGCAAAGGGTACGTTTTTAGATCCACGTAAGATGTCGGCAACGTCAGTACAGCACACGACAGAGACCATGGATTCACGGACGAAGCTACACCTGACATGCAGGACTGTCACATTGTGCAGCATTACGACTAGCATAATCTGAAGGGAGAAGAGCAGCAACATGAAGAACAGAGACCTAGAAGTGGCTTGCAGTTGACAAGAAAGTGGTAACACACTGGCTCGCAGAAAATTCTCCCCTACACAGCTTCTCAAAGGCCTGCTTGCATGGTTTACTGTCAGTGAGCACACAAGTCCTTCTGTGATGACTAAATAATATATGGACCAAAATGCTTCAGGGCAGCGGCTATAGCCAGGGCTTCAATCTCATACGGAAGCCAAGTGATCTGATTTTTGCGAAGTTTAGTCTGGCAACCAGCAACTTTTCCCCCCATGTAACGTACATTGTTGCACCCAGCTCTGGATCCCCGAGAGTACCATCGGTGACAATCCAAAGCTGATCATCAGGTTGTGGTATCGTCACAGTGCAACTAGTGGATAATGCCTGCTGAGCCCTGTGAAAACACTGGAGGAGCTCATCTGACACAATTGCAGCCGTCAATTCACCACCAGCAACCACATTGCCGAAGGGGGCAAGGACTGATGCACAACCCTTAAGAACATGTGCTAGGACTTTATACACACAGATAAAGGACCATAGGCCACTTACAGTAGCAGGGGTGTACACAAAACCAATGTTGCAATGGGGTGCAAACTAGCTTGAATAGTACCCTGACTCCAGACCCACCCCAAAATGTTGGTCTGGACTGGTGCAACAACAGTCTTACTGGGAGATAAGCAAAGACTGCATGCCTGGAGGGCCACTAAGACCTTTTTCCACACCGCAAGAAGGTCCTCAAGGGTATTGGCACCACAGTACAGGATATCAATGAACTTGGCCACCTGCCCCTGTTGAAGGAGGACGCCGAGTTCCCAAAAGGTTAATTCCTCTAATGCGGTTTCTGAGCCGGGCATGCCCATGGCACATCTGGTATACATATGGACTCCTTTAAATGGCATGACCACCCCGCAGTACTTCATAGAGGATTTGGAAAGTGGAATTTGATAGAATGCCTTGGTGAGGTCAGTAGCAACAATATACCTCCACTGAGCTATCTGACGCAATGTGGCATCCACATTTGGATTTGGCATAAGTGACAGTTGGGGTTTGATATAACGGCCCACATCAGCAAACGCTGGAACAAGGCGAAACCTCCCATTAGACTTTTTGATAAGAAACAATGGGTTGACATTCAACATTGACATCAATTTCTTCAGGCTTCTAAAAAACACCTAGTGATTCCATTGCCTCAAACTGAGCATGCAGTTTCTGTAACTGGCCTCTGGAGTACTGCGGAACTCTTCCCTTTCTCTGAGGTGGTTGGACTCAAACCTGCAACCTTTGGGTTATGAGTCAGACTCTCTAACCATGAGGCCACAACTCCTCCTGCTTTTAACTGCTTTTTTATGTCAATGCACTGTTTTCACATAGTAGTACTTGCAATACTTCTGAAGCAACTTAGAATACATTACACCTGCTGAATACACTGACTAACTTGTAGTATATTTGGAATAAATAGCTTTTAGAATGTTCAAAATTAAATAAAAAATTAACACCCCTACCCACAAAATCAGGATGGTAGTGATCTCACATAGCTCTGACATCTCCATGTAGCCATTCATCCACATTTTAACAGAGTGGACAGTGAAATCCTGTAAATACTGAGTGATAAGGAAGAAAAAAAAATCAAACCTGCTTTAAAACCCAGCAACACAACTGTATAACTTTACAACAGCAACACTGCTTTAACAAAAAATCAAAACAGCAAGACTTATTTGACATCAAAACAAACATTTGAAATGCTGTCTAATCGCTCTCGCTGTACTTTGATGTCACACACAGAATGGTCTGCGCAGTGCTGCTTCAAGTCCAACACCTTTTGAGTTTTATTAGGAGATGCACAACTGTTCTTCTGTGGCTTTATAGGTAATATTTTCACTTACACAATTAAGCAAAATTAGACAATATTATGTCTAATATACACCACAATATTAACTTATTATTATTGAATTGTTGTAAATAAATATCACATTTGCAGCTGGTCAGTCTTCAAAAAATGCTGGGAAATCACTTCATGTAGCCCTACAAGAGTGATTACTGATAAACTGTCTGAAAAAAAGAAAGTCACGTTTTAGAGAAGAAAAAAATCACCTACTGACTTTCAAAGCTGCTACATAGTAACAACTTTCTACTTCGAGGACCTTGATAGAAATGTAGTGGAGTGAAAAGTACAATATTTGCCTTTCAAATGTAGTGAAGTTAAAGTCATAAGTTCCCAGAAAAAATAATACTCAAGTAAAGTACAGATACTCAAAAAGTGTACTTAAGTACAATACTCAAGTAAATGTACTTAGTTTCTGTCCGCCTCTGGCTGAGGGTGGTGAAGTGACACTGTTCCCTGTCACCTCTGTCTGTGAAATGATAGATGTCCTGTTTCATGTTGTAATCAGTGCAGCACAAAATGGAGCCAGCTGTAGGTGACCCAGTGGGAGTTAACAAAGAGTACAGCACCATGAATGCTGCCAGGACTTGTAATCAGAGTGTAAAACAATCCGGGTGCGATCCTTCATGAAGGCAAGGGGTGGCCGGAACACGGAGATAATCTGCTCATGAAGCGTGTAATTATACCAGCAGCCTGCCTGTCTGCACTCCTGCAATTACTACCATTGACAAAAACAATCATTTAGAGAAAAAGCGGAAAGACACTCACCTGTGAGTGAAGCATTTTTTTTCGCGACCTGTTTCTACCTCTAAGTCCTGTATCCTGTGTGTCCCCGACCTCCAACAGACTTGGAGAGAACACTCTCTCATCATATATGATCTACTGCAGGGTTCCTCAAATCTTGCCCTGGAGGGCCAATGCACTGCAGAGTTTAGCTCCAACCCTGATCAAACTCACCTACCTGTGATTTTCTAATGATCCTGAAGGCATTGATTAGCATTTGATTAGGGTTAGAGTTAAACTCTGCAGGAAAGTGGATCTTGTGGACCAGATTTGAGGATCCCTGATCTACTGCCTGAAGTAAAGAGCAGACATACATACATGCTGTATTTAAATAACCATAAAATTCAGCAACAAATTAAATAAAATAGCTAAATATTCATAGAGACTGTTTACTGGAAAAGCCATTATTTCAAGACTCAGATACAGCAGAGTACAGAGCAGATCTTGTAAAAAAAAAAATTTTGTAATTAAACAGTTAAATACATTTTTAATTAAATGAAAGTTTTTAATTAAACTAATTTAAATTAAATTAAATTAAAATATGGCACAACTGATAATTTTTTGGAAATATGATATTTTAAAATCATTGAATGAAAGTAATTAAATAATATAATTGTATGCGTCCTAAATACAAATAAAGTTTACACTTTTTTGTACAATTTGACAAAATGAAAACATGATAGAAGTGATGCACAATACAAATATTATATTTGAAAGTGACATTTACCTTGATTTTTCTTTATTTGCTTGTCACTTATCGCACTTATCTCATGTTTCATCTCAAGCATTTCACTATCACTGTTGTCTCCTTGGTAAAAGTTCACTCTACTTTTATAACTAGTGGAAAAAAAATGTTTATTCGGGTGGAAAATATGGCACAACTGAGGGACAGGTGTCATTTGTGAAAAAGACTGACATTAAAATAGCGTATTATTTGACTAGGAAATCTGTAAGTAAAACACATTAGAAAAGTAGCTAAATAAATTATATCATGCTTCATTTTCACACAAATGATGTATCATTATAAATCATCTCTTTACATAAACTGTAGTATGGATGAGAATTACTCGATTCTCATCCCTCCACCCTTTTGTGTTCAAGACGTGACATTTTCTTTTCCACAATGAAACTACTATGGCTTTTTCACTGTAGAGTTTAGCGTGAAAGTGTGTTTAGACTGGCTTACAATGGAGCTCACTGAAAAACAAGCTACCATGACAAATTTTACTGTGTTGTTTTACGGCTGTTATGTGTTGCTGGAGCGAAATCCACTGTAAATAATACCATGGTGTGCAGTAATACAGGGATCACCTTACCATGTGTAAGGCTTTGCAGATTTTATGATCTATTGTTTGATATTTAATGCCCAACCCCCTCATAGCAGGACACTGGAATCTGGAGGGTCACTGCACTTGCAGAACAACAATATTAAACAAAAGAGCTGTCATATTTAACACTGTTTCACTTTACATTTGGGATGCAAGTGAAAATTATTTGTTATGTATTTTAATCTTTATGGATAACAGCAAAATTTCATTGTTGTCATGCTGACACACATCACATTGACTTTTTTTTCAGTTTGCACCATCTTCTCTTAGTTAGTTTGTTGTCATGGTTAATTTGTGTAATTTCTGTTCAGCTGCGCACACCTCATTATCTTCAGTATTTCAGTTCATGCCTTTCACCCCTTAGTTGTCGGGTATTGTTTGTGGCTATGCTTTGGTTGTGGATGCTGTTCTCTCTGTTTGGATCATATTGTGGATTTATTAAAGCCTGTTTGGAATGATCATTTTCATCATCATGCTTGTTTGATACAACCTTAGTATTGTGACAGTTGTCTACTGTATGGAAAAATATTTCACCCTCACACGAAATTCCTAATAGTGTGAGTTCCTGTTGAAATGGCTGGATTTCATCCATGAACAGACGCATATATGCTTTATTTTTGCAGTCATTTACAGTGAATGATTTTAAAGATTGTCAAGTGTTTAGTTCGAGTTTGGAATATAAGACTGATATGACTGAAGGTGTAATTGGGAATCAGAGAACTGCTTTAACAACTGAGAATAAATTGCTTCATTCTTAAATAAATAAACACAAGCTCTTGATGTTGTTAATTGTAAGCCCTTTCTGCAGGGTAAATGAGCAGATCCAATAAATGGATAAATTCTATAATGTTCAAGCCCATTTACATTAAGTAACAAAAAAGCAATGCATATAAAAAAAAGCTGTAATGAGTTTGAGTGTAATGAGTGTTTTGCCTAGTATTATGTGAATATAAAAGAAAGTGGTTGCAGTAAAATGCTTGTTTTTCTGCTGAACTGGCATCCGCAGAAAAACATTAAAAGAAACTGGTTTAGGGTCAGTAAGGTTTTTTTTTTAAGTGTTTGAAAGAAGTTTCACCAAAGCTACATTTATTTATGACATATGAGTCCATAATACATAAAAATGCTTCCTCAAGTGAAAATGCACATATTTCTCTCCTGACTCAGACGAAATTACTTTTTCACTGGAGAAAGCGATATTGTGGATAGAGTACTCATATTTTAGCCAGAAGCATTGGTTAAAATCGCCTTAATGATGAGCTTTTCACTTCACAAGACATTAAATGATAGACAAGAGTTGTGCTGTGGATTATTGTGATGTTTTTATTAGCTGTTTGGACTCTCATGCTGACGGCACCCATTCGCTGAAGAGGATTTGTTGGTGAGCACGTGATGTAATGCTAAATTTCAAAAATCCAAATCTGTTCAGATGGAGAAGCAAACTTGTCACGATCTCTAGCTGGAGTTCCTGTGAGCTTCTCAAGAGGGCACTCCATTACAGACTCTTGCCTCTTTCCCCCAGACTACATTCCCCACAATCCTTCGCCTGGACTCATTATCTCTGATTGCATTCACATGTGTCTTGTTATCTCATCTGTCTCACCCTATTTAAAGCCTGGTTTGTTACGTCCACATTGCTGATTATTGTATAGCCTGTTTCGTCCGTGTTTCTTGCCTTGCTTGTTTTTTTTTTTTTACCTTGGCCTGTTTCCTTGTTTTTTGATCATATGCCCCCTGCCCTAACCATTGCCTGTTTATTTGATTACTCTTTTGTCTGCCCTGGATTATACCTGTTTTGACCACTCTCTTGTAAATAAAGCTGCATTTGGATCCTCAACTCCGTCGTCACGACTCCTTACGTTACAAAACTCATCTACATTTTGGATGGCCTGAGGGTGAGTAAATTTTCAGCAAATATTTATTTTGGGGTGAACCATTCCTATTTCCTTTGTGGAAACCATGATACATTTTTTTTTTTTTTTTAGTGAATAGAAATGACAATAGAAAGAACAGCATTTTTTTAAATATAAATCTTTTGTAACATTGTACTGTAAGTGTCTTTACTGTCACTTTAGATCAGTTTGACACGTTTTTAATCAAATTAATTCCCTTCAAAAAAATCTTACTGATCACAGACTTTAAAATGGTAGTGTACATGTTACGACTTGACGGAGTAAAGCAAACAATCCAGAACACTTCTGATATCAGATTTCAAAGCAAGAAAAGAGTGAAACAAAACAAATGTGCCTGATTGCTGTTCAGTGTGCTCAGCTTCTCTGCTTACATGACCGGTGTCCGCTGATCCTATCTGTGTGATACTCAATGCACTCAATAAGTGATATGTCAAGGACCAGTGAGAAATCGTGCCATAAGACTGTAATGGCCCTGAGGGGGTGTAAATTTCAGCATGATGAAAAGAGTCTGGACTTATCGTGAGCTGCTGAGGTTGTAGTTAGAATCTCTTTGTAGAAATTGAATGATTTGATAAGAAGGGCAGTAGAGGTGACAAACCCCTCCCTTTAATCAGTAATTATCCATATTCCTCCCGGAGGGGTCAAAGGTGATATATTCGCCCATCCAACACAGGTCTTGAGCACACAAGCTCCACAATACCATCCACTTGTCCAGGGCCCATAAAGTTGGTCTGTTCAAACAGAATTGTTTGCAGATTTGAACCAGTTCCAGTAGTTCTCGCCACCCACCGAGCTCTCACAATAAGCAGAAGGTGTTGGGAACCACAGGGCAGGAGGAAGTGATGTAGCCTGATCTGCTGTTCGCCAGCATGCAGACAGATTGATTTCAGCCTGCAGATGGACAAAGTGCTCAATCAACGAAAGGCCTTCCATCCAGCTGGCCGCCGCTTACCCCTCACCCCCAACAAGGACACTCTTCCTGGGGGCCATACGCCCCCTGCCTTTGCCTTAACACTTCTTGGAGGGACACACACAAACATGCAAACTTATTAGCATAGCCATCGGCTGTCCATCTATTGGCAACAAAACAAGCCTTATTTTCTGGTTCAGCCAATTCTATTAATTTAATTTGATCAAAGAAATTTAATATTTTAAACATTAAAAAAATTCTACTGACCTCAAATTTTATATATATACAGTGGGTACGGAAAGTATTCAGACCCCCTTAAATTTTTCACTCTGTTATTTTACAGCCATTTGCGAAAGGCATTTTCTTAAGACCATGTGATATTTCAGTTTTTCTTTTTTAATAAATCTGCAAAAATGTCAATTCTGTGTTTTTCTGTCAATATGGGGTGCTGTGTGTACATTGAGGAAAAAAAATTAACTTAAATGATTTTAGCAAATGGCTGCAATATAACAGTGAAAAATTTAAGGGGGTCTGAATACTTTCTGTACCCACTGTGTATATATACCGTATATTAGTTTGAATTTGTTTCTTTCATGAAATGCAAAATGTCTAATTCATTCAATAAATTTGTCAAGACAACTTATTTATTCCGCAAATTTTCATTTAATTTCATTTATATATTTTTTTTGATAGCTGTGTGTATATATATATATACCGTAGTCTCATGGGACATTTAATTTGTTAAGTGAAATACGGTCTTTGTTTGTGAAGGAACAATCATCATACAAAGTGTAAATATCCAAATTATAGTTCTAAATGGTTGAACATACTGTAGGCCTCAACGCTCCACACACAAACATGACAATCAACAAATGCATAAAGATGAGCTCTTTACCCAACACAACAAATAACTAACAATAATGACAAAACAAAAGTTTAAATGAAGACCGCCAACAGCAAAACAATCCTATAACCGAAACTGCATAATTCATCTTATTCATATTGCTAAAAATCAACTTGTTAGCAATATGAAATTTCAGACAACCATTTGACTAGTTTGGACAACATTTCTGTTGGTCTGAGATTGGTTTTTATGTAGTTTCAAGAAAATTGCATTTCTTAGTATTTGAGGCTCAAAAGGTTTTGTAAACTTTTTTTTTTTTTTTTTTTTTTTTTAAAAAATACAAAATACCATCCACTTGTCCAGGGCCCATAAAGTTGGTCTGTTCAAACAGAATTGTTTGCAGATTTGAACCAGTTCCAGTAGTTCTCGCCACCCACCGAGCTCTCACAATAAGCAGAAGGTGTTGGGAACCACAGGGCAGGAGGAAGTGATGTAGCCTGATCTGCTGTTCGCCAGCATGCAGACAGATTGATTTCAGCCTGCAGATGGACAAAGTGCTCAATCAACGAAAGGCCTTCCATCCAGCTGGCCGCCGCTTACCCCTCACCCCCAACAAGGACACTCTTCCTGGGGGCCATACGCCCCCTGCCTTTGCCTTAACACTTCTTGGAGGGACACACACAAACATGCAAACTTATTAGCATAGCCATCGGCTTTCCATCCATTGGCAACAAAACAAGCCTTATTTTCTGGTTCAGCCAATTCTATTAATTTAATTTGATCAAAGAAATTTAATATTTTAAACATTAAAAAAATTCTACTGACCTCAAATTTTATATATATACAGTGGGTACGGAAAGTATTCAGACCCCCTTAAATTTTTCACTCTGTTATTTTACAGCCATTTGCTAAAGGCATTTTCTTAAGACCATGTGATATTTCAGTTTCTTTTTTAATAAATCTGCAAAAATGTCAATTCTGTGTTTCTGTCAATATGGGGTGCTGTGTACATTGAGGAAAAAAAATTAACTTAAATGATTTTAGCAAATGGCTGCAATATAACAGTGAAAAATTTAAGGGGGTCTGAATACTTTCTGTACCCACTGTATATATACCGTATATTAGTTTGAATTTGTTTCTTTCATGAAATGCAAAATGTCTAATTCATTCAATAAATTTGTCAAGACAACTTATTTATTCCGCAAATTTTCATTTAATTTCATTTATATATTTTTTTTGATAGCTGTGTGTATATATATATATACCGTAGTCTCATGGGACATTTAATTTGTTAAGTGAAATACGGTCTTTGTTTGTGAAGGAACAATCATCATACAAAGTGTAAATATCCAAATTATAGTTCTAAATGGTTGAACATACTGTAGGCCTCAACGCTCCACACACAAACATGACAATCAACAAATGCATAAAGATGAGCTCTTTACCCAACACAACAAATAACTAACAATAATGACAAAACAAAAGTTTAAATGAAGACCGCCAACAGCAAAACAATCCTATAACCGAAACTGCATAATTCATCTTATTCATATTGCTAAAAATCAACTTGTTAGCAATATGAAATTTCAGACAACCATTTGACTAGTTTGGACAACATTTCTGTTGGTCTGAGATTGGTTTTTATGTAGCTCTAGTCAGCCAGAACTGATGAGCAAATCTAATCCGGGACCGAACTGATTCATGCTGCAGAGAGCCTGGATATTTACAGTCATATTTAGATGCACCTTTGCTCCTGCTACCCATTAAATCATAGTCTGTGACTCATAGCTTTGGAGTGATTTTAGGTTTATCTTGCACTCAGAATAGATAAACACAGAAGCATCAAGGTAGAAGTTTTGAAGATAGGAGTATCACACCACTGTCATACATGCTCATAATGGATATCAACACCATACAGTGCTGTTTTCCACCAAGGTTTCTGCCATATTTAGACTAGCAATCAGCGATGTAGCATACTTGATAAGTGCTGGGAGTATGATGAAGATTTGCCTTTGAACTGCTCCATGAATAAAATACAGAAACATTAAAGCCCCAAAAGGGATAACTTCATTTTGCCAAACACACTTTTTTTTTTGGCAGTTCTGTTTTACGAGCTTCAAGCCACTTTCTCTGAAATAAAGCTGCAATCCACCAAAAACTACATCATTTATTACCCTTAGTAATGACCATACATCCCAGAGCCTATTGGAAACATTAATGTCAACTCTAATCTCAGCACTCCTTCCCCCTATGTATAGCAATCTTCCCCACATTATTTTTCGTTCTTTCCCTGCACTTCTTCTGAAAAACTAAAATACAGATAAATGATGTGTAGTAAAGCTTGCAGCGTGATTACCCGAAGGACTTGGCTGAGCTCCAGAGACAATTCTGATGAATTGGAGTGCAGTGAGAAAGACGTATAATATTGGTAAATACTATATAAAATATCCTCTTTAATTTACAGCACTGTTCAAAAGTTGTTTTTTTTTTTTTTTTTTGGAAAAATCTCTTATGCTCACCAAGGCTGCATTTATTCGATCAAAAATACAGTAAAAAGGTAATATTGTGAAATATTATTACAATTTAAAACGACTGCTTTCTATTTGAATTTTACAATTTAATTTATTCCTGTGACAAAGCTGAACATTTTCTAATGCTGATTTAAATAAATATATTTTGAACAGTGCATGTGAATTGTGTTAATAATACATTTAAATACATAAATCACACAAATAATGGTTTAAACACTGTTTACCAAATGTTGGTAACAGGGTTGCAAAGAAAGGCAGACCTCATAATAAATGTAAAATAAAACTGATAATCTCCTCAGGCTGACATTTTATGAAGGTTAAGAACCTCATTTCAACTCTTGTCTCCAAATCAAAAATACAGCGAGGGAGGTTTAGCGTGCTTGAAACTGATTTGAGTTTAAGCATTGTGAGCTCAACTGTACAGACGCCCCTCAGGGTCAGCGAGGCTGGAGTGTGAATGTTGCATGTTACTCATTCATTACCAAGCGGAAAGTCTGTGTGCCTTAATATGAGCTGACAATATTGTGTATTTAATATATACTGAGTCATTGTGTGTGTGTGTGTGTGCGCGCGCATGTTCACTATAGTCCACTTAGAGAGCAGGTCAGAACTTGATCACCCTTTAATCCTATAAGCATTATAATGTCCTATAAGAATGGAGGTAAAGACGCATGATTGCTAGTGCCATCTGAGACCAAGAAGGTCCATAATACCTGCCTATTCGCATTCTGCTTGGTCAGCGCTGGAGAAAGATGCTTTGTGTCCTCATGATGGTGTAGATACAGTTTCCACCAGCAGGGGTGAACTTGTTTGAGACAATATGAAGTATTGTTTCATATTACAATATGAAGGATCAGATACACATCTGAGTATATCATTACGTGTGCTGAGTGAAGTTAATGTGCTTTCCTGCAATCAGGAGAATTCAGGAAGTCTCGAGAGGTCCAGCCGAGCTACAGAAACCGAGCACAGGAAGGGAGTGATTGATGAAGAGTGGTTTAACATGGAGAGAGGCTAATAAACACTCATTCGCCACGGCACACTTCCTGAGCTTCAGAGAACTGTGTGGGCCGCTCCAAATAGACAGGAAAGCTGATGACAGTTAGAGGGAGCTAGAGATTATGGTTTATAAATTTTTAAACATGGATATTTTTCTAACACAAACTCAATAATTCACTTCAAGAGGCTTTTATTAGTACCCTGGAGCCATGTGGAGCACTTTTATGATGGATGGATGCACTTTATTGAACTTTTATTGGACTATTGAATATCAACAGCCATTCACTGCCATTATAAAGCTTGGAAGAGCCAGGGCATTTTTTAATACAACTCTGATTGTTTTCGTCTGAAAGAAGAAAGTCATATACACCTAGGATGGCTTGAGGGTGAGTAAATCATGGGGTAATTTTCATTTTTGGGTGAACTATCCCTTTAAATGTCTACTTGAAAAAGTTAACTTAAAGAAACTTTTTATTTATTTATTTTTTAAATGTGGCATTGCCACTCCTCTGTGATCAAATACATGGATGTAAAATCTGAGTGGAGCATCTGTGAATAATCATGCCTGTCAGTTTCGTTCAGTATATATATATATATATATATATATATATACACTCATAAAATTTTATTTTTAATTTAATTCATTTTTTATATAAAAGTTTATTTATTGAATATATATATCTCTCTCTGTCTATACACGTGCACACACACACACACACAAAATTGTTTATTGAACCTTTAGACTGACTAAATCATAGATAGATAGATAGATATATAGATAGATAGATAGATAGATAGAATAGATAGATAGATAGATAGATAGATAGATAGATAGACTGCAAATCAATGAGGACCTAATATCATATTTGATACTGAAATTTTAACATCATTTTTCAAAAACAAATCTTCTGTATAATCGAGTAAACCTAAATTGCTTCAGCCCAGTAAGTGTTAAAATATTACTAAGAATATAATTTTTTTTATATTACATTTATCTTATAAAAATCGGATTACACTACAAAAAGACACATTTACCATTTAATTCATTTTTTATATAAAAGTTTATTTATTGAATATATATATCTCTCTCTGTCTATACACGTGCACACACACACACACACAAAATTGTTTATTGAACCTTTAGACTGACTAAATCATAGATAGATAGATAGATATATAGATAGATAGATAGATAGATAGATAGTTAGATAGATAGATAGATAGATAGATAGATAGATAGATAGATAGATAGATAGATAGATAGATAGATAGATAGATAGATAGATAGATAGATAGATAGACTGCAAATCAATGAGGACCTAATATCATATTTGATACTGAAATTTTAACATCATTTTTCAAAAACAAATCTTCTGTATAATCGAGTAAACCTAAATTGCTTCAGCCCAGTAAGTGTTAAAATATTACTAAGAATATAATTTTTTTTATATTACATTTATCTTATAAAAATCGGATTACACTACAAAAAGACACATTTACCACAACCTGATGGCTTTTAAAAGGCCTTTTTTTGATCAAAAAAATTTAATAAAAACTATAAAGTATCAAACAGACAACAGAAGGCATTTTCAGCAATTTTTTGATCATTTTGATAATTTAGAGGCCTTAGAAATGATCCTATCAAATATGATATGGTAGGATTTATAGGGCTAAAGTATATGGTTTATTATATGATACCATTTTGGTAGTTTGGGTGTAATATTTAGGATTTTATGTAAAATAACTTACTGTATATTATCTATCCATGTGTAAGTTTATTTATTGTGGACATTAAATCACGACAATGTCTTTCAATTTAATGTCATTACTCATTTCCCTTTTACACACACATGTCAGCTTTGTTCTAGTGTGCAAAGCCTCTTCCTGAATTGAATCCTTCTTGGACAAAAAGAGCAGAAGGAGAGGATAGGTTGAATGATAATGACAGACAGGAAATTGGGTCTGGGTAAAAGAAGTGTGGGGGTTTGTGCATATGTGTGCCTGTGTGCTATAAATTAAATCCAAAATGACAGGATGTGCACAAACACATATTGAAACATGAGTGATAGCTTCCCAGTGGGGAGAAAATACGTTTCCAGAGTGCTGTGCCACTTCCTGTGTCCCTCAGAATGCTGAACCGTGGGTAATAATGAGTGTCTGACAAACCAGCAGCGGAAAGCTATGAGCCCAGTGTGCCCTGCAGACCGAATATGTGTTATTATGAATAATTGTAATGTTTCCAAACTTTTGGCAGGTACTTTAATAATAACAATTATATTCATATATTTATTATATAATTATTGTCATGATTATTAAATACTGCTTTTTATTTTTTAAAGGACAATAGTATGTATTATTCCAATATATCTTTTAATGTGATAAAAAAAATGTTTAATAATAAGTGCTGGGGGCAGGGGCAGATTTTCCAGCTTTTTTTGTCTATTTGTTTATAATTTACATGCCTAAATTATAAACATAACAAATGTAGAATATATACAGTATATATATATAATATTAACACTTTTTTTGGATAAAATATGACAGGTGTTTGTATGTGTTTGTATGTGAGTTCCAGTGAGGGAGAGAAAGAAAGAAGGGAGGGCTTACAGCCTTTAGAGAGATGAAAAAAACATGTTGTGCTGTCACTCCGCTGCTTGAGACGCTCTTAAGGCTACACTTCTCTACACTGCTCTATTGTGCATGTCTCTCTCTTTTTCTTACACCTCCTCTTCGTTTCTTGCTCTCTCTCCATGTCTGTCGCCCTCATTCATAATGGATGCCGTAGTGTTGAGGTTCAGCTGAGGATGGAACGCTTTGGCCCTGTGGGGGCATGATGCTTTCACTGAGGGGAGAGAAAAGAGAGAAGTCTTTTGATTTAGACTGATGACGCAACTACACTCACGAAACACAGAAGCAAGTCAAGTCAAGTTTATCATTCTTCTCATTACATGCCAGTTTGAGAAAAAGAATGAAATTTTGCAATAAAAAAGAACAAAACAGAAACATATTCATCAGTGGCCTCAAACTTTTGGACCCCATTGTACTTAAAAAATACCGATGTCAAATTATGACATGCACTTAGCATACTTATTCATGCACTGCACTCTTTTTCATACTCTATGAAAATGTTTTCAGTCATTATGTCAAATTGTAGCCCAACCTGGAATGCTAATTTATCAAGCATTCCTTTGATTCATCATTGTATGCACTTAAAAGTGAATATATTTCATCAACCGTGTACCTCTCCCAGGGTGCTGCCATGTTCACGTTACATCATCTTCATCTATCAGTGTTTCCTTATGAGTTTATAAACTGAAATTTCCGACATCAAGTGCTGTTCTGTTGCACATTTCCAAGTATGACAGTAAAAATTCTGACTTTCTGAGTTGAATGGAAGACAGCAGTCAACTCACCTCCTTTTTCTTTATACAGAAATTTCTTTCAGTTGTTGAATACATAAGCTACTATTAATATTGGAAAATAGTGGAAATACTTTGTGCTCAACAAGGATGTGCTTGATGTAACATACAACCATTGTAATCCATACTATATGCAGCAACTTGTTAGCAGCTTATATTTTAAAAGCATGCAGACAGTTTCGAAATGTATTGTTTTGTGGGAAAACATATATTGTAGAACAAAATTGTAAAGTCTCTTCAGGTGATGTCAAAGTACTATTAAATGCTTATCATGCAAAGTTATGTTGCATGTTAGCAAGTACCATATCTGCCAACATATCCGGGTTCTTGAAGTAAAAATACCCTTTATTTTCTTCATGGAGTAGGCCTAATTGATTTTTAACTGTGACTTAGTAGTAAATACAGACCTTCTGTGAAGCCATCAGTCTGCATTATCTCAACGTAATTTTTAAATAATCATATTTATCAGAAGAATTCCTGGTGAAAAACTATATTACCAATGATTCTTATACCTTTGTCTTTTTGTCTGATTTTGTCACTTTTTAATTTTTGCTCCAAATCAAAGATTGTAATATTGTGTTTTACCTTGTAGCTGGTTGGTTTGGTTCACGGCTTGTAACATTTTAGAGAAGATGTTTTCAAATCCCTTTGGGAAAAACACTTCTGGAACCAAGGCTGCTTTTTTCTACTTCAAAATTTCACTTTTAATTCACTGTGTTAATTGCAGTTTCATTGTAATTACTTGTGAAATTCAATAGTGATTTGGGATAAGACAACAATGGAATGCTCACCCCCAAAAACCTGCGTAGTGCATCTTTAAACTTTATTTTATACATTAATTGAAAACCAGCATCCTAAATTCCCATTAGAAATCCAGAGGGAACCCATAACTTAATAATGCGTCTCTTCCAAGTTTTAGGACTACAAATTCTATTGAGTTAATGGCCTTTATCTCTGCATTTGTTCATGCTGGTCCTAATTTACCGCAGCACTGCTTACTTACTGCTGTCTTACTGCTTACAATTCCGTTTTTAAATATTGGTCATTGGAACTTCTTGCCTCCAATACACACAGAGAGAGAGAGAGCTCAGCTGCATCACATATTGTGTCTCTGGTACCCACTGAAACACTAATGGGAACTTTTTCTGTTGCTTGTCGCAGGGAGGCAACTAAAAAGTATGCTCAACAAACTGGAACACTACCACACCATGGTACCGCTACTGCTGGAAGGAAGAGAGCAGCGACCAATCAGCTGGCTCCGCTCCAGGGTAAGAAAGAACACTGTAAATTGTTGTTGCACCATTTTTCACATCATGATGTCTTGTTGCTCGTGTTTCTTTATGTTATTCTTGATTTTGAATAGCACTGAGTTGTGTATACTCTTTTCAGATGGATAATATATTGAGTCCAGTGCAAGTTCACTTCAGTTCTAAATGGTATAACATTAGACTACGGTACAAATTAGTTCACAATGTATGACTCGCATAGTCAGTATCATTATTGAGCCACAGCCTTTTAGCTCTAAAAGGGTCATTTGTGAAAATAAGTGAAAGGCCTGACTGCCAAACGCCACCAGAGGCACAGAGGCTGAGTGATGAGGTGATGAATCTTGAAAACTGTTTTGGAGTACATTAGATTAGATTAACTGCCTGAAGCCGTGGCGACATTGTCGCAAAAAGTCACGGGGTCTTCGTCATTAAGGCTTAATTGATTCCAGTTACTCGAGCTCCAGTGAATATTACAGTCAAACATCTTCCGTAGCTCAGAGCGATGTCTGTCTCTGGCACATGGCACTTAGAGGCCATTTCACTGCCCATTTTGCAGTGAATTCATGTGTGCTCAGAGGCTTAGGCAACGGAAACTCGACACCCAGAGCTTTTTTTTTATACATGTCTGAAATGTTGAGAATGTCTTTAATGCACTGTTAGGAAAAAGTTTTGTATGTCGTGAAAATGCAGTGCTAGGGAATGGTTGGCTTTGCTTTGCTTTCCAAGGTGATTGCGATTAAACATTTGCAGGTGGAGATTGAGGTTGTGGTGAGGGTAGCATATTTCAGGCAGGAAATTCCGCTCTGAATAAAGGACCTGTCGGTCTGCGCCACGAGTGGCCTGACTGATGGCCCAAAGCCATATCACTCCAGCTGGAGTAAGGGAGGAAGATATGCTCTATCAGCTGTTTAACAAGGAAAAGTAAATGGTCATTCTGTTATAATAAAGGGAAAGTTGAACAGTTATTCAGAAATATTTCAGGATCCGTGTGCACACATTCATTTTTTTAACCCTATATAGCCTTTTGTATCATATTTGAGGCACAAATTTCTAAGGTCTAATAAACACCATAACATTCCATAAAAAACAAGAATTGTAAATTTTGATTTCGTGGTGACTTCAAAGAAAAATAAACACCTCCAACCCTTGCTAAAAATGTACTGTATGTATTAGGGCTGCACAATATTGGAAAAAAGGACATTGCAATATTTTCTGTGATATATTGCATTATGCAAAATTCATGAATTTTCACCAGATTGTGTGAAAAGCTGTATTTGGAAATAATAATTCTAGAATGTTTGAGATCTGCATAGAAAATAAACTTTTTCCAAATTTAGTTTTCAATGAGAACCATCCTTTTAGGGCTGAACAATTTGAGAAAAACTGGAAAAGTTTGTTCACACTTCGGTAAACAAATGTCTTTCAGTGACCATGAACAACTTGAGTTTTATTAAGGCCACATTTCCACTGTTTTTGACCCATTCAATTTGACTGTAAAATAGTAAGAGTTATGATTTTTATTGTGGAAAATAAGTATAATAATTGTATTGTATAGTACATCACTAAAATTACAATTTATGTCTTAAGTTCTTCATTTTCACTATGGAAATAGTTTAATTTACAAAACCACAAAAATACTTTTTGTAAGTAATTTCAAATTAAGATATAAATCAAAAGAATAATGTAGTACTAAATTCAACTATCAGCGTACAGTAAAACATATTTAAAGGGCGTATAATAATAACATATAATAAAGGTCATTTATTATGACATTGCTAAAAAGAACATTATGTTGTATATTTGGTATAATGCAATGTGATTATGCGGTTTAAGGTTCAAAAAACACATTATTTTCCATATAATGTACATTATTGTTTCTCCTCTATTTCCCGCCTTTCTGAAACGTGTCGATTTTTACAAAGCTCATCGTTCTAAAAAAGCAAGGTGTGCTTTGATTGGCCAGCTATCCAGTGCGTTGTGATTGGCCGAATGCCTCAAGCGTGTGACGGAAAATGTTACGCCCCTTAACATACTGTGATGCCGTCTCCCAGCAGGCCGAGACTCAGTCCAGCTGTTCTGCTAGTGCACATCCCATCATCGGTTCTCTTTTAGCAGTTCAGTCAATGCACTGTTAGGAGTAACTGAATAACTCTGGATATTGGTTTATTTCGCGTCAGAGGGAGTGTCAGGCACGTTTATAAACCGAATAACTTAAGTAATTTGTGGATTAATGCGTACTGGAGATGCAGACGTTTCAAACGATTCAGTTCGATTTTGTGAACTGGTTCGACCGGTTCACTAAGAAGATCTGGTTAAATAGAATGATTTGTTCGCAATCCAGACATCACTAGACGAGACAAAACCAATAAAACCCATTACAAACGAGGCATTTGTTGCATCCAGTGGGGACATAATTACAGATTATAATGACTTGTACTGTCTTTTTACGTGTTGCGTATCGCGCTGCGTAAACATAAAACCATGTCTGCATTTGTGATCGGAGAAACAACAAACAACAAGCCTACTCTACACTGCTCAAAACTCGCAAATTATTTAAATATAAAAACGTACTTACAGGCTGCGACTCAGAAGCGCCAGACTGTCCTTGCAAAGTTGGAACTGCCCCACTTTATAGAAACAGCCTTTGAGCACAGATGCATTGTAGGCTAGTCTGCAGGTTCAGGAAACAGTCCTCGTCCTCCATAAAATGCGCAGCACACATCTGAATATTTGGGTTGAACTGTTCTGGAACAGTGTTGTAAATACAACTTAACCACTGATTTCTAGTTGTGTCCTCTTTTGGAAGGCCAAGCAAAGTAGTTTCGCTTTCAAAACGAAGCACACAGCGACTCCACAACATGGCGGTGGCGGCAACAGCGAGAATAAAAGTTATGCCTTCTTTCTTTGCATGAACATTTGGGCGGCTTTATGCAAATCTTCCCACACCGTGACATAGACATGTGGGGGCGTGTTAGATCGAGCCGTTTTAGGTAGGCGTGGTTGACTCTTAACTTTAATAAAGAATATCTCTTTGGATTTGAGATTTTAGTCTTTGCAACTTTACACATCTTCTTTAGGCACCAAGAGCTTGTAACACTCCAAAGAGAAAGGAAAAATTGAAATCGCATCATATGACCCCTTTAAGTAAACACATATTTGAACATAAACACAGAAAAAACTGTGTGAAAGTACCCCATCAGATTTACAATTTAACTGTGCAGCTGAACATTAGGCTGTGAAAAAGCAGCATACAGTACATTGTCTCATATAGGCAAACAAAAGAAATATAAAACATTTACATTGAAAGAACACTGTGAACAGGTACAACAGAGGTCCACCCCAATTCACCAAGATCCACTCACTTGAACATTTCTGGCCTTGCTGCTAGCCGGGTTTTTGTTATTTCTCGTGAAGCAGTTTATGTTTAAATAATATTTGTGTGCGCAGTTCAGTTAATATTCCCCATGTCTTTGAATGAGTCGTGCGAATAAAGATGCAGTGGCTGTACATGAACACATCAGTCTTGGCCCTGTGCAGAGTGCTTGACACATTATTATGTGTAAAATGACAGTTGGAAGGCTTCCTTTTGGCTCTGTGGCTCTCTCTGGTGTGCTGGATCAAATCCTGAATCGTTCAAAGGTGTGAAGGCTGTGTGTGCTGTATGTGTATGTGTGTCTGTTTCAATGGGGAAGGTTCAGGGTTTAAAGAAAATTGGTTGAAATAGGAAAACAGGACATGAAGTGATTGTTTTGTTTTTCATTTATTTAGACGCCTCCTGCTTTGCTGCGCATCCTGATCCAAGCAGAAGGACAACAGCTGATTTTATCTGTGGAAAAGAACCAGTAAGTCTCTCTCACAACACTCCTGACTCTCAAATCTCCACACACATGATCAGACACACAGAGTTTTTACAAAACCACATGATCTAGCTCTAGCAGGATCACTGAATGCAGATCCTGTCTCAACAAAACAAAACACATTAAAGTAACTTAAAGGGATAGTTCACCCAAAAATGAAAATTCTGTCATCATTTACTTACATCATTTACATCACTTAGAAGAATGTGAATATAATGCATAAGTCGTATAAATCACTTTCATGATACTTTCATGGTGCTTTTGTGTCCTTTGTGAAGCTTAAATGTGCCAGTTCATATTCATTGGTACAGCATGGAAAAGAGCAGGCAGCACAGGGTTTTTTTTAGCATTACTGACCAACACACACACAATTAATGTCACCATGATGTAAGACTTACTTATGTGGATAAAAAAGATATTTAATATTGCAATACATAAAAAATGGGCTAATGCAGTAAACGACTAATGTAGTAAGGGGCACTCAAGCAGAGTGAAACTCAACAGTTTGAAACATTAAGCAGCTGAAAACATAAATGTCTAGGTTTTTCTCTCTCTTTCACTTCTTCTGTGTCTTTTACCAAGGTTATGCACTATTCAGAATTAAACTGAACAGAATAGTTTGAGAACAGTTCAGCATTTCAGTTCAGCAGAATTATAAATCATATACACTTTTAGCAGTATGTGAAATTATAGCCTATGTTCTTAAATGGATCTGAAAGATACGTGTGGTCAATCAGCCCATACGCAAATGTAATATATGTATATATTTATACTTCCTTATGCATATACAGTAGATATTATTAACATATGTATACATTTACAAATTTTACTGTGGAAATTTTAAATATGCTATAAAATATCTTCATACAGTATATCTAGAGGATATTGCTTAATAGGTAACATATGTGGCACTAATATAGAGCAATATATGTCATATATTAAATTTCTGTATGGAAAAGAACAGAGAAATAAAGACAGACAGAAAAAAGAACCGACGAGCCAACAATGAAACTCCAGGGACTGGTGTCCAGGGACGTCTGATACACACTGACCTTCTCTGTACATTAAGCTGAGTTCAACTCTTTCCCACAGCAAAACCACAACAAAAAACTTCACTCATCCAGAAATAAAAAAGCCCAACCCAGAAGACAGACACTCATTTCTCTAGAAGGACCATGAAGCTTTGTGTGCACATCATCACAGTAATCATAACAATCAAGACACTACCATACAAACATATTTGCATGGATTTTGAAATCCAGTGCAACTCCACAGTGTTTAATATGAGCCTTTTTACAAAGAAGTGTCAGATCTTGAAAGCTTTCCTACACATGCAAAGTGATTCACTGCATATTAATGACAGATGAACAAGTGGCAAGTTCCCGACAAATAAAACAGCCAGCGTGTATCTTTTCAGGCCACAATAAAACCGAGGATCTCATTTATTCACTCTAGCTGCTTTGACAATGCATTTGATAAAAAAGCTTTGATAGTTCCCATCTTTCTCTGAATTTCATCTAACCTCATCCTGAACTCATTTCTGATGAATTTGATAATCATTGTTGTTTTACTCTATGGACTTCTCCTTCCTGTATTCTCTAAGTACAGATCAGCTATATAACACAGACCAAACAACAGCCTTGAACTCTGTTGAACTCATAACGAACAGGAAAGCACTGCCACCTTTGATTGCTCATCCAAAGGATTTCCAAAATAAATGGCTTAGGGCTGTGTGCGATGGCGACTGAGGCTTCAGAGCTGACTGTCATAGACTTGAAGTGAACGCTGTAACGCTGATAGACTCTAATCAGCAGCTGCCCAGTGAAGTTGCAGCTTAATTTGCTGAATTCTCTTAAGGGCCATGTTCCTCTCAAGACAAAAAGCACTTACCATAAAGTCTGTATCAAAAAGCCAGACACAGTGAGAGCGTGTGTATGATGTTTTTAGGCCTCCTTAAACAAGTTTATTTAGCATGACTGGGAAATTAATTTTAAGCTATAGCAAGCTACTCAAAATTAAAAAGAAGTTTGAGCTATTCCTTTTAAAAAGTAGTACTACAAGTTATAAAGCATAACTTGGTTCATTATGCACCCGAAAATGAAAATTTTCTTAAAATGTACTCACCCTCAGGCCATATTTTTTTTCTTCATCAAAACAATGTTTAGCATTACATCACTTGCTCACCAATGGATCCTCTGCAGTGAATGGGTGCCGTCAGAATGAGAGTCCAAACAGCTAATAAAAACTTTACAATAATCCACACGACACCAGTCAATTAATTAGTGTCAGATAAAGTGAAAATCTGCATGTTTGTGAGAAAGAAATTCATTATTTAGACTAATCCATTATTTATAGCTTCATATGAGTTCTCTATCCATAATATTGTTTTCTCCAGTTAAAAAATTGGCTCATCTGAGTAAGGAGAGACATGCACAGATCTTTTTCATACTCTATGAAAATGTTTTCAGTCATTATGTCAAATTGTAGCCCAACCTGGAATGCTAATTTATCAAGCATTCCTTTGATTCATCATTGTATGCACTTAAAAGTGAATATATTTCATCAACCGTGTACCTCTCCCAGGGTGCTGCCATGTTCACGTTACATCATCTTCATCTATCAGTGTTTCCTTATGAGTTTATAAACTGAAATTTCCGACATCAAGTGCTGTTCTGTTGCACATTTCCAAGTATGACAGTAAAAATTCTGACTTTCTGAGTTGAATGGAAGACAGCAGTCAACTCACCTCCTTTTTCTTTATACAGAAATTTCTTTCAGTTGTTGAATACATAAGCTACTATTAATATTGGAAAATAGTGGAAATACTTTGTGCTCAACAAGGATGTGCTTGATGTAACATACAACCATTGTAATCCATACTATATGCAGCAACTTGTTAGCAGCTTATATTTTAAAAGCATGCAGACAGTTTCGAAATGTATTGTTTTGTGGGAAAACATATATTGTAGAACAAAATTGTAAAGTCTCTTCAGGTGATGTCAAAGTACTATTAAATGCTTATCATGCAAAGTTATGTTGCATGTTAGCAAGTACCATATCTGCCAACATATCCGGGTTCTTGAAGTAAAAATACCCTTTATTTTCTTCATGGAGTAGGCCTAATTGATTTTTAACTGTGACTTAGTAGTAAATACAGACCTTCTGTGAAGCCATCAGTCTGCATTATCTCAACGTAATTTTTAAATAATCATATTTATCAGAAGAATTCCTGGTGAAAAACTATATTACCAATGATTCTTATACCTTTGTCTTTTTGTCTGATTTTGTCACTTTTTAATTTTTGCTCCAAATCAAAGATTGTAATATTGTGTTTTACCTTGTAGCTGGTTGGTTTGGTTCACGGCTTGTAACATTTTAGAGAAGATGTTTTCAAATCCCTTTGGGAAAAACACTTCTGGAACCAAGGCTGCTTTTTTCTACTTCAAAATTTCACTTTTAATTCACTGTGTTAATTGCAGTTTCATTGTAATTACTTGTGAAATTCAATAGTGATTTGGGATAAGACAACAATGGAATGCTCACCCCCAAAAACCTGCGTAGTGCATCTTTAAACTTTATTTTATACATTAATTGAAAACCAGCATCCTAAATTCCCATTAGAAATCCAGAGGGAACCCATAACTTAATAATGCGTCTCTTCCAAGTTTTAGGACTACAAATTCTATTGAGTTAATGGCCTTTATCTCTGCATTTGTTCATGCTGGTCCTAATTTACCGCAGCACTGCTTACTTACTGCTGTCTTACTGCTTACAATTCCGTTTTTAAATATTGGTCATTGGAACTTCTTGCCTCCAATACACACAGAGAGAGAGAGAGCTCAGCTGCATCACATATTGTGTCTCTGGTACCCACTGAAACACTAATGGGAACTTTTTCTGTTGCTTGTCGCAGGGAGGCAACTAAAAAGTATGCTCAACAAACTGGAACACTACCACACCATGGTACCGCTACTGCTGGAAGGAAGAGAGCAGCGACCAATCAGCTGGCTCCGCTCCAGGGTAAGAAAGAACACTGTAAATTGTTGTTGCACCATTTTTCACATCATGATGTCTTGTTGCTCGTGTTTCTTTATGTTATTCTTGATTTTGAATAGCACTGAGTTGTGTATACTCTTTTCAGATGGATAATATATTGAGTCCAGTGCAAGTTCACTTCAGTTCTAAATGGTATAACATTAGACTACGGTACAAATTAGTTCACAATGTATGACTCGCATAGTCAGTATCATTATTGAGCCACAGCCTTTTAGCTCTAAAAGGGTCATTTGTGAAAATAAGTGAAAGGCCTGACTGCCAAACGCCACCAGAGGCACAGAGGCTGAGTGATGAGGTGATGAATCTTGAAAACTGTTTTGGAGTACATTAGATTAGATTAACTGCCTGAAGCCGTGGCGACATTGTCGCAAAAAGTCACGGGGTCTTCGTCATTAAGGCTTAATTGATTCCAGTTACTCGAGCTCCAGTGAATATTACAGTCAAACATCTTCCGTAGCTCAGAGCGATGTCTGTCTCTGGCACATGGCACTTAGAGGCCATTTCACTGCCCATTTTGCAGTGAATTCATGTGTGCTCAGAGGCTTAGGCAACGGAAACTCGACACCCAGAGCTTTTTTTTTATACATGTCTGAAATGTTGAGAATGTCTTTAATGCACTGTTAGGAAAAAGTTTTGTATGTCGTGAAAATGCAGTGCTAGGGAATGGTTGGCTTTGCTTTGCTTTCCAAGGTGATTGCGATTAAACATTTGCAGGTGGAGATTGAGGTTGTGGTGAGGGTAGCATATTTCAGGCAGGAAATTCCGCTCTGAATAAAGGACCTGTCGGTCTGCGCCACGAGTGGCCTGACTGATGGCCCAAAGCCATATCACTCCAGCTGGAGTAAGGGAGGAAGATATGCTCTATCAGCTGTTTAACAAGGAAAAGTAAATGGTCATTCTGTTATAATAAAGGGAAAGTTGAACAGTTATTCAGAAATATTTCAGGATCCGTGTGCACACATTCATTTTTTTAACCCTATATAGCCTTTTGTATCATATTTGAGGCACAAATTTCTAAGGTCTAATAAACACCATAACATTCCATAAAAAACAAGAATTGTAAATTTTGATTTCGTGGTGACTTCAAAGAAAAATAAACACCTCCAACCCTTGCTAAAAATGTACTGTATGTATTAGGGCTGCACAATATTGGAAAAAAGGACATTGCAATATTTTCTGTGATATATTGCATTATGCAAAATTCATGAATTTTCACCAGATTGTGTGAAAAGCTGTATTTGGAAATAATAATTCTAGAATGTTTGAGATCTGCATAGAAAATAAACTTTTTCCAAATTTAGTTTTCAATGAGAACCATCCTTTTAGGGCTGAACAATTTGAGAAAAACTGGAAAAGTTTGTTCACACTTCGGTAAACAAATGTCTTTCAGTGACCATGAACAACTTGAGTTTTATTAAGGCCACATTTCCACTGTTTTTGACCCATTCAATTTGACTGTAAAATAGTAAGAGTTATGATTTTTATTGTGGAAAATAAGTATAATAATTGTATTGTATAGTACATCACTAAAATTACAATTTATGTCTTAAGTTCTTCATTTTCACTATGGAAATAGTTTAATTTACAAAACCACAAAAATACTTTTTGTAAGTAATTTCAAATTAAGATATAAATCAAAAGAATAATGTAGTACTAAATTCAACTATCAGCGTACAGTAAAACATATTTAAAGGGCGTATAATAATAACATATAATAAAGGTCATTTATTATGACATTGCTAAAAAGAACATTATGTTGTATATTTGGTATAATGCAATGTGATTATGCGGTTTAAGGTTCAAAAAACACATTATTTTCCATATTATGTACATTATTGTTTCTCCTCTATTTCCCGCCTTTCTGAAACGTGTCGATTTTTACAAAGCTCATCGTTCTAAAAAAGCAAGGTGTGCTTTGATTGGCCAGCTATCCAGTGCGTTGTGATTGGCCGAATGCCTCAAGCGTGTGACGGAAAATGTTACGCCCCTTAACATACTGTGATGCCGTCTCCCAGCAGGCCGAGACTCAGTCCAGCTGTTCTGCTAGTGCACATCCCATCATCGGTTCTCTTTTAGCAGTTCAGTCAATGCACTGTTAGGAGTAACTGAATAACTCTGGATATTGGTTTATTTCGCGTCAGAGGGAGTGTCAGGCACGTTTATAAACCGAATAACTTAAGTAATTTGTGGATTAATGCGTACTGGAGATGCAGACGTTTCAAACGATTCAGTTCGATTTTGTGAACTGGTTCGACCGGTTCACTAAGAAGATCTGGTTAAATAGAATGATTTGTTCGCAATCCAGACATCACTAGACGAGACAAAACCAATAAAACCCATTACAAACGAGGCATTTGTTGCATCCAGTGGGGACATAATTACAGATTATAATGACTTGTACTGTCTTTTTACGTGTTGCGTATCGCGCTGCGTAAACATAAAACCATGTCTGCATTTGTGATCGGAGAAACAACAAACAACAAGCCTACTCTACACTGCTCAAAACTCGCAAATTATTTAAATATAAAAACGTACTTACAGGCTGCGACTCAGAAGCGCCAGACTGTCCTTGCAAAGTTGGAACTGCCCCACTTTATAGAAACAGCCTTTGAGCACAGATGCATTGTAGGCTAGTCTGCAGGTTCAGGAAACAGTCCTCGTCCTCCATAAAATGCGCAGCACACATCTGAATATTTGGGTTGAACTGTTCTGGAACAGTGTTGTAAATACAACTTAACCACTGATTTCTAGTTGTGTCCTCTTTTGGAAGGCCAAGCAAAGTAGTTTCGCTTTCACAACGAAGCACACAGCGACTCCACAACATGGCGGTGGCGGCAACAGCGAGAATAAAAGTTATGCCTTCTTTCTTTGCATGAACATTTGGGCGGCTTTATGCAAATCTTCCCACACCGTGACATAGACATGTGGGGGCGTGTTAGATCGAGCCGTTTTAGGTAGGCGTGGTTGACTCTTAACTTTTATAAAGAATATCTCTTTGGATTTGAGACTTTAGTCTTTGCAACTTTACAGATCTT
>NW_015505337.1:275804-294286 GCF_001515645.1 Sinocyclocheilus grahami
GTTGCGTATCGCGCTGCGTAAACATAAAACCATGTCTGCATTTGTGATCGGAGAAACAACAAACAACAAGCCTACTCTACACTGCTCAAAACTCGCAAATTATTTAAATATAAAAACGTACTTACAGGCTGCGACTCAGAAGCGCCAGACTGTCCTTGCAAAGTTGGAACTGCCCCACTTTATAGAAACAGCCTTTGAGCACAGATGCATTGTAGGCTAGTCTGCAGGTTCAGGAAACAGTCCTCGTCCTCCATAAAATGCGCAGCACACATCTGAATATTTGGGTTGAACTGTTCTGGAACAGTGTTGTAAATACAACTTAACCACTGATTTCTAGTTGTGTCCTCTTTTGGAAGGCCAAGCAAAGTAGTTTCGCTTTCAAAACGAAGCACACAGCGACTCCACAACATGGCGGTGGCGGCAACAGCGAGAATAAAAGTTATGCCTTCTTTCTTTGCATGAACATTTGGGCGGCTTTATGCAAATCTTCCCACACCGTGACATAGACATGTGGGGGCGTGTTAGATCGAGCCGTTTTAGGTAGGCGTGGTTGACTCTTAACTTTAATAAAGAATATCTCTTTGGATTTGAGATTTTAGTCTTTGCAACTTTACACATCTTCTTTAGGCACCAAGAGCTTGTAACACTCCAAAGAGAAAGGAAAAATTGAAATCGCATCATATGACCCCTTTAAGTAAACACATATTTGAACATAAACACAGAAAAAACTGTGTGAAAGTACCCCATCAGATTTACAATTTAACTGTGCAGCTGAACATTAGGCTGTGAAAAAGCAGCATACAGTACATTGTCTCATATAGGCAAACAAAAGAAATATAAAACATTTACATTGAAAGAACACTGTGAACAGGTACAACAGAGGTCCACCCCAATTCACCAAGATCCACTCACTTGAACATTTCTGGCCTTGCTGCTAGCCGGGTTTTTGTTATTTCTCGTGAAGCAGTTTATGTTTAAATAATATTTGTGTGCGCAGTTCAGTTAATATTCCCCATGTCTTTGAATGAGTCGTGCGAATAAAGATGCAGTGGCTGTACATGAACACATCAGTCTTGGCCCTGTGCAGAGTGCTTGACACATTATTATGTGTAAAATGACAGTTGGAAGGCTTCCTTTTGGCTCTGTGGCTCTGTCTGGTGTGCTGGATCAAATCCTGAATCGTTCAAAGGTGTGAAGGCTGTGTGTGCTGTATGTGTATGTGTGTCTGTTTCAATGGGGAAGGTTCAGGGTTTAAAGAAAATTGGTTGAAATAGGAAAACAGGACATGAAGTGATTGTTTTGTTTTTCATTTATTTAGACGCCTCCTGCTTTGCTGCGCATCCTGATCCAAGCAGAAGGACAACAGCTGATTTTATCTGTGGAAAAGAACCAGTAAGTCTCTCTCACAACACTCCTGACTCTCAAATCTCCACACACATGATCAGACACACAGAGTTTTTACAAAACCACATGATCTAGCTCTAGCAGGATCACTGAATGCAGATCCTGTCTCAACAAAACAAAACACATTAAAGTAACTTAAAGGGATAGTTCACCCAAAAATGAAAATTCTGTCATCATTTACTTACATCATTTACATCACTTAGAAGAATGTGAATATAATGCATAAGTCGTATAAATCACTTTCATGATACTTTCATGGTGCTTTTGTGTCCTTTGTGAAGCTTAAATGTGCCAGTTCATATTCATTGGTACAGCATGGAAAAGAGCAGGCAGCACAGGGTTTTTTTTAGCATTACTGACCAACACACACACAATTAATGTCACCATGATGTAAGACTTACTTATGTGGATAAAAAAGATATTTAATATTGCAATACATAAAAAATGGGCTAATGCAGTAAACGACTAATGTAGTAAGGGGCACTCAAGCAGAGTGAAACTCAACAGTTTGAAACATTAAGCAGCTGAAAACATAAATGTCTAGGTTTTTCTCTCTCTTTCACTTCTTCTGTGTCTTTTACCAAGGTTATGCACTATTCAGAATTAAACTGAACAGAATAGTTTGAGAACAGTTCAGCATTTCAGTTCAGCAGAATTATAAATCATATACACTTTTAGCAGTATGTGAAATTATAGCCTATGTTCTTAAATGGATCTGAAAGATACGTGTGGTCAATCAGCCCATACGCAAATGTAATATATGTATATATTTATACTTCCTTATGCATATACAGTAGATATTATTAACATATGTATACATTTACAAATTTTACTGTGGAAATTTTAAATATGCTATAAATTTATATCTAGATGTATATCTAGAGGATATTGCTTAATAGGTAACATATGTGGCACTAATATAGAGCAATATATGTCATATATTAAATTTCTGTATGGAAAAGAACAGAGAAATAAAGACAGACAGAAAAAAGAACCGACGAGCCAACAATGAAACTCCAGGGACTGGTGTCCAGGGACGTCTGATACACACTGACCTTCTCTGTACATTAAGCTGAGTTCAACTCTTTCCCACAGCAAAACCACAACAAAAAACTTCACTCATCCAGAAATAAAAAAGCCCAACCCAGAAGACAGACACTCATTTCTCTAGAAGGACCATGAAGCTTTGTGTGCACATCATCACAGTAATCATAACAATCAAGACACTACCATACAAACATATTTGCATGGATTTTGAAATCCAGTGCAACTCCACAGTGTTTAATATGAGCCTTTTTACAAAGAAGTGTCAGATCTTGAAAGCTTTCCTACACATGCAAAGTGATTCACTGCATATTAATGACAGATGAACAAGTGGCAAGTTCCCGACAAATAAAACAGCCAGCGTGTATCTTTTCAGGCCACAATAAAACCGAGGATCTCATTTATTCACTCTAGCTGCTTTGACAATGCATTTGATAAAAAAGCTTTGATAGTTCCCATCTTTCTCTGAATTTCATCTAACCTCATCCTGAACTCATTTCTGATGAATTTGATAATCATTGTTGTTTTACTCTATGGACTTCTCCTTCCTGTATTCTCTAAGTACAGATCAGCTATATAACACAGACCAAACAACAGCCTTGAACTCTGTTGAACTCATAACGAACAGGAAAGCACTGCCACCTTTGATTGCTCATCCAAAGGATTTCCAAAATAAATGGCTTAGGGCTGTGTGCGATGGCGACTGAGGCTTCAGAGCTGACTGTCATAGACTTGAAGTGAACGCTGTAACGCTGATAGACTCTAATCAGCAGCTGCCCAGTGAAGTTGCAGCTTAATTTGCTGAATTCTCTTAAGGGCCATGTTCCTCTCAAGACAAAAAGCACTTACCATAAAGTCTGTATCAAAAAGCCAGACACAGTGAGAGCGTGTGTATGATGTTTTTAGGCCTCCTTAAACAAGTTTATTTAGCATGACTGGGAAATTAATTTTAAGCTATAGCAAGCTACTCAAAATTAAAAAGAAGTTTGAGCTATTCCTTTTAAAAAGTAGTACTACAAGTTATAAAGCATAACTTGGTTCATTATGCACCCGAAAATGAAAATTTTCTTAAAATGTACTCACCCTCAGGCCATATTTTTTTTCTTCATCAAAACAATGTTTAGCATTACATCACTTGCTCACCAATGGATCCTCTGCAGTGAATGGGTGCCGTCAGAATGAGAGTCCAAACAGCTAATAAAAACTTTACAATAATCCACACGACACCAGTCAATTAATTAGTGTCAGATAAAGTGAAAATCTGCATGTTTGTGAGAAAGAAATTCATTATTTAGACTAATCCATTATTTATAGCTTCATATGAGTTCTCTATCCATAATATTGTTTTCTCCAGTTAAAAAATTGGCTCATCTGAGTAAGGAGAGACATGCACAGATCAAGCACTGTTTACAAGTGAAAACAGTCCAAAACAGTTCTAAACAAATATGATTTTGATGTAAGAAGACAACAGGGGATGGACTTTTTCACTGGAGGAAGTGTCATTATGGATAGTAATTAAAATTATGGTTTCAAGTTAAAATGCCTTAATGATGGATTTGTTTCTTATAAACATGCAGTTTTTCGCTTTACAAGACATTAATTAATTGACTGGAGTTGTATGAAGTACTGTTATATGCTCTTTTTCTTTTTTTTCACCGTTTCCTAATAAAAAATGTTACAAATGTCTCTATCAATGAAATGCCGAACAGCAGTATTTAACATCTAAAAGATGAACAATGCTCCACAGTGACTGGAAAAACTATTACTCTGTGACATGAAAGGATGAATTCATTTTTGGAGCCAGTTCGTTGTAATGCAACGTCCGAAACAAACTAATTCGCTAAAATTAATTGGACTTCCCAGCGGTACTTGAGAGAAAGCGAGACACACTTTCTGAGAGAGTGCGTTTGATTATTGCCGCTGTTCGCTCTGTTGTAAGGCTGCGTGAGCAATATGTGACATAAAAAACAGCAATGTTGTACTTGTAAAAATAGCTTGTTACTGGAAAATCTGCACTATTTTGATGAGCTCCTTTCACGCTACTGAAAAATTTAGCTCGTAGCATCCCTACTTTCAGTTAGCTGTCAGTCACTTTTTTTTCATTTGTAGGTTTTACTGAAGTGTTCTGCCTCTTTTAGACTGTAAATCTTGATAATGACGTTAGAGTCAACATCCCAGACACCGCATTGATCAAAGTCCACAGGACGTTAAATGAAGGAAGATTGTAGGAAGATTTAGAGCTTATTCTGGTCGACACAAACAGCTGTTACTGAGGAAGAGACGGAACGTGTGCCATTGAAAGGCTTCCTTTTATTCAGCCAAACAGAAAGGAGCTTAGCCAAGCTCACAAAACATGTCATTACTGTGACGACTGCTAACATTTCTATAGAAACTTAGACTCAGTGTCCATGAATGGACAGGGAAGAGTGTGCTTGTTTGTGTGAGAATGGCATTATTGACTCTGATGTTAGGCATCAAGCTGAAGTAAAACTAATGAACTGAGTCCACACTATTACCAGAGGACTATTAGACTGGCCCTGTGATGCTTCTGAAGGTGAGGATAATGAGGAGGGAGTCCTTCAACACCTGACACAATCGCACACTAAAATGCACACACCTGAAGTGACCTTTAAACATCAGGCCAGAGATGAATTAGAAACATGTGTTTTTCTAAAGCAGCTGTTTTTAAAGTCTTTGACAGTGGACCTCTCTTTAAAAAACTCACACTTTGCAGATTATATTAGAGCTAAAAATAAATATTGAGTTAAATATTAAATAAGATGAAGTAAATGTCAAAGATTTCAAGTTACATAAGGTATCATGTGAGTTGTAAGGTAATGCTAGATAATGAATATAATTCATAATATTTTAGAAGTGATAACAGGTCGAAGATGATGATCGATTTTGTCTGACAGATACCGTCAACAATGCGGCAAACACTGGTGGAAGGGAAAAACAATGTTATCGGACTTAATTTACTTACTTTTTATTTTACATGTAATCACAAATGTATTGAGTCCTCTGTAAACTTCTTGCAGCTTGTTTTATTCAGTTGGCTGAAAAAAATAAGTATAAAAATAAAATAATTGTAAGTGTTATATGAAGACAAATGGAAAATATTGCTATTAAAGTTGTTGTTCTTTTTATGCATACATATTATTTATTTGTTTGTTTGTTTTTATTAATAAATCTAAAGTGACTTAATTATTATTATTATCATCATCATCATCATCATCAATATTTATGTTATTATATTTCCATGCATTTTTTATTGTTTTATTTTTTATATTATTATTATTATCGTTATCATCATCATCCATATTATTATTGTTATTATTATTTCTATTATTATTATTATTATTTCTTTTCATGTTTTTATTTATTTATTGTGGCTGTAAGGTGAAGGTGTGAGGTATTGTAGATTTTAAACGGTCTTTCATATAGGCTTCTCCTGTTATTAAACATTCCACACAATATGTATTGTTGTGGAGGTAGGCTGTCTTTTACCTTGATTGTTTGTTGCTCTATAGAACAGTCGCGCAATACACAAAGTTAGAAAGATTGAGAGTAAGAGATGGAGCAAACAATGAAAGGGGGAAACTGGAAGATGAGGTATACAGTGCCACATTCAATTATGGATTCACTTGTGGACTCGCTTGTGAACTTTCCATCTGTTACAAATTACTCCTCTCAGAGCCTTCAATTATTTCTTCTGTCTTCTAGCTAAAATTAATGACATGGTGTGTAGTGTAATCAGGGGTTGTAGAGTGCATGAATGTGGGAGAGAGAGAGAGAACATAATAACAGTACGTCCTTGACAAAGCTCTTAATGACAGTGTATGACAGGACAACACGCTAGTTTTTTTAGAAGTATGTAAAAACAATTCATATTTTCATTATGCCAAAATTAAGTTGTCAGACGAACAAAAGAAATGTGCTTTTAAGGCAAGAATCACTATAATTATTGCTCATGAAATTAAACACATTCCTAACCCTTTGTTTTAAACTGCAGCACGTAACTTGTAACACTTTTCTAAGTGACCAAACTTATTTGGTGACACCCTGGTAACCACAATATCCTGGTATCATGGCTATACATTTTGCATGGTGAATAACAACTAAAATTAAAATAAAATCTTTTTCTTGCATCTTTGCCTCCTGCTTTTTTTTTGAGGCAGTTATCCTTCTTTTGCCCTGTACTCTCCCTAATTACCAACCACAATATCCTGGTATCATGGCTATACATTTTGCATGGTGAATAACAACTAAAATTAAAATAAAATCTTTTTCTTGCATCTTTGCCTCCTGCTTTTTTTTGAGGCAGTTATCCTTCTTTTGCCCTGTACTCTCCCTAATTACTTACAAAAGCATGTTTGTATGTTTTGTTTTCCTCTGTATAAAAATATTTAATATGTAATTTACCTGCAAGACATAGAAATCAAGAACTTGCTGAACTCTGGCGCTTTTGACCTCTGTGAAGTGGGTCGGTGAACATGATTTCACCAAGTACAGCATGTTCCTGGATCAACATCCTTGTTGATCCTGGAACAACATTCCAATTAACCAATCAGAATTGAGGGATAATTTTTCAGGAAATATCTGTTTTAGGCTTACGATCAGGGTTAGGTGCTTCTACACCCTTGTTAATCAGCTATCATTTCACACTGATTTTAGGAATAAATTATGGGTAGGTTTAGGTTTAGGGGTAGGTATTGGGTTTAGTCTACATTTTTGGACAGTAATGTTGATCCAGGATCAACAAAAGATGTTGATCCAGGAACATGTCTTACTTGGCAAAATCCCGGCGACCGAAGTGGGTCAGTTGTCAGAGATGCGGAAAGCAGAAAGAGCTATGAGGAGAAGCTTACATCAGTGTTTTTTTGTTTGTCAGTGTGTGTGTGTGCTAGCGCATTATCCACAGTTGGTGGCAGGGAATGAGATAGAAAGAGAGAAACACAGAGGGCGAGTTATGCTAATGTAATTTGGTTCTAACCATCCCTCAATGAAGCAAGCGCAGCTCGTTTGAAACGCTGTATGGATTGGTTTGTCACCAGCAGGCTGCTTAGATGATAAAAAAGAATAGAGAACATAAGGGTGAAATAGAGCGTTGCCAAGTATATGGTAAATTATGCCTTTCTGGATTATTTTTCATATGGGCTTTATGAAGTGTAATGTTCAGAAGAGTCTTTGGCATATTTATCTAAGTCAGGCGATTCACAGAAGTCATTTCAACTTTAGAACGTGAGGAACTGCAGGTTTTTGAGATTTTCCCCAGAAGATGTATTTTTTAATAATCCTGTGCCAATATATGTTCTGTGTACTGTATGCACTCAGTCTTTTGATTATGAACTTTCTCCTCACTGTCTTGACTCACAGTTTGTGTACATCTGTGGCCTGTTTTATAGTCTTTTTTCCCCTTATTTCTAAAATATGTTTGTCATCGTAATATTTTTCTAATTTATTTATTTATTTAAATTATTTAAAATAATTTTCAGCATTTAAAAAACATGATTTTGACTATTCAGCGGCAATTTGCAGCATAGAATGATAGATTGTGAGCTTACAGTTATTGAATATCTAGCTTGAGTTTCTCTCCTCACTGAGCGCTGAAGCTTTAAAGGTCTCGGTCTCACAGCCATTCAGCCTCACTTTGTTTTCCCAGGAGTCTTTAGCAGCTGACCGCTCCATGATCTCATCACTGAAGGTCAACAGTCAAACCAGGAAGTGATTCTTATTTATCGACCGGTTGCGGTAACAGCAAAAATAGAGGAAACGCTCCAGTGAAAAACAAGGGGGTTTTCAGAAAGAAGGAGAGAGAGCTGACAAACAATGATCTGAGTATTGTATCCAAAGGGAAGTTATTCACAGGAAGCTGTAAAGACCTGCAGAGAGCTACAGCACTTTTTGAGTAAGGTTTGCAGCTGCATTGAGAACTTGCACCTCAGAACATTGAGGTTCGCTGCATGTTGATAAAACAAAAAGGTGCATTTACTTATGCTACAAAGTATGATGTTCATACAAGCTTCTAACTATTGAATGTAGATCGATCTGATAAACTTAGCGCTGACCACCTGTGATTAGATCTTTTGAAATGCACAAAACATTGTTCTATAAAAAAAAGAAAAAGAAAACATTACATACATTTATCATTTTTCAAATGTTATTGGAACATAACCAGATATCTTTTGCCCAGATTTTTGTACCAATTTACAGTCTAGACAAGCTGACGCTAGTTGCCGAAAGTCAGAGCTAGTCTGCAGATTTGACTTGACAAATTTCATATAAAATCGTATAGTGTGATGAGCACAGACTCTGATTTTTTACCTTCAGACTTTGATTCCATCCAGCTAGAGATTTTAGCCAATTGTACAGTGCCTTTTGCTTTCATTTGTCACACATGTTCTAGCAACAATGAATGTGTTTCTGTGCGAGTTTGTTGTGATCATGATGAATTGAAAGTCTGGTAGTGTGATCTCACTAGTGTATGTTGCCCAGATTTTCCTCTGTAATTATTTACAAAGTCAGCAAGTGTATGATAGTGTTTTAAGATATGCTCAGATTTTAAAATTGTGTAGTGTTTCCCAGCCTTTAGCTGGGAACCAGGTGCAAACCAAGCCTTTTTCTTGCTTTTCCTGTTTTTTCCATTCTCATTTGTCATTTTCTTCCTCTGTCATCTGTCTTTGTTACTTTTGCTGGTGACATTTCATTCACTGAGCTCTTCAATCGGCAGCGCTAAACCCGGAAGCCATATTCTTACTTGCCGGCAACCCATCCAAAATAAAAGCCTGCTGATTTTAAGGTTGAAAATGATGAAATTGGGAAAAAAAGTTAATATTTGCTTTTTTTTTTTAAAGTTTACTATAAAATAATTGTATTTGTATTTAATACTCCATTTTTATTTTAAAATATAATAGTATTATCACACTGTATTATTTTGTTTATTTATAATTTTTTTAAACTAACTAAATAAAGTGCAATAATATTATCACTATTATTATTTAATATAATATAATTAATTATAGTTATATTTCATGGGTCACGCTATGTCATACTATGTGCAGTGTGAGGACCAAACCAAATCTCCAGGTTCTGAAAAACCAGGCTGAAAAACGTATGTGCACCCCTGTGTATAATTACACTGTAACAAGGACACCTAAAAAAAAAGTGTAACCAATATTTCCTTTTGCGTAGCAAAAAATAGGGGAAGTAACTAGAAATATTGTCATAAATTTATTGAGTATTATTTGAGTATTAAATTCTTGGTTGATGAACTGTTGAAAGCACCAGGAATCACACTCAGAATATCACAGTTCCAAAAACAACAGCATGTGGTCATGTGATATAGCTTAAATATATGAACAGAAATGCTGTTGGTGTGGATCAATGAATTAGGCTACTCTTTCACTTTCTTCTTTGGTATATCTGGCTACTTCAAGTAGCGTTGAAATCTGATGTTTAGTAACACAATACGACTTGAAACTAAGTAAAATTAGCCCTAAAGATTGGATTTGGAAACAAAGTTTGCAGTATGTTGCGTGAACAAAGACACACATTCACACATGCTTCTTGGATGACAGGATGGTGTGTTCTTCAAGGAGAACTTCAACATACTGGTTGATCTTTGAATCTATTCCCCAAAGACACGCACAAACAAATACAAAGACAGATACACACTCAGACTGAAACACCCTAGAGCCTGAAAACAGACCAAAGGAACTGGGCTTTCCTGAGATCTTTCCTCATACAGACACAGAGTTACACACATGACAGAAGCCACAGAAGGAAGTTCACTAAAGGAATGAGAAAGAAAGAGAAAATAAACATCAAATGTTCTTAATTAGTATTTCTGTCTGTAAAAAAAAGAAGCAACCGGATGTGATTATGTTTTTTTACTTGACTAACAATAACTTTTCTTGTTTTAAGTATAAACGCAATTAACTTTTATTAAATGTACTTAAAACAAGAAAAAACGTTCACTGAAAAGGCTGTTTATATATATTTTTACTGGAAAATGACAAAAAATACTGATTAAAAATATTTTTGCATTTATATTTTTGCAGTGGATAAAAGGAAGACTAGGAGATGCTTAATGGGGATGATTTTGGCTCATATGCGCTTACAAATGACTTTACTTTTGTTAAACGTTCTTTCTAGATTTGATTTATAACAAAATTACCCATAAAAAGAGTCTTTCTCCATCATTTATTGAAACTGTTACAAGAACACAAATTGAATAAACATGTTAATTCCATTTAAACAATAACATTAAACATATTGAATTATTTGCATGCGTTAATTTGGTAACTTTAAAAAGCCACCGGTTCTTCTATATTATGTTCGCCTGTGTGTGTTTGTTTTAAATATAAGCTAATGTTTAGACGTACTGTAGAGCATTGATTCTTGCAGACATACCGAGCCCAGACGGTGAGCATATAGAAAAATATTTCTCTAGCCTGAAGGATTTCATCTTGTCCTTCATCCTCAACCATCCCCCATCTCATCCCATTATATGAATCTTGTGTTGTGAATCTTAGTGTGGAAAGCTAAATCAATTGGAGACACAGCAATGTGTGGAAATGGAATTAGGTCTTCAGACCAGTCTTGTTCTCTAGTATGTGTGTGTGTGTGTTTGTGTGCATTTGTGTGAGAGTTGGTTTACTTTCTTCAATGTTGGTGTCTGCTTTGGTAACACGTTTCAAAGCAGAGAGAAGATGAGAGAGAGAGAGAATTTTTTTTTTATCAAATAAACAAGATTACCACCTTAAAATAGAGAGATGGAGAGAAAAGGCGAAAGAGAATCAGGTCTCGCTACTTTTTCAGCATCTGACACCATGTGCGTCGTGTTTGTAAGATACCACATCAAGTTAAAAATAGTGCTTTTAAAAAAATGTGTCTCCATTCACAGTATTTCAGTCTCTGCTGCAGTTATCACTTTTGTGTCCATTTTAGAGCCTGTTGGTGTCAGAAAGAGCAGTAATGGACACTTTTAATTTCCAGCAGAGAAATGAACTGTCTAATTAAAAGGGCCAAATGATGTTCAAGACCTCTTGCACTTTCTCTCTCCTCCAGTGAGACTTCACGCTTCCGCTTAAACGTTTCAGAGCTCATTTTTCCCCCTGACTGTTAAAACCGTATTAGTCAGATATGGAGTCAATTAACAGTCTAATAGAATAGAAGTAAAAAAGTATGAAGTCTGAGCTTCAGTAACTTAATAGTACCAAAAATATTAATATGGTTATTTGGTGATGGCACTAATGCCATGATTTTTGGACAAATTGTAAATGTCTTTTCCAATGTGCGCCATGAAAATACTGTGTATTTTTGTACCACAGGGACATACCATAGTGTTGTCATGGTATTCTTTGAAGTGCTAAGCAACATGAATACAAAAGGGTAATATGGTATATATCAAAATAAGTACCATAGTACCACATCTGGTGTCATCTCTGTACTGTGGTATTCACGTGACAGATTATAACAAAATATGACTCAAACATTATGTTTTGCAGTAAATAACAGTTGTTGCTTTTGGCCCAGTATTTTACATCCATCATTTTGTCATTGTTCTGTCATCACAATGCATGTGGCCTTTTTTCCTGTCAAAGGTCACTGTAACCTGAAAAACAGTGAGAAAAGAAAGAGTGCCGATTTTTTTCTCTGCAGCATCTAATGAACAAGTGCATTTATCACGATTAACCTGAGTCTGCGAACAAACCTGTAATTAGATTGTTATCTACATATAATGGAAGTCAGCAGGCTGTGAAATTTCAGGGATCGATGGTTATTGATTTCAGTCATAATGGGCACTGTTGACTGCAGAGTGTGTATGTACAGACTAATTATAGATGGAGGCATTTTATATAACATATTTCTTCATTTATTTACATTGCTCAGAATGAATTAGATTCTAAAATAAAGCCACCTGAGGTGGTCTTTTAATGAGTGTTTGTTGTATCTAAACTCTGAGGAAATAAATAAACATGCTGTGTATGCAAGAGCCGGTCAGAACTAATTGCAGCCATTATAGATCTGTGGCAGAATTTGAAATGATAGAGCTGTAGTAGAATATATATATATATACAGTATGTATATGTGTGTGTGTATATATATACAGTAAAAACAGTAATATTGTGAAATATTATGACAATTTTAAATAACTGTTTTTTATTTAAATATATTTAAACATTTAATTTGTTCTCTGCTGGTAAAGCTACATTTTCTGCAGCTGAATTTTCATTATTTCAGTCTTCAGTGTCACAGGATCCTTCAGAAATCATTCTAATGTGCTGATTTGGTGTTCAAGATATATTATTATTATCAGTGTTAAAAACAGTTGTGCTGCTTAATATTTATATGAACGCTGTGATCATTTGTTCATGATTCTTTGATTAATATAAAGTTTAAAAGAACAGCATTTATTTGAAATCTAAATGTTTGTAACATTCTAAAAGTTTTTACTGTCACTTTTGATTGAATTAATGCATCTTGCTGGCCCCAGATTTATAAACGTTATATATTTGTGTTTGTGTGTGTGTGTGTGTGTGTGTGTGTGTGTGTGTGTGTATACGTATCTATAAGCTACAAAATAATTTCAACTTAGTGGAGCAATCAAGTCTTTTTTATATACTGCGTGATTCCTCTGAGCATGTTTCACCTCTTCACCCATCCTCTGTATGTTCTGGGCTGGGATTTCAAGGAGATTGAGTAGAGGATTAGAGAAGCTCAGTGTTTCATATCTCAAGACACTGCGTCAAGATCTACTTCACACACACGCACACACATAACACTGCTCTCTGGCCTTTTTAGTTGATCATTAGACAAGTTGCACTTCTCTGCAGGTTTGTTAGAGGAGGTCTTTATAAGTATTGAAGTGCTTACGATGCTGTCTGTGAGAAAGTTCATATTGCCCTCTATCAAACACCCTTTTGTGGGTCACTGTGCCTGTGCTTACTGAGGTAACTGTGTAGTCAGAGTTATTCTGGGACGACAGTCATTACCTCCTTTAAGACATCAAAAATGGTTCACAACATGAAATATTAAAATAGCAACAGTACAAGTTATAGACAGGGGTCTATCCAAGCATGTTTGTAAATTCCTTATTAACTCACCACTCTCTAAATGCATTATGACATGAATGTCTTCAGGCAAATCACACCGGGAAGTATGTCACATGGAGTTATTATGGAGCCTGCTTATGCCTCAGAGTAAAAGTTAAAAAAGATCATTGTGACATTATATCTTGATTTTGCAGTGTGTCTTTTTTTATCTCACAATATGACTTCATACAGTAAGTCACAAAATGACTTTGTTGCAATTGTAACTTTATTTTTCTTAATTGCAACTTAGTATCTCAATTGTGACTTTATATAATATCTTGCAATGTGACTTTATATTCTATATTGCAATTCCAACTTTTCCATGACTCAATTCCAGTATTGTTTGTCATAATTGCAACTTTCATACAGTATATATCTTAAAATTGTACTAAATCTCAAAAAATGACTTTATATTTTGCAATTGCAGCTTTGTTTTTCATAATTGCGACTTTGTATCACACAATTGTGACTTTATATCTTGTAGTAACTTTATATCTCACAATGTGATCATCTTTTAAAATCAGCTTTATATATCGCAATTGCAACTTTGTGTTTTGTAATGGTAGCTTCGTACAGTATTTATTGATAATATATATTTTGCAGTGTGACTTTATATCTCACATTGAGACCATATCTCTAAAAATGACTTTATATATCACAATTACAACTTTGTCATAATTGCAATTCCGTGTCACACAGTTGCAACTTCTTACAATGTGACTACTTTATATCTCTAAAAATGACTATATATATAGCAGTTGCAATTTTGTTTTTTGTAATTGTGACTTTGTATCTCACAAGTGTGTCTTTGTATGTTGCAATGAGATTTTATATCTTACAATGTGACTATACCTCTAAAAATAACTATATATCGCAGTTGCAACTTTGTTTTTTGTAATTGTGACTTAGTATCTCACAAGTCCATCTTTGTTTCTTGCAATGTGATATTATATCTTACAATGCGACTATATCTCTCAAAACAATATTATATATCACAATTGCAGCTTTGATTTTTGTTTTGCAAATTGTAACTTTATGTCTCACAATGTGACTATATCTCTTTAAAAATTGATTTATATATTGCAATTGCAACGCTGTATCTCACAGTTGTGATTTTCAGAGTGACTTTAAATCTCACAGTGTGACAGTGATCTCACAAATTGACCTCGCAACTGCAACTTTTTTAACATAATTGTGATGTGTATCAAAAAATTACACAATTCTCACAATGTGATTTTTTTTATTGTAAACTTAATCTCACAATTAACTTGTAGGCATAAATGGTTTTCCATGTGGAGTTCTGCATGTACATCTCTTTTCTGTACAGTATTGAGCTTTCAGTGGCCATTTACAAGGCCTACAACTTGCGAACATGGTGTAGACCGCTCGAGGCTTGTTTCGTACTCCAGCCTTAGTGGACTTTCTCTTTTGTAACCACCCTAATTGGCATATTACACCACGTTCATCGTTTCTTTTATGATTCACACTTCCCTGTGGACAAACTCCCACATTCCCTTGCTCTTCGCTCTGTGGCACTGAGGGAGTCACGCAACGTTTGGGATTCGGATTTGGATGGCTGTCACACCAGTTCATCCCCAAGAACATCAAAGCCTTTTGACTAGAGGCTTTGAAGTTCCTTCCAAAACAACGAACCGTTCCTCCACTGGCATGTGGATCAAATCGAGGAGAATGGGAACTGGACTGGAGTGCTGTCATTACTGAAAGATGGCCTAATGACGTTAAACCAAAAATGACTGTTCTCACAGCGACCATGGAGGCAGCAGCCCCCGTACTTGAGAGAGCTGAGCTGGTGTGTTTTACTAATACGTTAGCCCAAGGTCTAAACCAGGCAGGTTCATGAGGCGAATTCGAAATGAAGTTTTGCCCGGAGAATACAAACAATGGATCTGTTTTCATATCCTGATGTTCATTTGATGAATGTGTATGTATACAAGGGCATAATTATGGCATGCATAAGCCCAAAGGAGAAATATGAGGAGTGTGAGGTCTGTCAAGGTGTGTGTGTGTGTGTGTGTGTGTGTGTGTGTGTGTACTTGTTTATGCTACATTGTGTGGACCACATGTCCCCACAAGGATAGTAAAACCTGACATTTTTGACATTGTGAGGACTGGCCTGTGGTCCCCACGAAGGGAAAAACTATTTTTTTAAATAGTAAATGATGTTTATCTGAAAGTGTAACAATGCAAACAGGTTTTCTGTAAGGGGTTGCACAGTATAAAAACCATTACGCCTATGGGGAGTCCCCATAAACCATAAAAACAAACCTGTGTGTGTGTGTGTGTGTGTGTGTGTGTGCACGTTTTTGTGACAAATGAGGACATACATTTGTATAATGACATAGGTATTACAAGGAGAAGGTGACTTTTCAGGACATTACCCCATGTCCTCACTTTTCAAAACGCTTATAAATCACACAGAATGGAGTGTATTGAAAATCTGAAATAGCACAAAGTTTCCTGTAAGGGGTAGGTTTAGGGGTAGGGTTGGTGTAGGGCAATGGAATATACGGTCTGTACAGTATAAAAACCAATACGCCTATGGGATGTCCCCACTTTTCACAAAAACAAACCTGTGTGTGTGTGTTTAATAATACTAATATGCTTCTGTAACAAAGTATTTCTTCACAGTTTGAAACAATACCCCATTATTTTTTACATTTTAGTTAGCTGAATTGTCATTAACTTTTTTTTCTTTTTTTAAGTACAAAACACTTAATTTGGGCTTAAAATAAACTGGGCTACAAAGAGTAATTCTTTAAAAATTCCCTTGTTTGATTTTTGGCTCTGCAGCTGGTCTCTAGAGTTTTTGTGTATAAAATTTAAAGTAGGATAGCTGATTTAAATTCTGCTTACATTTAGGTTACAACAAAACACTCTAAAAGGATTTCAGAATATGGAACACTACACAGACATATACACATACATACTGGCCCTTAAAGAGGATCTGCTTATGTTGTTCAGGTGATTACATTTGGATTTCATCATGTCAGCATCATGTCACATATCACTCCGTAGTCTCTTCCAGCAATGCCTGAGCAGAGTTTAACATGCCAGCAAAATGCACACTCAATGCTTGCAAGCACAACTCATCCTTTTCCCCTGTGTTTCTGTGAGCTACTTTGTTCACACATGCACATATACTTAACCAGCATTCCAATTGGAAAAGTATTTGTATGTACAGTGGGATTCAAAATAATATTTAGACCTGGAAATAAACAGAGTTTTGAGATTTTGGAAAATAGCGAATACATTTTTTTTGGAAAAAGTTCATTTAATTGTGAAAAAAAATGCTAATCAGAAGCATTTTCTTTAGTGGACTTTTGGATCCCATTGCATTTATGCCCATATGTTGGTGGGTCATCATTTGATCTGGTGGATCTGCTGATCATTTCCTATGATCACAACACATACGATGCCCCACTTTTCCTGTTAATGTGCATCTTTGAAAAGCTAGTTTTCTCTCTACTTACTGTCTGACACACTTCCATAATCTCTTATGGAATTCTTCTTTTTATATTCAACCATAAACTTGTAAATATTCTCCTTTAAAAATATAGATTTTCTGGGCGGGGAAGATGCTGATGCAATGTTTAATAGATTTGTTTGTGTGTGTGTGTGTGTGTGTGTGTGTGTGTGTGTTTTCTCTTCTAGCGGCCTGTTCGCCAGCCATTACACTGAGATGCATTATAGGGAAGATGGACAAACTGTTATGAGCACTCACAACTCAACGGTAAGTTAAACATTCTCATACACATTTATCTTTTAGTATACACACATCCCAGTGAGATAATGGAATGGATATTAATTGTTGGCCCATTTCAAATACTATTAGAGGGATTAGACCAACTTGTAATACATCAGCATTTACTTTTCTGGGTTAGTTCAACAGTAGTATCATCATCATTTACTCACTCTTCCTTTACATGACGTTTAGTCAAAAGCCCAAGCTGCTCTTTTCTGTACACCACTGAAAGTGGATGGGGACCAAATGCTCTCAAGGTCCTCATAGACAATAAAGCCAAAAAAAAAACATTGATTTCTAATCACAAAGTGGTCCATAACACTTAAGCTCTGTATATTTTAATAATTCAGAGTCTTACAATAGCTTTATGTGAGGAACAGACTAAATTTGAAGTATTTTTTTACTGAAATTCTTGAAAATCTTCTTATTAACTAAAAAACAACAACTTTCATTGAATTGAAATGGGCAGCTTGGCCATTTAGATATAAAACTCATTGCATTCTAAGGAATAATTTGTATAAGTTTAAGAAGGACATGAGGTTGAAAAAAAACTGTTCAGTGTTGGGGAAAGTTACTTTTAAAAGTAATGCATTACAATATTGCGTTACTCCATAAAAAAGTAACTAATTACGGTACTTAGTTACTTTTTATGGAAAGTAATGCGTTACGTTACTTTTGCGTTACTTTTTAAATCTGGACAGGGCTTGCTTGTTTGTTTTTAAAATACAAAAAGTTATATTTTTGGCAAATATAAAAGCCTTTTCACACCAAAAGTGAAATGAATAAGCCTCAGGCCGAAGGGAAAGTAAATTTAAGTCCGTACAGTAGAATGCAGAAGAAGAAATTTCAACACACTTCAGCAATAAAAAAAGACACACGAATGTTTGTCTAAAGTAATGTGTGCTTATTATTATGGTTGAACTGGATCATCGAAGGTCAGAAGCAAAGACATTGGTTAATAGAATGGGATTAAATACATAAAGGATATTTGTGTTGTTTAACATTTAATTATTGAATATTCTAAGTTGCATTATTTTTATTCATTTTGATGAATACTGAATCTGAATAAATTTTTTGTGTGAGTGAGATGAATTAATGCATATTCATATTTATTTTAGAACTACAGTAACATCTTCTGATTTCTCTCAACATGGGGACAGGAGAGCTGTCAATCA
>NW_015505337.1:294547-309171 GCF_001515645.1 Sinocyclocheilus grahami
GGTTGAACTGGATCATCGAAGGTCAGAAGCAAAGACATTGGTTAATAGAATGGGATTAAATACATAAAGGATATTTGTGTTGTTTAACATTTAATTATTGAATATTCTAAGTTGCATTATTTTTATTCATTTTGAGGAATACTGAATCTGAATCAATTTTTTGTGTGAGTGAGATGAAGTAATGCATATTCATATTTATTTTAGAACTACAGTAACATCTTCTGATTTCTCTCAACATGGGGACAGGAGAGCTGTCAATCAATAAATTGGAGAAAAAAAAGTAACTTGCGTTACTTATTTGAAAAAGTAACTCAGATATTCTCTTGTAAATTAAAAAGTAATGCATTACTTTACTAGTTACTTGAAAAAAGTAATCTGATTACGTAACCCGCGTTACTTCTAATGAGTTACCCCCAACACTGAATCTGTTAATTTAAATTTTTTGTGAAATATTCCAATACTGTTGTCAAATATGATACTTAAAAAGCTTCAAAAGTTAAACTGGGCTGGCCAGTGCTCTAGAATTCTCTGACTGGCCGTTTTCCCATAAAAGCTGATGAATCTTTGCTGTGATGTGATGTTGACACGAGGACAGCATGTTGACATTATTGTCAGGCCTGATTTGAATTGTCTGCTGTGTCTTTTGTACTTTTATAATTAGACTAGTGCTAAGAACCGCAACTGACAGCTTTGACAACATGTTGCCATCCCCCCATTCCAAGTCGCACATGTGTAGGCTTGACAATATTATTCCTGCTGGGCATGTTTAGCTCTTATTTATAATCGTTTAAGCCTGTCCAAATAGCCATGAACATCTTTTGTCTTCAAAGCTGAGAATGTCTAAAAAAATGGAGCCGTTGTAAAAGATTAATTCATCAAAAATAGGTAAAACAGCTTGACAAGGCTTTGGTGCGAGTGGTAATAAAACAGATACTTGATTGACAATCTTATTTGCACAAAGGAAGAACATACTTTAATTTATTTTAAAATGAAAAATTGTATGCAAATAAACAGAAAAATAAGGAAATGCTTTAGAATCAATGCTTTGCGTGGCAGTTAGATTATACAAATGATTTATGTTTTATTTATAAGAACTGTTTTTCAAATATTATATTGAAATATGAAAATTACGATTTTATCCTTCAACTTTTTTCATCTAAAACTGTCAAAAAAGCTAATTTCTCAGCAGATACATGTGTGAACTGTCATCCAAGGCAGACACATAAAAAAAAGCAGCCTAATATTTTTTCTGGTGATTCTTAAAATTAGGACATTAAGAAAGAAAAATGGCCTGCTTTTACTAATATAAGTCTCAGACTTCACTTTGCTGGCCTAGTGTATTATTTAACAGGGCCATTAGTTAGTCAGTCATCATTTTCAGCTCTAGCTGTTCAGATATCCTACATCTATGGCTGTTTCTGGTATGTTCTTTGCTATTCTTGGTCTGTTAAAGCTTAAAGATGTGGAAATGGTAGCCACAAAAATTCTCTCAGACAGTCGAGTTTTGATGTGAAGGATTTTTGCCATCAGGCGAGGATTGCTTTTGACAGAGAGGTGTATTTTTGAATGGTTTTGTCTGCCTGCGTGAGTGTGTGTGAACATTTGTGTGAGTGATGGCAGTTAGACGTCCAGCCTGTGGCTACCGATTGGTATTTCCACATGAAAGGTCTTTGGGGGCTTGTGCCAGCCATAACAGGGGAGAATAGTTTCCTTGGAAAATAGACCAGCAGGCACTACGCTTACCGGCACCGCAAAGTGTGGTTTTCATCGGCAAGCAGCTGCTTAAAGATGACTTTTGCTACGTGGCATTATGCTACATGATCCCTTTAGACCAACATTATCTGACATTATCTTGCACCTGAACAGGATCTCAGTTAGTAAATGATCCAATTTTATGGTTAATTGATTCCGGAAATAACCCCACTTTAACTTGATCTTTTGGCCAAAATTCAAGTTTTCGTGTTGCACATCTGGCTGTTGGATCAGGGAAATTATCCGTCCGGATTCGTATACATAGAAAAATACATAGAAAATGCAATTTATACATACAAGTGACTTCTATGATGTACGTAATTTCTCTACTAAGAAGCATTTATTTATTTAATTGCATACAGTTAAAATGTCAGGGCATCTAAAACCTCGCTACATGTACTGCATTAAGCTAACTGAGACTTGTTATAGCACTTGCATATTATTGCTCTTTTGTTGATTTTGATTGCTTACATTGTCCTCATTTGTAAGTCGCTGTGGATAAAATTACTACTGCTAAATTACTAAATGTAAATGTTCGGAAATTCGGAAATAACCCCACTTTAACTTGATCTTTTGGCCAAAATTCAAGTTTTCGTGTTGCACATCTGGCTGTTGGGTCAGGGAAATTATGCTTTTTTTCGTCCGGATTCTTATACATAGAAAAATACATAGAAAATGCAATTTATGCATACAAGTGACTTCTATGATGTACATAATTTCTGTACTAAGAAGCATTTATTTATTTATTTAATTGCATACAGTTAAAATGTCAGGGCATCTGTCCTAATACTGTACTGATAAAAACTTGATGGTTTGGCATATTTATTTTTAAAAAACCTTGCTACATGTACTGCGTTAAGCTAATTGAGACTTGTTATAGCACTTGCATATCATTGCTCTTTTGTTGATTTTGATTGCTTACATTGTCCTCATTTGTAAGTCGCTGTGGATAAAAGCGTCTGCTAAATGACTAAATGTAAATGTAAATAATTTGGCCTTTTTAAATGACAAGGCAAGGTCAGTTCAGGTTGTAAAATGTCATGTAGTGTGTCCCTTCAAAAACTTAATGATATTTGTTAATTAATCACTCATAATATTTCTAAAAACATACTTTTTTACTGAGAAAGGTATATTTTAAAAGGTTTTTTTTTAGTTGCACCACATGCACAAGTAAAACTTTTCATGCAAACTTTTCCAAAACCTGACACGTTTTCAACTTTACAAGGATTTTTCCTTTTCTTCATGCAGATGAATTGCTATTACCATGGTGAAGTCCAAGGATACACTCACTCTGATGTCAGCCTCAGTACATGCTCTGGTATCAGGTAAGCACGGTATCACCACATTAATGTCCATGCATCCCATTATGTACTATAGGCGGTAATTTTAATCATATTGAGTTCCAATTTTCAAAGTCGTTAAAAGTCCTTAAACAAGTAGTTTAAAGCATGTGTGCTTTAGTGTGGAAAGCTATTATACTAGGCCTTAAGTTGTCCAACATTTATTGCCTTGCTATTGTTTCCAGTGGACTTCACAACTCTTCCTATGTGAAGGTTCATTTAGAGCCTATAAAACCGTGAGATTAAACATCAATAAATGCTTTAGTATCATCCCATGCTTCATTGTCCTGAAGATAAGCACATAAAATGACTGAAAACCTTTAATATGTCATGAAAAACTTAAGCAATGTTGTTAAATATAATTAGAAGGAGCATGTGGCAGAACAGAATTGGTGAAGGTGAACTCAGAGCTATGATTGAAGCAAACCCAAGGTCTCCTGCTTGTAATTACAAAACATTTCTACTGAAAATCTTTACTTTATCTTCATTATCAAAAGCCCGGAGACTTGTAGGTAGATATTAAAGCCATGTCTGAACACAGAAGGTTACTGTGAATCAAGGCCGAGGTAAATGTGATCGTGGCTTTTTTCATCACTGGTGTGGGGGTGCGAGATGGAAATTTTTACATCTGAAGATGCTGAAATATGCAATACTGTAGAACAAATTGCAATCCTGCTCAGTACTTTCAGGTTACATATTAGCAGCTTGGTTATAAATTGCAAGGAGGGTATCATCAGATATAATTAAAATTATCATTCCTTCTGCAAGCATCGTTTTGAACTATCAGTATGACTCCAGATTTTCATCTGTTTTATCATGTTATTATATTGCAAAGTGAAAACTCACTCTTCATCTTGCAACCAGTGGCTCTTATACATACGCCCTTCATATTCAATTATCGCTCAACGATATCTTTCAAAATGTCTTTTTTCACCCATGGCTATATTATTAAGCATATCACAAATGTAAATTCACACATTTGAATACGCAGGCATTTCACTTTCTGGTGAGTAATGGGTTATTAGTCACAGAACTGGGTGGATAAATTACATTTTATACAATCGAGTGTCATTCTGCAGAAAAATCCATATCCACCCATTTCCCAAATGGGGCGAAGACAAACAAATGGACTTATTAGAACTGGATTTATTGACTATAGAGTTTATTAGATGGTGAAAGGTCATCTGCCTTTAAATTTTACAATTATATTGTACTGATAAAAGTATAATTATATTAGAATTATATTATTTGATCTCAGAGTTCATATTATTTAGCTATGTCACTGCCGCATTTAGCCAGAATGCAGACTTGTATAATTTTCCCCCCATTCATTTCTCCCATTTACATCATCTTTTTTGTTTCACACTAAATACTTAGAGCATAAAGTGTCCTGCACCTCAATAAAATTACCTGCAAGTTATACCATACAGCCTAATTGCATATATTTTTTCTGAAGAAATTAATGCTTGTCCATGTTTACCTAAAGACACAATGATATGGTAGCGTATTGTAGGTGGTTGCCAAGAAATTGAATTCTATGGTGTTACAGGGGTATTGCTTGGTAGTTGCTTACTGGAACAAGTCAAATGAGCCCACCACTAAGTCTCTAAATCTCTGGGGTTGCATTGCGTTTTTTAATGAACCATGCTTTAGTGCCTCAAGATGGAGAGGTCTGGTGCATTCATTTGTGCTCTTTTTTGTCCTCTTTTGTCTTTTTTGTCCTCTCTCAGTGTGTGTGCAAGTGCTAGAGTGAATGCGTCCTGTGAATGGGAGCTCTTATATGGGCTGAATGCTGCCAAAATGTCATAATTCTAAAATTAAAAGTGAGTTCCTTATTTAAGTTGTTTTGTAGAATCCCTAATTGACAAATTTTTGCAGCAAAAAGTCTTGTCATACATAATCATGACTGTTCATTGTTTACATTACCGATAATTGGTGTCACTTCAGAGTACTTGTGCACTTCCCTAGTTGTATTATGTAGGCCTATTATAGCTAGTTTTATGTTGAAAAGCTTAATATTCTAAAGAACCCAATAAATGAATTAAATATCATACCTTTGTGCATTTAAAGGGTTAGTTCACCCAAAAATTAAAATTAGCCTATGTTTTACTCACCCTGTATATGCCTTTCTTCTTTCAGATGAATCCAATCGGAGTTATATTAAAAAATTGCCTTGCTCTTCCAAGCTTTATAATGGCATGGGCAGGTGTTTTTGTTCAACAGTCCAAAAGTAGTCAAATAAAGCACATCCATCCATAATAAAACGTGTCTCACATGGCTCCGGGGGGTGAATAAAGGCCTCCTGTAGCAAATTAATGTGTTTTTGTAAAAATTTCCATATTTAAAATGATATAAACAGTTTTGTGTAACTTCCGCTAACTGTCGTAGGTGCGTTCACAAGAGATGCCGCCGGATATAGGCGTAGCGCATGCGCATGTGAGTCTCACGAAAACCAACGTTTCCTTACTTTAACAAAGGAAAACCAGTCTCATCTTGGCTTACATCGAAATCCTCATTTTGTACTTCTAATTCGTGACCGGCGTTTTGTTTTGTTCTCTCTCCGTCGCGCTTCCGCGTTCATCACTAATCACTGGCACGTGCTCTACGCCTACGTCCAACGTCATCCGCACGGAACGGATTCCAGATTTCCAGGATTTCAAATTCTTTTCTTTACAACAATCTTAAAAAGTTTTGTTTTAGGACAATCTTAAAAAAAAGATAAGAATATTATTAAGAAATGTTTTGGCAAAAAAAAAAAAATTCTTAACTTTATTATTATTTTTTTTTTTTAAAAAGAAGAAAATGGCAATTAAGAATAATTTTGTTCTTAAAGGGATAGTTCACCCAAAAATGAAAATTACCCCATGATTTACTCACCCTCAAGCCATCCCAGATGTATATGACTTTCATTTTTCAGACAAATACAATCTGAGTTAAATAAAAAAATATCCTGGCTCTTCCAAGCTTTATAATGGCAATGAATGGGGGTTGAGATTTTGAAGCCCAAAAAAGTGCATCCATCCATCATAAAAAGTCCACCACACAGCTCCGGTGGGTTAATAAATGCCTTCTAAACTGAATCGATGCATTTGTGTAAGAAAAATATCCATATTTAAAAGACAAAAGTACAACATACTCCTAGGATGGCTTAAGGGTAAGTAAATAATAAAGTAATTTTCATTTTGGGTGAACTATTACTTTAAGAATGTTTCATGAATTCAGCCCTTTATCAGTTTAAAAAGCCCTTCATAGCAAGCCGCACATTTTGAGATATAATTCTTATTAATATCACAAATGTTACAGGATAGGTTATGCACAAAGCCTTAGCACATCATTGCTAAGTTTGTGCAATAGTAAGTGATGCTTTTCTTAGCAAGTACCACAAAATAAGTTGCCTGTTACCTTGCCATATGTGTTTGTATGTTTTGTTTCACTAGAAAAAAAAACACTTTTTAAAAGAGTTTAAATCTGAATTCAATCCTCAGAGGGTTCATCTTACTTGAAAATAAAACACTGATGGTGGAGCCAGCTTTTGAGCCAGCAAATGACACCCATGTGATTTATGAAGGGCATCACCTACACTTCCCCTCCGGAACCTGTGGACATGGACACAACATATCGACTGTCAGCCATATGAGTGCTGGAGGACCGCCACAATCATTCAGCACAAGGGTATGAATGCGATCCGTCAGCGACTGTCAATGTAGCAGCTATTATAACAGTGTTTTGTTTGGAGAGTGTCACTTTTTTGTCTTGAGGATGAATTAACATGCATCATTCAGCATGTGATGTCTTTGTTAATGCAGATGAGAGGATTGTGGTTGCCCTCACTTTCCATGCATGCTAAAACAAGATTAGAGCGCTCGGCAAGACATCAAAGGTTAACAGACGATCCCAACATAACAGTCTTGACATTGAAGATGTTCTTATCACAACATAGCTGTCTAAATAAGATATTCAGACGCCATTGTATTGATTCCAAAGGATAGCAGCAAATAGAAGATTCTGTTATAACTCAACATAATGGCAAATTGATGATATCTAGATAATAAAAGTGATTACGGTTAGGATCTGTATCAATGCTGGCACTGATATTTGCAGACACATCTAAAGGTTATAGATAATTTCATTGTCCATTCGATGAGAATAAATCAAAAGGAGATGAAGACTCTTGATATTGTCACCATGGTGACTACAGAACTACTAGTCGAAGTTATAAAGGACTGAAAGTGTTACAAGGAGGTTAAAGAGACAGTTCAGAGGGGTCACTTGTTGGTTCAGGCTTCAGCTAATTTTGGTGGTTGTGGTGATTAGAATCAGCTTTATTAAATTGAACTAAATCAAAGTGTACCTTTAATATAAGTATGTTTTCCTGTCTTTAATGGCTAACTATAGGAAATAGCGTTTGAAGGCTCAAAGTAGCACTGAACAAGAGAAAAGGATCAGTCCTTGTCAAGTGAAAAATTTGTTTAACCACAATTTTGTTAATTTTTTGAATGATTTCCTCTATGCTATTTCAAAACCACTAGTTTTCTTTCTTTTTAAAAAAAAAAAGGGACTGTAAATTGACCTGAAAAATTGAATTTTGAGCTAGTGTTATTTGAGTATCATATATTACAATTTTTGTTTTTTTAATTGTTTTCTGATTTAATTTTAATTTCAGGTCAATTTTTAGCATTTTTTTTAAAACATACAGAATATCTGTATTGTTTTTATTAAGTTTTAGTTTTTTGTTTTATTCAGTTTGTTAGTTCTTAAACTTTAAACAATAATAAGTATTTTATTTCACGTAATGATTTTCTATGGGGTTACTTTTAGTTAATGATAATAACCCTGCTTTTGAACGACCTTGATCATTACATTTGGACTTTAATTCTAAGTCTAAGGAACAAGAATATGCAAAATGTTGTCATTTAATGTATATGTACCAGGACACTGTATGCTTTAGAGATCAGTTTTTGTTTCAAGGAGCTCTGCCCATCTTGAGCTGAAATACTTACGTGTCTATAAATAACCACATAACTGAAATTTGTTGTGGGCCATGACACGCAGACAGCAGCTGTGGTTAAACCAAGTAATCATAAAACCATAAAAAAACTAGGTAAGTATAGTCAGATTTTTTTTTACTTGTTTTGCAATGCCAGTATATAGAGGTAGTTAATACACAAATTTTAATAAAGAAAAATATTAATTGTTTCAGGTAGCTTTTAATGAATCAGTGGAGTGAATCATTCACCAAGTTGCTTATTATACACAAAAAAGTCACTTACTGGTGTAACCTGCAAAAAGTATCTTTGAAAGTAGGCCTAATAGTGAATTAATCTGTATGTAATTTGGTAAACACATTTAAAAGATTGAAGTCACTGGATGAATCCAAATCCCTATCCCACTAAGCTCTGGTAGACCCTCTGGTAAATTTAGTTGGTAATGAGCCATTTATCAAATAGTAAGATCACTGATATGCTCTTTTCTGTTCGGCAGCATAAACGGGATGTTCAGAAGACCACCAAATACGTGGAGCTCATCATTGTAGCAGACAACAGAGAGGTAAGACAACAAACACAAAAGGTTTGACAGAAATTGTAGTGCAAGACCAGTTAAAAAGTTTTTCAGATATCACAGTATCTTATGTTACGTGCTCCACCAAACCGTTTTTGCACAAGTACTTTAATATCAGACTGTTAAAGAAAGAAGAATGAAAGGAAATGTGCTGTAATACCCAATTGTTTGGTTGACTACTGTGCAGTATTTGGGTTACGGTAAAGTTTTGGTTCTTTGTTTCACCTTAGTAGGCCAAACCAAAAGCAGGTCATAGAGGGTGGAACCTGACAGGAAGTAGGGCAATGCTCCCAAATGATCAGACAGGAAACAGGAAGTGTTGTGTATAAAGTGAACATTGGATGTGGGAAAAGGAAACTTGGCAACAAGAAAGCTATCATGTTATCAGCACAGCTGTCTGTATATTAAAGTCTGTGTATGTGTGTGTGTGTGAGGGAGAGAGAGAGAGACAGAGAGATTGTGATGCATTTCGTCCCTGTTAATAAAATTTTCATGCAACGCTATTTGACTAAAAAGGCTTATCCATTCTATCAATTAAACATACACTCACAGGGGAAGCAATGCTGGACTGAAAATGGCCGGCTGTCACTTGCGCATACACATTTTATTCATTGATTGCTATTGTTCAGTGCCTCTACCCTGCTGTAATGGTCCCTTTCAAGTGCTCTTAAGAGTGTGCCATCAGACACACTTCTGATAACGCCCTACATATGACAGCCACTCAGAGGGTCCTGCATTGTTTAAAAATCCATCTAGACTCTCGTCTTATACTTGTTGGAGTATGTCTTTCATCTCACCTTTGTCTTTTCTTTCCCTCTTCAGTTCCAGAAACAAGGAAAAGATGTGGAGAAGGTTAAGCAAAGGCTAGCCGAGATCGCCAATTACGTGGACAAGGTATTAAATGCCATTCTTTGCCCGAATGAATGGGAACGCTTGATTAGAAGTCTAAAATAGAGGCGTGATTGTCAGAGATGAATGTAGGACTGCTGAGGTAAAGGATGAGGATTTTAAATAAACCCCCTTTTGAAAGAAAGCCAAGTATTTTTAGATTTGGTTAAATTGACTGATTTCCAGACATACTGCTGTGTCAATAGATGTATTATGTGTTCTCTCAGTTTTACAGAGTGTTGAACATCCGTGTAGCTCTGGTGGGACTGGAGGTGTGGAGTGATGCTGACAAGTGTGCAGTCACCCAAGACCCCTTCACAACGCTGCATGAGTTTTTGGACTGGAGAAAACTTAAACTGTTGCCGCAGTGGCCACATGATAACGCCCAGCTTATTAGGTACAAACACACCCATTTTACACAACTCGGTGTCATCAACATCTTAGGGGCCATTCACACAGAATGTGTTTTTGCAGTTAAAAACACTAGATAAAGGGCAGTGGAACAGGAAAAATGCAAGACACGTTTTTTAAAAGTTGAACTTCTTTTAAATTGAGCTGTGCAAGATGATGCAGAAGATGCAGACATGAGCTCAACGGTCAACCACATCAACATAGCACATTTACGTTAAAACAATAGAAAAGCTGAGCAGTGCAGTGTGAACGGAAGTGAATACTAACAGCGTTGTGGAGTAACTAGTTACATGTAATGGAGTTACGTAATTTAATTACAAAATAAATGTCATTGTAATTTGTTACAGCTACTGAGAGAAAATGTGTCATTAAATTACAGTTACTTATGAAAGGGGGTTACATCTGAATGTTTTCACACATACCAGCATGCAGATTTAATTGATTTCTTTCCCAAATTGCAATATATTTAACCTCAGAACGATCTCAAAGTAAAAAGAGGTGCTGAAGTCTGATTTTGTGGTGGCTGTGCTTTAAAATTAAATTATTATAATATTAATTCAAGTGATGAAAGTCTGACAGTAATCAGTGTTGAGTACTTCTGTAAGGTTAACCTTGCTCGGTTTAAATGTTTGAAAATGATTAATTGTTGAAAACATTCATTAGAAATTTTCAAAAGTAATACAAAATAATAAAATGTAATCAGTTACATTACTTTAATAAAATAGTTGAAATAGTTACACTACTTATTAAATTTTAAATAGGGTAACTTGTAATCTGTAATCTATTACAGTACATTTTCAAAGTAACTTTCCCAACACTGAATACTAATATATTGCTTCCCATATTCTGTACTGTATATGCACTACCGTTCAAAAGCTTAGGGTCAGTAAGTATTTTTTTAAAGAAATTAATACTTTTATTCAGCAAGCATTCATTAAATTGATAGATTCCTATTTCAAAAAATGCTGTTCTATTTAACTTTACATTCATCAAAGAGTCATGAAAAAAGATGTCTAGTTTTCACAAAAATATTAAACAGCATGTTTAACATTAATAATACTGAAAAATGACAATATACTGAGCGATCTTGAGTAGACTTAAGTAATTCACTATATTTTCAATATAGTGAACACTATATTGTACAAAATTCTGCCTACAGTTTTATAAAAAAAATGAAACCATTATGGTACAATAGATAGTTTAAACATTATGCTTCATTACTGTTGCAAGACCTCTGGGTTGCATGTTTAATTCAGCAGGTGTTGTAGCATGGTAGAATGTGTTTTCTGAACATGTATTAATCTTAGTCTCATTACTTGGTTGTGCAAGTATTGTACTGTATATTTAACCATTTGTATTCTCTTATGGCAGTGGGGTGTACTTCCAGGGCACCACAATAGGCATGGCTCCCATCATGAGTATGTGTACCGCTGAGCAGTCAGGAGGCATTGTCATGGTGAGAAATAATAAATCATCACACACTCTATGTCACATAATTAGCACATTCACACTGTGCTCCACAACCATCCAGGTGTTTTAGACTTTCATGATTTAAAAGCATTGAAATTTAAAGCAATAGTTCACCCTCTATAATAATTCAGTCAATTAATAATCATCTTCATGCCATTCCAAACCTGGTACATACTTTTTTTCCATAGGGACTTAAGCTTCAATAAATGCAAAAGGCTCGAAAGCCTCAGTCCCATTCATTGTGATGAGCCTGCAGTTTTTTGTGGTAAAAAAAAAAAAAAAGTCATCTGGATTTGGAATATCATAAGGGTAAATAAATAATGAGTGTTTCATTTTTGGGTGAACTATTCCTTCAAGGTATAGGTTGTGTCCCACTCAGCTCAGATTCACCAAATCCATTTTTGTTTGTTTTTAATTCCAGAAATTTTCAACCAATCGATAGACAATGACTCTTGCTTATTTGCCCTACACCCACTACTCATCAGTAATACTGCTTTCACCATATATATATATATATATATATATATATATATATATATATATATATATAGAGAGGACAGAAAGCTAAATGCAATTAAATATAATGAAATCTGTAATGATAAAAAATTAATTAGAAAAATGCAAAATTGTAATATTTTCATTAGGGTTTTCAGTAGGGTCTCAGGGTTTTAGACTCCAGTTTAATGAAACTACATAGAGGCAGTTTATGTTCTTTTATCTTGTAGTACCTTTAGTCTGAAAATGAGTTTAACTAATCCACATGTATAGCAGCTCTTGAAGGTCATGCACAAGTTTAGTCTTCTTTCTCTTAACCACCCACAAGCTGCCTGTCAGTCAATGCGGCACTACCTATTCGACCATTTAGCGCTGCTTTGCTGCTGTATGGCTAAATAACACACATTTACATTTTTATTAGTATAGATCTATCATCCATGCCACTGTAACAAACTGTGCCTCTTAAACAGGGCCTCACAGAGATGAAGTCATTAGCAATAGGTCTGAATTACAAACTATTGTGGTGCTGTATGTAAATGAATTCCATTATCTTCTTAAAGGGATAGTTCACCCAAAATGAAAATTCTGTTATCAATTACTTACCCTCCTTTGTTGATTAATTATTTCTTCTGTCAAAAGAATGATCATGTTGTTCTTTTCTGTACAATGAAAGTGAAAGGTCACTGCAAAAATGGCAAATAAATCACCATAAAAGTGGTGCATATGTTTCACAAATTGACTTTTTCTATAGTACGTTTGTCATTTTTGAAACCATTTACTTCATTGCATGGAAAACAGCTGCATGAACGTTCTGCTTAAATTCCATGGCATGAGGATGAGTAAATGATGACAGAATTTTCATTTTTGAATGAAGTATTCCTTTGTGTTATTTCATAAAATCAACAGATCCACTAAAGACAGAAAAAAAATTGAAAGAGACAAAAGGGGACACGTTTGATTTGGGAAAGGAGTCACTGTACACTAACTGATGTATTTCTGTATTGGCTGCTGTGGTTTCAGAGTCTTGTTTCCATAGAGTCTGTCCCCCATTCACATACATATGGCAAACAGAGACTGAAAATGAATCTGGCTGTGAATTAAACCAAATCTTGTACCATGTTATAAGACCGATCAGCTTAAAAACTCTTCACAATCCTTTTGTGCAAACAAATTTGAAGTAACCATAAAGGACAAGTCTTACATGATTATAGGAATTCAAAAAGTTGGAATGTCTTTGATAGGAGATACTATATAAAATCTGGAACTAATTTGGCAGAAACCCAAGAGCACTTAAATATGGCTGTAACCACTATAAAGGCACCATGTTTTCAATGTGACAGCTTGGTAGTGGTTTCTTGGAATAGTTAAGTCTGGATTTCCCACGGCATTAACCACCATATTACACTCAAAAAGGGGCAAGTCAGTCATACTCAAGATATACGGTCATCAGTGGCACCCTATAGATTTTGAATAAATGAAATGAGGCAGATAAATATTACCCCTGTTGGCTCTGAAAGCTAAGATGAGCCTGTCATGTTCCTCGCCCTGCATTCAAGGCAGGTAATGACATTTTGATGTACAGCGAAATGGAAAAAAGGCAGTCAGGGTATAGTTGTGTAAAAAGATAGCAGCTAAATTAAGGAGAAAAAATCTGTTTCTGGGTTATTAGAGTTGGTTCGCTGGTAACCAGGTCACGTTTGTGAGGCAGCAGGGAGGTTTTCTTCACATCAGCTGAAACGGATAATGCTGAAGCTCTGCTTTGTTCTCAGTGAACAGATGATGAAGAGAGCAGAAGAAAAAGGAAAGGAGAATAAGGGCAGTGGTGCTTGTATGTGTGTTTTAGGGCGAGGTTGAAAGAGATTTTAAGAGAGAGAGTATGAAAAAAAAAGATAAAAATTCATAGGAGCATCTACAGCCCTTCAAGACATTTAACACAACATCACTGTCTGCGGGTCCTTTCACGCGTCATACATTATTAATCAGATGTTGTGATCTTTTCAGTCTAGTATGAGGAAGTAACTGAATATTAGAGCTGTCATTTAATTAAAAATGTATCCAATTAATTGCATCATTGTAACAAAGGTTCATGAGTGTGGAAGGAAGAAGGCAGGGTCGGCTTTTTGACTGAGTGTCTTGGGTCACTCGATACAACTGGTCTTTTAAAATAGCGAAATACGGATAGGAGAGCGGTCGCGCGGGGTGGAGAAGCTGTCCGTCAATGGAACTGACCTGTTCGAACGCATTTTTGAGTGACTCATCCTGGGACTGCTCCAGGGGAAAATCATCACACTTCGCGAGGGTACCCCTCTCCACCGCGCTCCGTTCCCCTGGCTCAGTCCCCCTTGGTCCTAGCTCAGCTTCTCCCACCTGCGCGACCGCCCCCGTCTGCCGCGCTCTTTCCTCCCAAGAGACACCCGCACATAGATGCCCCAATAATGCTTTAAATCCTGGCCAATTTGTCCCCAAAATTAGCGGATGCCTGAGGTGCGGGCTAACCGCCACCTCTACTCTATGCTTTTGTCCCCGAAATTGAATAGCCACCGATATTAAGGGATAGTTCACTACGTCCCCTTGCACACACCGAACCTTAATGCGGCTCTTATCCAATGCCTCCGGTTGAATCAGGCTTTGATGCATTGAGGTTTGGTTGCATCCAGAATCCACCAAAGCCTGATATGTACCCCCCCTAATACTCACAGGCATCTGGTA
>NW_015505337.1:309207-330840 GCF_001515645.1 Sinocyclocheilus grahami
CTGGACACCGATCAATAAAATGACCTGGGTCCCCGCAACGCCAGCAGGGCGGCCCAGGCCTCCCCGCCGCCCTGGCGGCAGGAAGTTGGTCAAGGAATTGGTGTGGAGAGAGCGGCGGAACGGGAGCTGCGGCCGGACTGCCGCCAGCCGGACCTGACCCTCTGGGCAGCGCCCTCGGGGTGGCTGAGGGCTCCGTCCCTGGCTGTTGGGCGGCCACCTGCGCCTCCCCGGACAGCAGGGGAATGAGCCGCATTGGCCAGTCCTCCTCGGGCCACCCCCCGGCCTCTGCTGACCTCTCAAACAGGTCCAGGAACACCTCCGGGTCGTCCTGGGGACCCATCTTGTGGAGAGGCACATGGGTGGGTGGTGCTGGGGCAGATGTAGGTCCCGCAGCCCGAGCCTCCCGGTCAATTCCTGCCTCTCTCTCCCGATGCAGACCTCGCTGAACCACGCCCCCCCTGCCACAATCATACACTGCTACATTAATCAAATTGATTGCAAATTGTCAATGTGGCAGGGGGGGCGTGGATCAGCGAGGTCTGCATCGGGAGAGAGAGGCAGGAGACGAGCGGTGCGTAAGTGGGTCAAGTGCAAATGATAAACACCTGTGTCTTGTTTCAGTAATTGCTGTGGAGAGACCGGATAAAGGGGCCACCTGGAACATGAGTAGAGAGAGACAGGCTGGGTACGCGAGTGACCCGGGGAGACGGGTGTAGATACACGGAAGCACATTGTGTTCTGTTTGTTATGAGTTATTGACTGCGAATCTGACAAGCGCTGAGTGAGCGCCGTATTGTGTGCAGTACCCAGAGAAATTTAAATAAAGCTTGCGTCCCAGCAAGCCGACCCTGCCTTCTTCCTTCCACACTCATGAACTTTGTTACAGTCAATATTTGATGAAAGCCCTGAAATTATATTATAATATTTGATCATGTTATTATAACATTTGCTCTGTTCCAATACAGTTGCTGAGCTGTACTCGCGGGTCCGCCTCTTGTTTTATGTTTAAAGTTCTGCATAAACAGTGCCTCTTAAATTGCTACTGTAGCGTCTGGACCAATCAAACACACAATATATATTTTGTTTTTATATTTAACAAATTTGGTAGAATTGTACAGTAAGAAAGTTATTTCCCTTAACCAGGAAATTAACGTTCTTAGAATTGACAAGACAGTTGACCCTGAGTGGTCAGCTAAATATCTACAGCGGATCTAAAATATGAATAGTTAATTATAACTAGTTATGGTTAATTATTCATATTTCCTGTTGTGAGCTAAATTCGCTACACTACACTATTGACAATGGGCAATGAACCTTTGTTGCTCATGAAATGTTGCCAAAATTTCACTAATGTGATGGCACCTTAAGTCTAGGAATGTGCAAAAAATGATATCTCGATATTTTCTGGAATATTGTCGATAAGGATATTTAGACAGTATTTTGCTGAGCGTGTTATTGTTCTGGTACTTTGGCAGGTTTAAGACTGTTGTGGACATCTAACTCCCAAAGCTTTTGATATTCTTCATATTCTGTGTGGCGGTTTGTTTGCAGCAGAAACAGAAATTCACTTTTCCAATATGTTTAAATTGATTTTTTCCTTTATAAAACCATTTTTTCTGACCTAATTAAGTGTATGCATAATATTTTGTGTCTAATTCTTAAATTTAATCAATACATTCAAATATTAGGACACTATAGGGTTGTTACCAAACAAATTAAATCAGTATCAACAACATTTGTGTTTGTAATTGTAATGCAGAGGTGACACAGATTCTGCATCTGGCATTTAGATGCATTCACACAATGCAATTAACCTGCCGTTACACATGCATAAATAATGTTTTGATGTTTAAAAAAATATATTGAATACTGATATTTGAAATGATTTGGGAACAAAAAAGGGAAAATATATTTTAAACATAAACCTAAAATTGCCAGTAAGTCGTGCCACATCACTGCATTGAGTCATTCATTCAACCGATTCATTCAAACGGCTGATTGATTCAGTAACAAAACTTTCTTGTGCTGCTCAGAGACTCGACAGTTCTGATGTGGCTTTGTTTGGAACTACTTTCGTTGTCAAAAAGAAATACAGCAAAAACAAGATCTGTTGTGTCTAAAAAAGTCACTTAATATTAACTTTGTTTATTGAGCTGTTCATCAAATCAATATCACATTTGCAATCGTGCTGATATTTGGAGAAAAACGTCACTCTTCGTGTGATATTAAAGTCCGCATGAACCGGAAGTTGCTGCCGACTTTATTTCAGTGTAGTACTAGTGACGTATTTCCAGCTGAAACGGAAAATTGAATATAGAGCATGGTTTTATTTTTGCGCTCCTCCTCTCTGTCTCTCACTCATAGCAACGGTTGGAGGCGCGTGGTTAGGCATATTCTGCCCAAGCCGTCAAACTGACGTCATCAGAGAAGGAATGCCATTCCAGAGCGGAAGTAAATGTTCAGATTTTGATTAAAGATTACGAAGACAAACTATTTTTTCAGCGGATTAACTTGCATGGATTAATTGTTCACATCAAGACTAGCATTGTGCTAGTAAAGTAAATAAATGTTGATTTCATGCGGACTTTAACAACTATATCAGATGATATACAGTAAATACTGTATATAAGTCATACGGGGGCATTTTTGCCCCTTCACTTTTTTTGTGGGAATTCTAAAAGTATTTTAATAGACTAAACCATGCAGTGCAAGCGTGAACACTAAATGTGCTTGCACAGTAGTCTAACCTACATAAAGATCAGTCTCTAGGCGTGCTTTGTTTGGTTTCTGCGATATATTCGTGCGACAACTATTACAGTATTATCGTAGGTTGTATATATTGCACACCCCTAAGTCTGTTTTTTTTTTTGCCATCAAAATAGGCAAACATTATTTGGATTCTAATGCTCCTCCTGAGACCAGTATCTCTTTAGTGGGACAGTTTAGAGTGTGCAAAGTATAGACATCAGAAAACTGCAAAAAATAAATACAGCAAAAGTAGTTCAAGATATGATACGACATCCTGTTGTTTCCTAGGACCACTCAGACAATCCTCTGGGAGCTGCTGTGACTTTGGCTCATGAGTTGGGCCATAACTTTGGAATGAACCATGACACACCAGAGCGAGGATGCGGCTGTAGGATGACTGTAGATCGTGGTGGCTGCATCATGACCCCTTCTACAGGGTGAGTATATGATACCAGGTTTCACCACTTGATCACAAACCTCTGCCAGTAAATAGGAATGTTTGAACAAATCAAAATCCAACTAGTCTTTGATAACCTCCTCTCCTCCTCCTGAGTGGCGTACCCTGTCTGGACTTGATGTATTAATGCACTGCCGACGCATCACTCTACGGCTCAATTAGTCTCCGACGAGCCCTATTATCTGGGGAACGGGCAAATCAAGCTCTCATCATTCATATACACAAGAGAATAATCAGCTGTTTACCTGCATCTTATTGGCCAGGGGTTAATTAGCCGTCTCTCAGTGATGAATTTTCACTACATAGCCATACGTCACCACTGACGCGAGACTGGTCTCGGATTGAAACTCAAAAACTTGTAAACAGACAGAAGACTTGCTCGGTCCACTCAGAAATGTGGATTTCAGACATTTAGCTGTCACCTGGCTTCTTGTGATAACGTGCTTGTTGGTAATGGTTTTCGGCATGCAGCTGGTCTCGGACATGGGTAGACACCAGGTTGACAAGGTGAGGCTGGCTCATAATAGGAAATTTCCTCTCCTTACACTTAGGCCTGTTTGCCTTATCAGACGATGAACCAGAGAGTCAGCTGGGATGGGGTCTTTAGATGTGTTGGTGGAGTAGGAGAAGTGAGTGTGAATCTGCCATCTTTGGTTGCTTAGTTCTGTGTGACTAATGGCAGGAAAGTGAAAGCAGGACAACACTGATTGGCTGATGGCTTTACGAGATTGTGCACAGTTGCAAACCTTTCACTAGTCCATTTCACTTTTCACTTTTCATTTAGTCCATTCATTCTTAAGAGCCCAAAATGATAATGAACTGCTAAAATGTTCAATATGAAATAATGAATCAGTTGCGATTTATATTTTGCATGCAAAACAGTATACAATATTAATTTATTATGTTTCACATCTACCAAATGCTAACCAGCAAAACCTTGACACCTTGGTATAATTAAACTGGTTAATTGTCAAATCAGTTGCATTTTTATGTTATGTAAAGTATACTAATGTTCAAAATTTTGGGATTGATTAGATTTGTACATTTATTTTCTAAATTTATTTGATCAGAAAGGGAGCATGAGTGATCGAATGGAATTCAAGCGTAGTTCAGGCACACCACTTATCGCTTCCCTATCAGCTGACTCTCAGCTGATCAATTACTCCACCTGCTCCTAATCAACAGCCGTATTTAAAACCATTCAAACACATGCTCATCAGTCTGTCGCACAGACATTTGCACCCACCTCCTCTCCTTCACTCCCAGCAACTCCCTAACAACTACCATGACTGATTCTTGTACCCTCTTATTTTGTAATTGTCGTATCTCTGCATATGTGTGTAGCTAAGAAATATTTGGTTATTGCCAGGCGGGGGATTCATGCTTTAAGGATGTATCTTAAACTGTCTAGTATGGCAGTGAACCCCTTAAAGCTTAAAGTTTTCGCCAAATTCAAGAATTGCCAATAAACTTTTTTTCAAAAGTGATCCTGACTGAAACACTGTTGTATGTTGTAATATTGTGAAATATTATTACAATTTAAAATAACTGTTTTCTATTTTAATGTATTTCAAAATTGTATTTATTCCTGTGATGTAAAGCTGAATTTAGCCATTGCCTCCCATTTTCAGTGTCATATGATCCTTCATTATTATCAATGTTGAAAATATGTTGTGCTGCTTAATATTTTTGTGGAAGCCATGATGTGTTTCTTTTTTTTTCAGGATAGTTTGATTAATAGAAAGTTCAAAAGAACTGCATTTATTTAAAATAAATAATTTTTTGTAGCATTTCAAATGTCTTTTACTGCAGCTTTTGCTCAATTTAATGTCACCTTGCTGAATAAAAACAGTAGTATACACTATGAAGGATTTCTCATTTTTGTTAGATATTAATTATTGAGGCAGTACCCCAAAATTCTGTTTAAAAACGAATCAAACTTTATATATTTAAAACCATTTTTTAGCCTTAAAATGCAACAGTCTTGGCAAGCAAGACATGCATTACCTTCTAGTGCTTTTGAGATATTCCAGAATCAGAATTGTGGCACTTGTGTGTTCAATCTAAAGAAAAGCTGAGGTTTACAGTTTCACTCATATCGCACAAGTCAGTCACCAGTAATCATCTGTCCGCTCTCAGCTGTGACCGGTTTGCAATCTCTCTGCTGTGGCTGTCTTATCTCATAGTGGGGATATTTTTGTTGGACCGCTGCTCGACCCTGGATGACGGCCATAATAAACAGCAGAACCCTATTCTCCCATTATTTGTTCATATGACAACAAGGCAACATGCTGGGAAGAAACCTCTCTAGGCTTTTTAAAGCTACCTTAGGGAAAAAGTCAGGAGAGGTGTTTTGTCGTCTATTTTAGCCACAGGGGAGGTTGACATCATTTTTACTTTTTTCTTTAAAGATTCATAGCTCCAAATTCTCCAGCAGCGCAATGGATGAATACTTAAAAGGACATGGCGATTCTGTAAAAAGAAGGTGCTTTTAAAAGAATGCTGGAGTGCTAAAGCTTTTCAAAATAGCTCCTCACACATTGTTCATTGCAGCGTCATTGAGGAGTTTTGAGGTCACAGTTTAGCTGAAGTTTGGTGTCTGCTTTTGATTGGCTCATGTAGCATTTGTCAAAGTATTTGTTTTGCATTGTTTTAGGGGCAGTGCACATGAGTTTGTTGTATCAGAGAAGCTGTGTACTATTGCAGAGTCAGGAAAATGCTGGCCTATTTTTCGCTTCCCATGGGAGAATCACAGACTTCCTTAGTTTATTCAACCCTAAAGGCCGAAACTCACGGACACACGCGGTCTCAAAGACACAAAAACAGATCTACTATATGCAAATATACTTTGCATTGCATAGACTAAAAAAAATCACTTTCTTAATCAATGTTTTGGTCTTGTTTTAAGGATTTTAAGATATTTAAATACTACACACTAAATATATTGATACGTTTATCAGAGAATATACACTACTGTTCAGAAAATGTGGTGTAGGTAAGATGTTTTGTTGTTGTTGTTGTTTAAGAAATTAATACTTTTATTCAGCAAGGATGTATTAATTTAATACAAATTTATAGTAAATACAATTGTTATAAAAGATTTCATATAAAGGCTGTTCTTTTGAACTTTCTATTACTCAAAGGTTCCTCAAAAAGCAGTATTTCAACACTGATCATAAAAATGTTTTTGAGCATCAAATCAGCATATTAGAATGATTTCTGAAGGATTATGTGACACTGAATTCTGGAGTAATGGCTAATGAAAATTCAGCTTTGCCATTGCAGGAATAAACTACCTTTTAAATATATTCAAATAGACGTTATTAAATTTGAATAATATTTTACAATATTACTGTCTTCTGATTTAAAAAAAATGCAGCCTTGGTGAGAATTAGTCGTCCTTCAAAAACATTTGTACTATTAAAATTAAATTAATCATCTTAATTTAAGATACTGTATATTGTGTGAATAAAAAAATCACAAGATCTTAAAAATATGCCTAAAGGATAAGATTTGCTTTAAGGATAAGATCGTTGTACTTGAAAATTAGAGATAAATACTGATTTTAGAAAATCATTATTTGCAGAAAAACATATATACTTGACACACACAGATGCAGATATAAAAACATTCTTATTTTTCATTTTCTCCATGTGTTTGATCCTTTGTTTCCATGCTGTTTTGACTGCCTAAATAAACCTCCTGTAAGTTGGCTCTAACAAAGCACACAATCTGGCTCTGATTTATTCAGTTCCTCAAAACCCTTTTCCTGCTGTTGCTGGATGTGTTGTGCTGTTCTTACTCTGCAAGGATCTATTTTAAAGTTCAAACATGATAAATTCATGATCTTGCACGCAGCGGTTTTTTCTCTTTTTGACAGCTGCTGCGAGCTCTCAGCCCCAGTGTCCTATCTGCAGCATCGAACGAACAATACCATACATTCTGAGAGATTCAGAGCTGAAAACTCAGCAAAATTGCAAAAATAACTGCAAATGAGAATGAATAAGATGGACTGACAGACAGGACAAACAGACAAAACAAAGAATGATGCAGAGACAAAAATAGAAATTAAGAGAGCAGGCTAAAGAACTACCGTAACTTAAGCATAAACAGGAAGTTATTGTCTGCTTCTTAATGTTTTCAATCAAATACAATAGCCAACATTTGCGCCAAACAACAGTTTGAGGAAGAAAAAAGGCACTTGTTTGAAAACGATTGGAGGAAATTGCATAGCTAAACATGGCACCTCAAAGAAAAGGAAGTTTTTCGATTTGGAGAGCTAATCTGACTTATGTATAAATCATATTTTAAAACCAAATACTCCGTGTGGATTCAAAATTTTGAACCCCACTGTATGTTATTGCGGCTCCTCATTCAGTTAGACAGGAACAGTACATGCAAATGGAAATAACTGTCAGTGATGCAACCAAGATGACCGCAAGGTGGACTAACTTACTCTTGAAAGGCACCAAAGTACAAGCACAGCACATATATTAGCTTGAGGCATAAGGCACTCAGCAGGAGGTTAAACGTTGTGATTTCACTTCTTTAGACTGAGCTTACCTCACCTTATCTCTGCCTGTATCTTCACTACAGAGCAGATGAGGGAAGAACGTTTGCCAATAATATTAAGCATGTCAGATGGCCTTTTGGAAAGAGTACATCAGATGCTATCGCTTAATGGGTATCGCTTTCACCTTTTATTGTGGCGGCCACACACCGAATCCTAAATGGCGGTGTTATCTTCTAAACGACAGGCAGCACAATAGAGCCCGACTTCGAATCAGTTTGCGTCGCCGGAGGAGGCTGATTAAACAGACATTAATTTCCTCATTCTGCACCTATTGCTGATAGCATAACAGCTCTAATAGGTCAAAGTCAGAATGGCGGTTTGAAAAAGTCTAGATGCAAATGACTTTGAATTGCAGCTTTTTTCTACCACTTAGAAACTGTCCAGGCAGGTTAATGCAGATGATTGTGTGTGTGTGTGTGTGTGTGTGTGTGTGCACAAAGAGTGAGAATGTGTTAAAATATGTATGTCATTTATAAGTAATGGTTTCAGTGAAGGCTCTTGGGGAAAAAAGTGCCTATGGTGACATTTTTGCGAAATTGCTGCTTCTTACATGTTTCACAACACTTTCAAAGTGAATTGTCCAGTGAGTGGCACTTTATCCTAAACAGATGAAAATGAATCTGGCAATGTTTTATTACTTTAGTAGTAGTACGTATTGCGACAGTTCGGAAATGAGGATAATGTGCCACCTACACAAAACCCTTCCCTGAGCCTAACTGATAGTGTTAACAAAAGCAAACGTCACATAATAATGCATTTACTGAAGCAACCATGCCATTTTAGTGTGGTTCTTTAAACTGTTTCATTGTTACTTGTGTGATGTTGTACCAGGGGAGCTACTGAGCATGTTTACTATGTCAGAAAAGCCATACATAATGAGCTGGTTGTGTGATGCAAATGTCAAAATTCTTCAGATTACAAATGATGCACTATGGTAAAAGTGTTATGAAGTCATAACATAGTATCATTCAAGGAACCTTTGGAAAAAATAAGTCTTTATTAATCGGTGTGTTCATTTCAGCTGGAAACTGCTGTGAATTGTATGTGTAGGCAGTGCTGGGGAAAGTTACTTTTAAAAGTAATGCATTACAATATTGCGTTACCCCCTTAAAAAGTAACTAATTACATTACTTGGTTACTTTTTATGGAAAATAATGTGTTACATTACTTTTGAAATACTTTTTAAATCTGTGCAGGGCTTGCTTGTTTGTTTTTTAAATATAAAAAGCTCTTCTTTTACAAATGTAAAAGCCGTTTCACAACAAAAGTGAAATGAAAATGCCTCAGGCTGAAGGAAATGTAAATTCATGTCTGTACAGTACAGGGCGCAGCTCAAACAAATTGCATGAAGAATATGTGTTACGGGGCTGACGAGACGTGAGACGTGCGGATCCATCTGCAAGGCTTCGCAGGAGAAAAAAGTTCAACACTATTCAGCAATAACAAAAATAAAACACAAATTTGTCATTTTTGCTTAGTATGGTTTAATTGGATCCTCGAATGTCAGTAGCAAAGACATGGGTTAATAAAATGGGATTAAATACATAAATGATATTTGTCTTAACTTATTTAATTATTGCAGGTTTGTGAAATATTCAGAGTTTGCATTTGAACTGTTTTTATTCATTTTGAGAAATACTGAATCCGATTTTGTGCAGGTGAGATGAGTAAATGCATGTTCACATTAGAACTACAGTAAGCATCATGTTCACACAGCAAACACATTGGGCCTCATTCATGAAACTTGCGTAAATATATGAGTAAATGCTGAGTAATTTGCGCATAAAACAGACCTTACCGAAAACTCTCCTCCGGATTCACAAACACTTCGTAAACGTCCGATTTGATAGTTAAACATGTGTATGTTAATGAATTCCAATCACTGGTAAATAGGGCGCTCGTGCACGCTTATTCACAATTAGCATAATCCCGACTATGAATTACAGCTACGCAAATTGCGTGTCCAGGAACGCAGTGGAATATTCTGGTCTACTTTCTCAGGTTTGGCTCCAGTATATTGCATAACTGCAAAAAAAGACTAATAGGCCATATGCCTAACAATAAATATTCAATAACGTGTGTCTACAAAGAGTTTTTATTCAGCTGAAAAAATGTCAGGCTTCTTAAAATGACCAGCTGGTGGCACTTGAAAACGCTTTGGGTGGAACAGCGTTTTTCCAGCTGAGACGCTTTAGTTGCTATGATTTGGAATATCCATGGTGGCAACGTATTACTAGTATCTAATTTTTAAGAATTTTACAAAATATAAAAAAGCAGTATCCAGTAATATTGACTTCTCCATTGTAGGCAGTCGTTGTACAAGTAGGATGGTTGGTCGCTATTTGTCCCACCCGTCCTCTATTTACAGCTGGATAAATAGTCACAGTGACGAGCTGCGTTTTACAGTTATTAATGGCAAAAAATAAATAAATAAATAAATTCAAAAAGAGGGCAAGGGCAAATTAACTTGTAATTATTATGGCAGTGAATCAAAATTCAGTGTCATCAGTTTGCCAAAAAGAACACAGAACGTTTTACGCACCATTTACATGTGGTAGGGAGCAGGTATACATTTCTTTCGTACCAACTAACATTTTGAAAATACGAACATTTTCAGGAATTTGAAAGTTTACGTCAGAACGGCTTTACGAACGATTTACACAAAAATGAGTTCTGCTCGTGTTTCATGAATGAGGCCCAATGCCTCTGCACTTACTCACGATTTCTCTCAACATGGCAACACGAGAGCTGTCAGTCAAGACATGGGAAACAAAGTAACTGGTATCACCTATTTGAAAAAGTAACTCAGATTTTTCCTTCTAAATTAAAAAGTAATGTGTTACTTTACTAGTTACATAAAAAAAGTAATCTGATTACGTAACTCGTGTTACTTGTAATGCGTTATCCCCAACACTGTATATAGGTATGTTTATGGAGTTTTGTAAAAATGGTTTTCCAATCAGCCTGTGTTGAATAGGTTTTCTAAGAGTGTTTTCTTTAAAAACACTTTGTCATGCATGGGTGTGTGTATGATATCAGATGTCATCATGGTTTGACTGGGAACCAGGCTGCTCTGACATCTCCCAAAATGAAATCTGAACGTTTGGAATTCTGTGACGTACTGTAGAGAGATTCACGCTAACAGTGTCCAGAAGATCTCTCAGGAATCAGGAATGCTCAGTTGTTTCCAGGAATACTTGGGTAACATGCAAGCTCAGCTGAAACAATACTCATCAGGGTGTGTTTCTGTGTGTGTGAACACCCTCCATAATTTAAAACAACAAATGAGCCATATGCATCTAGTTGGACCTCAAGTGCATCTCCAGTAAAAAGAACCAGGTTTGAGATTTTAAGTTGGTTGGTTTAAGTTGGATATTTTAAATTGGGTTTTTAAAAGGACAGTTCACCCTAAAAGCAGAACACAAAAGGATTTTTTTAAGATGGATTTCAAGTACATTTTGGTCTCTTCCTATTTTATGACTTCAGAATATATGAAGCCTAGAATATTGCACTTTTGTGATACTTCTATAGTGCATTGTGTCCTTTTTTGAAGCTTGAAAGCCAGTAAATTTACTGTAATTGCATGGAAAAGGAACTGGTACATTCTTCAAAACTCCTCCTTTTGTGTTCCACAGAATAAAGAGGTCATACAGGTTTGAAACGGCATGAGGGTGAATGATTGATGACAGAATTATTTTTTTTTTTGAGTGAAGTATCCCTTTATCTACATCAACCAGCAAGTGTTTGGTTGGCCAGCTCCAAACCAGCTCTGACCAGCATAAACCAGCCTGCTAGTCTTTTAATTTCTTTCATTCCTCTCCAATTGACTTGTTTTCAACATTTAGCTCTTGTGTTTTGTTCAGTGCAGTATTGTAGCTGGTTGTGTCGGGTCTTTTCTCACCCTTACCCTGTAATTTAAAGATATCTAAAGCACAGCAGGTGCACTGGCCTCAGATCAGAGCTGCCAACAGCTCGAGCGAGATTGATTAGAGCCATTGGTTTTCTACAAACACTCAACATCTCACTGTTTCATAAATATATAAAAATGTTTAAGCACACTCGTTTTGGAGAGGACAGCAGGCGTGTAATTTCAGAATAATTTACACCGTAATCAGCATCTGGGTTCATTGTTATGCTCAATAGTCTTGGAAAGATGTGGTTTCGCTTAGCGAGAATTATGAAGCAGATGCTTAATGATAGCAGTTAAAGTTTAAGATGCAAGCAGATCTTTGAGTTGAGAAAAGAGGCTTTGACAGGGTAGACTGCAGGAGTTCTCTGTGGATTTTTGTGTGTCTGCGGCTGTGATTTACTGGGGTAAAGAAGAAAAGTGCAGTTCAGGCAGGAAGGATTTGTTGTTTGTTCGAATTTGAATTCATAAGGAGGGCTTTAGGGTTCGGACAGATGCTGGGAACAGAGCGAATCGTTTGGCAATCACGAAAGTTGAGTGAAGAGAAAAATTATGTGAAGTTTTGAGTGCACTCGCACGCTTAACTCTGTAAATATGGACATGTGTTTGCATGTGTTTTTATGCATGGCTGTATCTGTGCTCACTCTTATCCCAAAACCCTCCCGCAGCACTTTTTGAGAGTGGACTGGCACACAAATCTCACACTCATGCTCATATGTGCCTCATACCATCTCTGCATGCCAGGCCATACAAACCAATCTGGCTTTTGCATCCGCCATTCTTCACAACGCCAAGTCAGCTTAACCCACTTGACCTGATGCCAACTTCTGCCAGCTTAGCCTGTGCCATTCTAAGCTCTCTGTCCCCAATGCCAATCCCTCTTTAAACCAAAGTCCTTTCCTCTGTCACATTACTATTCTAGCCCTCGCTGCTGCAAACGGCTCATTGCACAAACTACAGCACCGCTTAAATGTCATTTTTGGATCATTAGCTTTTTCTTAGGGTGTTTAAGATACAGTATGTGTCGCTTCCATTTGCAAATGTCATGACTTTTACTTCCAGGCGCCCCTACTGATTGGTCTCTTTCAACTGTAATCCCTTTAAAGGGGGCATTAAAACTCGCACGCACTTGATTGTGCCCCAGCTTACTTGCACACTGCTGGCATCTGTGAGATTTGCAGAAGACCAGGGGCTCATTGCAAATCAGTGTTTTGGGGCTAAATTGCTTGTTTCTGTTTTATTGTCACTAAACTGACTTTGTTGATTTGCAATAACACATTGAAGTCTCGATAGATTTCTGTCTGTTTCTTTTGTGGCTGAATTATGATGGTGTATGTGCGGTCCTATAATAAAGAGAAGTCAAAATATTAACTATTTAAAGGGGTCATCGGATGCCCATTTTCCACAAGTTGATATGATTATTTAGGGTCTTAATGAAAAGTCTGTAACATAGTTTGGTTCAAATTTCTCAATGGTAGTGTAAAAACACCTTTTTTACCCTGTCAAAAACAGCTCTTTTCGGGGGAAACCGTTTTGCAGCATTTTCCTTTAAATGTTAATGAGCTCTGCTGCCCCCGCTCCTCTCTTCCGAGCCGCTCTCTGAAGGACTGTTTACTTTAGCTGCATTCATCATGAAAAAACTTGCTAATTAGCACATTATTGGGAAAGGCGATTTGCAAAGAGTTTTTCTGTCAATATGGGGTGCTGTGTGTACATTAATGAGGGAAAAAAAATTAACTTAAATGATTTTAGCAAATGGCTGCAATATAACAAAGAGTGAAAAATTTAAGGGGGTCTGAATACTTTCCGTACCCACTGTGTATATATATATAGAAAGAAAGAAATCATTCATTTGCTTGTTAATATGTTTATTCATTCACTCATTAATAAATAAATAAATAATCAAATCAAATCAGATTTAGCAAAATACCAAAGTTTCTAATTAGAAGTCATAATGAATTATTATTATTAATTTTTTGTTTTTATTTATTTATTTTTCACTTGTTCATAGCTATGTCAGCCACATTTTATATCATCGGTTGTTTCATTGGTGTCTGCTTGAGGAATTTTACGAGAAACATCTGAGACAAAGTGGATACTTAAATAAAATGAGAGAAACCAATGAGCAATACGTTATAGTCTGGGGTGTTGTGTTTTTAGGCAGGGTGCAGTGAGGACACAGAGTGAAGTATGAGGACAGACCCAGAAACCCCCTTGCAGGAGTCCGGAGTCCACCTCCATGTGCTTGGCTCCCACCGCAAAACCCCAAACAAGCGGTCACTTACCCCCAGGGAGCACAGATGTTCCTGGCAAACAGTTTCTCCTCCCCACACCTCCCTCCATCCTTCCCTCCCGTTTTCCTCCCTTTCATCTGCAGAGTTTATTTTGCTGTACTGGCACCGATGACAGAATGGCTTCTTGTCTGAGTCATGGATTTTTGATTCATGTCTGCGTTCCTGTGTTTGCTCGCTAAAGGTGAGCGCTGAGGTTGTCTTTGATGAGCACGGGTGGCGGGGAAACAGTCGGTCCCAGCGGACAGAACTGAGGTGTTAAAAGCGCGAGAGTTCATCAGCAAACTCTTCAAAGGCTCTCAGTCAAGGGTGCATGACAGTGAGATGGATGTGACATGCGTGTGGCTGCACACGTCTGTTTGACAACCGTTTTTGATGTGGATGAAAGATTGTGGCATTAGCTAGAAAATATTATTCAGCACTGAAGAGCTTGGTAGGGATGAGTAACCACTCTATTGAATAAAACAGTATGAGTACTTTGTTTTTTGCACTAGCATTGCTAGTGTTTTGTTGTCCCTATCAGACTGCTTAGCTTAACCAGCAAGAAATACTTGGTCAACCAGCTTCATCAAGAGAACAGTTAAGTAAGTTTTCCAGCCTATACAATTTAATACAATAAATAATTGTATTAAATATATATATATATATATAATACAATTATTTATTTATTAAAATTCACACTGACTACTGTAGTCAGTGTCGTTCTTTACAAATGAAATAATCTGAATTAAATTTGGACTGTTTCTTTCTTGTTTTTAATTTCTTCTTGAAATTGTACATCATTTCTTTCTTCACCTGATTATCATGTTATCTGATCTAACACTTTAAAATGGTCCTTTCCTAAAACATCAATTTAAATTAAATATAAATGAAAATTAAACAAAAAAAACTAAAATTAGAAGCTTATGGGGACATCATAAAATAATAAAATAAACAATAAAATTAAATCTATAAAATGTAATTAAATTAAACGTGTTCAATGTCATAAATTTGCTTACATTTGACAGAATATATTTTCTTTATTTTTCACCCTGACCATTCTTTTAAATGCTTTAAAATGTTCCTTTAAATTACCATTTAAATATTGTCGAATGCTATTGCAACAATTTTTTTTTATATACAGGTATATATGGAAATGTCACGCTTTTTAAAAATATTATTTTAATTTCATACCATTTTAGTTTATTTAAAAAAAAAATACATATGTAATGCCATGCTGTTATTACTGAACGTAACCATATGCTGTAATTTTTCAGCACAGACGTGTAACACCCATTAACCTTATGTTTATTAATGTTTTAATCCCTTCTTCACGTGCATGCATGCATACACTATTAATCTGCAGGAAGAGTCACTTTCGCTTTTCGAAAACACACAAATTCAAGGACATCCATTTATTCAGCGTTGCGCATATTTATGAGTGCATAGCAAATACGCACTTTGTTGTTTAGCTTGTTTGCTGGGGTGAGTTAGTGAACTGAAGATACTGGCAACAGACCATGAAGGATCTTCTGCAGTGCTCTCCAGTGAGCAGAGCCCAGACCCAAATGAGCTTCATTTGCTCTCCTCTCAGATATCTCACCTCGTCTCGCTCCCTGCCCGAGGCAGCCGCCCCAGACTGAGGCTGTCATATGATCGTCCGCTGCTCTGCTTCATCTGAAAAAGCTCGGTCTTTGTGTCCGTGGCCTCTACAGTGACTGTGGTCAGGCTGAGGTCGGGCCCGGCGCTGGTTTGTTTATAATCATGTATCGGTAGTGATGAATTAACATGAATAGTACCATCTGGGCTTACACTTAGCTGGCTTAGTGTTCTATCACGTAGAGGACTCGGGCGTGAATGCCATGGTGGAAGGTCATATGATAATTCATTTTGCTTTGTTGTCATTTTTGTGCTTGTAGAAGTAATGCCATTAATGACTTTGGGAATTTGAATACTTGCAACTTTTTATGCTTGGCTGGGTTTCTGAGATTATGTACCATTATACTCCGTTTTTGTGACCTATTTTCCTCTTATTACTAAGTTATCACTAAACTCCTTTTGTTTTAAAAATCGGTTTGGCTAGACATATATTTGCTTGGAAAGCAAAAAAAATACAAATGAAATAAAATAAATAAAGAAATAAATAAAAACAATTTAATAAAAATAAAATAAACAATAAATTAAATAAATTAAATTAAATAAAAATATGAATTAAACAAAAAAGTTAAATAAGAAATAAATTAAATATAAAATAAGAAGCATGATGGGTACAAAATAATTAGGGATGTAACGATTCACTCAACTCACGATTCGATTCGAATCACGATTTTGATTTCACAATTCGATTCATGATTTGTTTTTTAACAAAATGAGATTTAAGACAAGTTATAAATTAAATGTGTCCTTTTATTTTTGCTTGGACAAAATGCTCCATGTTTCTTTGTGAAATTGAAATATAACACTATAATAATATACTAATATAGCACTTCCATATTATTGCTCTTTTGTTGGTTTTGATTGCTTCAATTGTCCTCATTTGTAAGTCGTTTTGGATAAAAGCGTCTGCTAAATGACTACTTTTAAATATAATGTAAATGTAAATAACAAAACTGAAATTTTAAAACAAGCCCCAAATCAAATAAATAAGTAACACAAATAAAATATATATCTTCATATAAACAAACTAAGGCTTTGTCTGTGCTCTTTCCATGTAAAATTAGAGGCAACCACTGCATTTTAATCTTGATCCAAACAAAGATGCTGCATACATAGTTTTTTATCTAAATTAGTATTTTTTGTAGCAAAATGGTTCAACTGGTTCCAGAGAATGGTTTTACTTCAGTTTTGTGAAACTATACATACAAAAATATCTGCATGAAACAGAAACAGCAGATGAGCTGAATGAGACGCAGATTCACTCTCTGTCAGCAGGTGGCGCTTAAAGCTTTTCCTAGTTTCCGCTGTAAACAAAGCAGCGCTGCACTTATGAACTTTAATGTGCATTATACAGAGGCAAGATAAAAAGAAAAAATACCATCTAAACTTTTCTAAAGACAGTAAGTTCCCTTCAAACATACATTCATATAAACTCCTACCCCTAAATGAATCGCGATTTGTTTAGCATCTCAACCGATTTGAATTGTCACATATTTGAATCGATTTTCAACCGGCTCGCGGTTAATCGTTACATCCCTAAAAAAAATGTAATTAAATTAAATTAATCAAAAAAATGTATTAAACAAAAACAAACTGTATAAAAATAACTTAAATATAAAATAAGAAGCCTGGTGGGGACAAAATTAAATTAAATAAAAACAAAAATTTAATAAAAATAAAAAATAAACAATAAATTAAAAAATATAAAAATGTAAATAAATAAAAAATGTAATTAAAAAATGTAGAAAACATATTTGAATATAAAATAAGAAGCCTGATGGGACAAAATAAAATAAAATAAAATTTGAAGTAGAACAATAAATAAAATACAAAAGAAAATATATTAAATGAATCTTCTCTTTCCCTTTCCCTTTCCCTTTCCCTTTCCTTTTCTCTTTGTGAACAGGTACCCATTCCCTACGGTGTTCAGTACGTGTAGTAAAAAGGATCTGGTGGCTAGTCTGGAGAAGGGGGTGGGCATGTGTTTGTATAATATGCCTGAAGTCAAAATGCTCTACGGGGGACAGAAATGTGGCAACGGATACATTGAGGAAGGAGAGGAGTGTGACTGCGGAGAGCCGGAGGTATGAAAACTCACACACATCAAATACCTTTGTACGTCACAACAAAGCAGGCCGCTGCTAGGATTAGCAGATCTGAACCAGGTCCATATCTAGTCTTTGGTGATGTTTAGAATTTGATTTGGTCAGCTTAATATTCACAGGGTAAATCATGGCTTTCAGTATGGATAAGTCAGTAGATATGTTAATAGATTTGAACTATACTTAGTATAAAATAAATATATTTGAAATATATTACTTTTTAGTAGGGTAGTCTTAGACATTAAACATTTTTCTTATTTATTTTACGCCAGCTTTATTTTTAATTTTAAATGAAATTAAAAGATTTTCAGATTTTCCTATAAAATAGGATACATATATAATGCTAGCGACACTTTTATTACTGAACATAAAAATGGAGAAAAAAAAACTGTAACAGTAGAAAAGTACTGCTGAAAAGCGACTGCCATGTCACTAATCTTATTACAGTTACTGCAGGGTGTCTTTGAAATTATTCATAGTGTGAAATTCAATTTACTTTTGAGTCATTAATGCCCTAAAAACTGTAAAATATTCTGCACAGGAAAGTTTTATGATATAGACAATTCTGACCTATTCAAATAAATGTTGCAGCTCCCATCTGAGCTGTGGTGCGTTTGTGACTTAAAGAGCTGTTAGGACCCGGGTTTGAGTCCAGACTATGTCATCTGTGCAGCTTGAGCCCATTCTACCTCTGTTCCCCTTCCTGTCTGTCTCCGCTGTCCTATAAATAAATGCTAAAATGCCCCCTAAATATCATGTAGTAATGGAACTGGAGACTTCAAAAATGGTCTGTGTAATTTAGATGTCATGCAGGCATATTGTGTCAGTGCAGACCTGAGGAAAAAAGCCTGGCCTGAACTTTAAAGTCTAGGATCTTGTTATGGGTAAAAGTTTGCTTCAGAATGGCACCCGTGAGCTCCAGTGATCTCACCGGGGGGAACGAGGGAGGAAGCGGGTAAAGAGCAGAGAGGAAGCCCAGCAGCAGGTCTTGAGTGTTGGGTAGAAGGATGAGAGAAGCCCATCCCCCCATCATTTCACACTAGTTGACGGTAGTTTTAGAGAAAACAGCAGGCCTGTAAAGAGATTTCTGTGACTCTGAGGAGCAGTTCGAGCCAGCGGACTGACCTAACCCAGCCCAACCCTCCAGTACCTCTCCCAGCCCACACCAGGACCTTGTTAAGAGTGGGAGAAAAAGAGTGAAAGAGAGGAATAAAAAGTCCCATAGATATTTGTGTGTGTGTGTGTGTGTGGTGTATGAAATAAAATTTTAGTGCTTGAGGTCTTAATGAGCTTCTTGTGTACTTTTACAGAAGAACAAAGGTCTTCTGCTTCACTACAACAACAAAACATGATTTTTAGTCTTCAAAATTCACCTCTTTCTCTCTCTTCCTCTCCCTCTCTTTTCTGAGATAAATGTCCTCTTTCCTTCAATTGTGCTTGGACTCTGACGTTCTCATCACTTCCAGTCTCGGGTCAGTGATGATGTCACTCACTTAGACACGTACACACATGAACATGGCTCACTGATACCAAGAGTTCAGAGTTTGAGAAAACAACATCTTTTTTTCAAAATCAGAACAATGCATGGACCACTAATTTAAACCAGACATGTCAATGCACTCACATACACAAACCTACAGTAACGTTTCCAAAAAAAAATTTTTGTTACCATGGACGCAAAGAACTGGTTGACAGAAGGGAATTTCCTAAAAGAATATGAGCTCCACACCTGGAACTAATATTCAATACAGTGATCATACTGTTCAGACTTTTTTCTTTCCATTGTTTTTCTGTAACCCCTAATTATCTAATGTCAAATTAAAGGGGTCATAGCCTGTGCTATTGTAGCATTTTATTTTCCCCCTAAAGTCTGCTTATAATCTTAGTCAAGGTTTCTTGCACCAAAAACAATCGTAATTTTGCAATTACTTTCTGACAATTGAACAGCCTGACATAAAGTACCCTATTATGGATTTTTGAAAATGACCTTTCATGCAGTGTGTAACACAGCTCTAAGTGAATGAAAACATCCTGCAAAGTTTTAAATCTAAAAGTGCACCGTGTATAAAGTTATTGTTTTTCAAAAGAAAGAGTTGACTCCGAGTCATAAAAATGAGTCTTCAGCTGTTTCAAATTGAGGTCAACATGAATCATTAGCATATTTATGCCCGCCCACTTGTTGAGTGCGCAGACCTGGGAAAACTTGAACCAAAGCCACTAGAAGGCAAGCCTGCGACCTTTAGCCAAAAAAACGTAATGGCTAATGCTAACGCTTCCGGTTTGCCAGTACGTGGGAAAGGAGACCAGAGGGCGTTTTTTTTAATGGATGTCAATGGAGGAGAGGCTTCACTACGCTGAATAAACAGCTTTTTAGAGGAAACAGCGTATCATTTAATGAATCGACAGCCTATCAGCTAATCTTTAATGACGTCAAGGCTGTAATGTGATTGGTTATTAAGGCACACATGACCCAAGTTGTAGTGATGGAAAGTTTGGATCATTTTACTGACTCGGATCTTTGAATTTCGTTCAGCAAAATGAACAAATCCTTTTTCAAGTCATTTCGTTCATTTCAGCAGAATGTAATTAAAAGTTTATGTGTTAATACCCAAATTCCCCAACACATCTATTTACTCAAACATTGATCACATTATATAAACTATAATGCAACCAAGGCCAACATAAATGATTAATTCATTGCTTAGCTGGCTGTGCAGTCGGTTAGTTCACGTTCACTTCACCTCCCGAGTCTTCGGGTCGTTGGTTCTTTTGTCACGTCACATCCCCGTAAGGTAAAGCTATGCAGTCTGTACCGGAAACAGAAATTATTAGTTCGTCTTCGGGTCCGAGTCGTTCATTCTTTTGTCACTACATAGCCTCTAGTCTATGGGGCTGTAACATAATGAATGAACGACTCGAACCCAAGGACTCAAGAGGTGAACTAATCAAAATATGTATTTAGTTGTGTGTGTTGTGTTCGCGCCGCGCAGCTTGTAGGTTTCCGTCTAACCACCTAACAGCAATATCTGTTCACTCACAATTGTCTAGAAATGTGCCAATGAATAGTGAATGATTGTCGTTGTTATTACTTGGAGTTCTGATAAAGAATATAGCAATACGTTGGTGTAGAAACTTTAGTGCTTTATCAATATGTTTCTGCATTGGGCTAACACATATACCATGGCTGTTTGGGTGTTTACCACCGAGCTGTGGACTAAATAATGGTGATGGGCGTTCCGTTATTGACATGCGCTGGACGCAGTAGACCCATCACAACAGACTGGGTCATCGGACCAATCACCACAGTTTAGCATCACACAAAGGAGGGGTTTGGAAAAATGAATCGTTGAGCAGCGAACTGTTTGGAGTTGTTGAGCAAAAAAAGGAAAAAGAAAATGCATATTATAAGACAATGAAAGTGTTTTTTGACCTTGCATGCATGTCAACCTGTTGCTGGGGACTCCCAAAACCAAAATATGAACCTTTCATAACCCATAATAGGGGCACTTTAAATATGTAAATTACCTCTATTAAAGGGGTCATATGATACGATTTAAAATTTTCCTTTCTCTTTGGAGTGTTACAAGCTCTTGGTGCATAAAGAAGATCTGTAAAGTTGCAAAGACTAAAGTCTCAAATCCAAAGAGATATTCTTTATAAAAGTTAAGAGTCAGCCACACCTACGTAAAACGGCTCGTTCTAACACGCCCCCACATATCTATGTCACTGTGTGGGAAGATTTGCATAACGCTGCCCAAATGTTCACGCAAAGAAAGAAGGCATAACTTTTATTCTCGCTATAGTATTGTTGCCGCCGCCGCCATGTCGTGAAGGCGCTGTGTTTCATTGTGAAAGCGAAACTACTTTGTTTGGCCTTCCAAAAGAGGACGATATCCGCTTCGTCATGCCTAGAGCTGATC